>NC_087549.1:54240411-54541908 GCF_036250125.1 Pseudopipra pipra
CGAGGGAGCTTTCATACAGAAGGAGAGAATGAGGGACGCAAGGGCATAAAACTGAGGTATTATCAACCTGTCAGGGTACTGGCACTCAGAAGCAGCTGTCCTTGATTACTGTCTATCAGTGACATCATGACTTAAAATTGGACTGGCTGAAAATAATTCCAGTATTTTAAAGTGAAATTGTCCCTTAAAAAAGATGCTACCTGGAGGGACCTAGAGATGAGAACCTGTTTTGTTGGGTTTTTGGCAGCAAATAGAAGGAGGCGAGGACGTTTGTTAGCACTTCGTTATACAGTGCAATCTGGTAATGTCCAATACTTGAATGCCATTACTGTTCTGCAGCCAGCATATCCAGCCTTTCTCTAAACAGTCACATTTTTCTGCTACAAAATATTGAAAATTTATTTTAATGTGTCACCTGTCAAATCCATGCTGGTCTTTTTTTACCAGGGCATGGCCTCAGTTGAATATGCAATATGTGAACATATTCCTATCAGGAAAAGCAGTGAGCAGGGCACGTCTGTTACCTTTGTCTTGTCAGCCCAAGTAGCTGAGGCTTGCTGGGCAGAGAGTCTTGGTCCCAGTAAAACCAAGCCTACAGATTTCTTTTTAGCTATGCTTTTCTTCATAGTGAGGGGAGACTTTTTTTCCTTCCAGGTTGGATTTGTGTTTCTGCCCATCCCTAGTGCTGAAAATGGGCTTCTTTCCTCATTCTTTGGCTTGTAGTCAGCTTGGGAATAGTCACCACATTCTTGCCAAAGAGAGTCACGTTCCTTTCTAGCTCTAACAAAGGTCTCTGGTTTATTCTCTGTCTCAGGTTTGTCAAATATCACTGGCATCTGGCACACGTGAGAGGAAGGCAGGCATGCCTCACTTTGGTCAGAGGATATTTACATAAGTTTCCTCAATTTCAGTTCTCCTCGCTGTTTGCCATAAAGAGCTGTCTGGAAGAAACTGTGATACCTTCTGCATTTCGTCTTCATGCAGAATTTAGTCTTTCTTTACATAAAGTGTTCTTTTCATGTTTTTGAATCACTGGTAGTGATGAACTAGAAACAAATTCGTAATGTAATTGTGATGCCTGAACAGTTTCTTCAGCAGAACCTACAAAAAACTTGTTTGAAATAAGTGTATGTAATAAAAGTGGATAAGTCTGTATTTTATCTGCCCTGGATTGGCTGAACCCCATGGGAGCTAGTATACTACTTTCATGTGGTAGACCATGTGTTTTAAATATTAAGTCTGGTGCAAGGAGTGGTTACGGTGGAACCAAATGGAACAGCATGGTTTGAAAGGATGACATGCCCTAAAGTACGAACGAATGAAGAGCTGGAGTGCAGTCTTCAGTTTGTGGTTGCTGATCACAAGTGGTAACAGATTTTAAACTGAAATGCTCATCCATCTATATACAGCTATCAAATGTAAAAGAATGAACTCACACGTATCCTCACCCTCTTTGATGCTGTATGATTTAAAATATGTGCTGACGTTCGAGAGATGAAAAGTGAGACAAGGGAAAAAAGCAGTTTTAATGCAAGAGATATGCTAGCAATTTTCAAAGATTTTGATCAGTTTTAATACTGAGAAGATTGTTTTAAACACATTAAGCTTTTGAACTGAAGAAAATGATCATATTTGATTTTAATCAACGTTCATGCTATTGTGCACAACAACCGAATAAAAATGAGTATTTTGAAAGGTTCAGTGCAGAAGTCTGTGTAGGCAGACCTGAACTGGGGAAGTGCAAACTTGGTCTGACCAGGGAACTGGTCACAATGTGAGCATGGCTTGCAGCTGGGGCTGATAGACCCCCTTAGAGGACAGGGGTGTTCAGCCTGAGCTCCATGCTCTCACAGTCTTTCCAAACTGAAACAAGTTTGCATGCAACTGTCTTGGAGTGTGGTAGCTTCAGAAGTCTGATCGTACCCATTATGTTGAGAAACCTGCTTTAAAGAAGTTGATACGGATAGTATTTAGGTGGTTAGAATCTGCTCTTCTGCAAAGACCTCATGAAAAAGGAGAAAAATAGCAGTTTGTATTTATATTTGAGGCTTTTGCATTTGAATAAAGGCAACGTTAAGACTTTGAATATTTTTGTATTTGCCAAAACCAAACTTTTTGCCCTTGTTCTGTGTCTAAGCAAATATGAGTCTACAATAAGCACTGTTGTATCCTCAGGATATTGTTTTCACGTAGACTGTAAAGCTCAAAAGCAAATGATCCAGAAACTGAAAATGTGGTATATTGGGCAAAGTTTGGGGGAATTAATTTTTTTAAGGCACAGATAGTCTAACTGATAGTGAAATAAGAAAATGATTAAGGCCAAGAATGAGTCACTTTGGGAAAATCTTGGTTTGCAACCCTCTTCTCAGACCATAAGTCGATGTCCTCCTTTGTCATGAGACCTTTCCCCTGCAACTCTTTGCCTCTTTTGGAGCCACCATGTCATGGAGAATTCATTCATGTTGTTCCTGCAGGAATGTTCCACTTCTCTCTGGCTACTTTTTACAGGCTTTCATGCTCCTGACTTACTTTAAACATTTCTTAAGTTCTAGAGCTCTGGCTGTGTTTGTGAAGCTCTGAGATGCACAGACGGACCCACACTTCTTGTTTATCTTTTCATTTTGACCTTTCACGATTTTTTCTCCATGGGGAGAGAGCAAAGAGGGTGAAAAGACCACTCTGCCTGTTTGCTGAGCAGTATTTTGTGGACAGTTTTGTTTTGATGGAGGTTTTCTTAATTTTTGACAGTTTGAGAGAAAAGCTATCTGCATTACTATGCAGGTAAAGCAGTGCCTGCGTAAAAAGCACTTGAAGATGACCACAGAATCGCAGTACTGAATGGAAGGTGGGTTTTATAGTAAAATAAAGAGGGCAAAAATGTGTGCTGCGAGAGGAAGAGGGGATCTAATACTACATAAATGGACCAGAGAAGATAACTGAGCAAACAAATGCCTGATCCTTCATACAGAAGATGAAATGACAAAGTGGAGGCAGCATTGAGTGTGGGGAGGAGTGTGATGGGGGAGAAGTGCTGCAGCATGAAGGCAGCCTCACCTGGAGCCCCATGCTCTCTCCATTCTCAGCGTTAGCAGGTAAACTCATGCATATTCATAGTGATAGAAATAATAACAATAATGAAAATTGGTAGCAAAATCAAATTAACGTGGTCTCCTGCAGCAGAAATATTTACCCGATGTGTCCTGCCAGTTACAGAGATTGGCATTAAACCTAGACATTACCTCATCTTCCTGGGCAGACAGCCTATTTCTATGCTAAGCAAGTCTGCAGGAGTGAACAACTGAATACCTGCCTGATTAGCTGTGCAGCAGCAGATCCTGGTTAGAAGCGATTTCCCTTAGCGCTTTCTCTCCCTTTTGCTTGCACGCTTGCTCTCTGCAAGGTTTGTCACCGTGCGTTATCAAGCTATGTTTTTCATCTTGAAGGGCACGTTGCAGGGGAGATCGGCCAGACAGGTGGGCTAGTAAAAATGCTGAACCAAATCAGAAA
This sequence comes from Pseudopipra pipra, assembly GCF_036250125.1. NCBI lineage: Eukaryota > Metazoa > Chordata > Aves > Passeriformes > Pipridae > Pseudopipra > Pseudopipra pipra. Next base: position 54,243,919 of record NC_087549.1, read on the forward strand.
GGTCAAGAAGAACAGAAGGAAAAAAGTGTATATATATATATATGTGTGTATATCTCCCTCCCCGTCTCTGCATGTGTCGGTGCCAGCTAGGTGAAACTGGATTAATGAGGAAGGGAGAGATAAGTGCTAAGAGGATTGTGCTATAAAAGGAGATTTTGGGGGTTTTGAGAACAGATGAGGGTTTCTTTATGAAAACTTTAATTGGCTACCTTAGATCATTTCTTTAGCTTTGTTCCTGGGTGGCAAATCATAAGTTTCCTGCTGAGTGTAAAATCATAGCATAATTATGATAGTTGGCCTGTGTAGAGTGTCTTCTATCACAGACTCTCAGCATGCTGTATATTCCTTAAAAAATTAAGCCTCATAATGTATTTCAGACAAGTAGTCTGACAAGTAGTAATAAAAATAGTAATGGGAAAAAAACAAAGTGGAGCAAAAAAAAACTCCAGGAAAAATAACAGTTGCTTTTGTTACAACACCTTTAAAAGAGCATCATACTCTTGCATCCACCTGCTTGACTACTGCTACTCTTTTTTCCATAGCAAGGTTCAAGGAGTCTAGGGTACAATATCACTGTTACCGATTTGTTGAAGTCCTCACAGTAATGCCTTTGTGAATTCAAGTGCTGCAGATGTCTATAGGTCACCCCTCTACTTTGGTGTTGGCACGCCAGTATTTTCCCACGTATGCATCTGTTTCCATTTCAAACCTGCACGAATCTGGACACTCCACAACCTTTGTCCTTTTTTTTTCATTTGGCTCCATTGCTTACGTGGAGAAAAGTCACAGTGAAATGAAGCCTCTTCTGCTTTGATGTTCATAAATCTGAAGTCACTCCACACAAGGATAGTATTTATACAGTGGTTTTCTTATCTGTTTTGATCAGATGTATTTCTAAATTTCAGTTTGCTCAGCTGTTGAAAATGATGATGAACTACCTCATGGAGAAAAAGTCTGAGCTAATTGGCCTCTTCTACCTTTTTTCTGTCCTGCCAAAACACATGTGGCTTCTACTGGACCTGCTCTACTGGGTGGCCAACCTCTGGAAGTAACTTTTCTCCTTAGATTTACTGGTCCTAATTCTGAGAAAATGTATTTCAAAACATGCCTGATTTTCCTGGAAATGGTGTGGGGTCTGAAGATGTACAGTCCACATAATTGCTGAGTTATTTTCCAGAAGGGGAGTTTTCTGTTGGTAAACAGCAGCAAGTTGCTGTCTCCTGAGTGTTTTAAAGGAGAAGAAAAACCTTTAAAAAAATTTTCCATATCCTTTAACGGCAATGATAAAGACATTGTAAGAAAACAGAAGTGGACACTGACTCTCCACTGACTCTAATTTTTGGTACAGCTGAATGTTTTAATTTGTAAAGCTATCATTTTGGTGAAGTGGCAGTTAACATTTCTGTCAGAAATGTCAAAGGAAGCTCACAAAGGAATAGGGAACCAGGTGCTCAACCTTGCTTATGAGGATTTTGTCATTGTTTTAAAATTTCTTGAAACAGTAGCACCATCTTACAGTGAGGGTTTAAGAGGCATAAACAAGATGCCATCAGCAAAAAGGGGAGCAGTGTCCTGACATTCCTCAAGGGAACAGCAGGAGGTTATGGTCCTCTGGAGCAGAGAAGGAGAAAGATGTTTGCTTGATCTCAGTAACCTGTGTCAAAGTTCTGCATTTCACCAAAATATCTGAGGGAGTTCTCTGACCTAATTGGTTCTTTTTTTCCTCAGCAAAATAAAAGATAATAACATTCTATATTGCATTTCCAATATTTCATAGTCAAACAAAGGACACTCTCCTGTTGCTAGTGATTTGGCCTAGTTTGCTATAGGCAACCTGTTTCAGACAGGTTATTTAAGTGGTAAAAGATTCTCAAAGTCAGATTGTCCTCTTTATGAAAGTACAAGTAGACTGCAAAGATATTTCTAGATGTTAATTTGTACCTAAATTATAAAAGTCATTGGGCTTCTTGAGTTAAGGATTGAATCTTTCATAGTGTTGGGGCCAACTAGTTTGTTGGAATATTGAGCTGCCTAAGTTATCAAAGTATACAAGCATTACCTTGTTGGATAGGAAAAACGCTAGTACTCTAAACATGAGTTTGAAGGCGTCATCTCCATTCCCCTTGTGCCTGCAGGCAGGAATGACTAACAGAAGACAAAAACAGTAGCTTATTTCTGAAATAAAGTGGCATTTTCCATTCTGTCATCTGCAGATGAGAAGAATGGACGTTGAATTATGGCACTGCTCTCTAAATCTTTCTCAAGGGAAAACAGAAGCAGAACATAATCTTCAGTATTTTCAGAAAAAGAAAAAACATCATTGCTTAAGATAGGACAGAAAATATTAAGTTATTTCAATAGTTTTGTTCAGTGCCACCACAACCTGGGCTGCTTTTTGGCCAGTGACTGTCCAAGAGTGAACAAATTTTTTTTCAGTATGTTCCCAATTAAATTTTCTTTTTCAATTCCAGGACTCAGACAAAAAAATGTGCAAGCCACTGGTTACAACACTTCTCTTTGGCAAGCACTTTTGCTTCTACTCAGAATAAGAGACATTTCTAGAAGTTGTCCTGTGGCTTATCTCTTGACCTGACAATTTACATCTCCATCTAAATTGGAGATGTAGCAGGTTGCCAATGGGATGGTATGGTGGATTCCGGAATCATTATCAGCAATCTCTCTCTGCGTCATTATGACAGAAAAGGGCTGGCACTATATACCTATTGGCAAATGAAGTTACTTCCTCTTTAATATATATCCTTCATGGCCTTGAACTAGATCCATTGAATGAATGGTGTGATCTTTGGATTAAGCAGATGTATCCTTTCACATGATGATTATAAACTCATGAGCCTCTACCCCCTCCCTGAACTGTGATCTCTCTACATTTTCTTGACTTAACTGTTTTCTCTTATTTTACCACTTCCCTACAAATGCTATGATCTTACTCTGTAATGATAGTTACCCTGTTGCTGTTAAAATGTAACAGCTATTCTGTTTTGCTTACATAAACAGATAAAATACAGTAAATCAATCAATAAATAAGGAACAAATAAATAAAGTGCAAGCTTGCTTTTTTTTGAATAGCAGTATCATTAGCAGAAGCAGTTGTCAGATGGCTATGCAATGTAACTTCAATTCTTTAGCTTACTGTTGTCATCTACCCATCAGCAGTTCAGATCATATACTACTTTGGATATTGGTAATCTGATTTTGCCAGTTCCTTATTGTTTTAGTGGTAAAATTGCAGCTCCAAATAAACAAAGTCTCTTGGCCCATTACATTAGAACACAAAACTAAAGTGTTTCCTGTATGCCTTTTGTAAGAGAAGAGGGGGTTTGCATATTCTTGAATGGCAAGAATTTAAATATTTTCATATGTTTTGCAGACAGAAGTGGAATAGACAGAGCTCAGATCTGAGAAGAGACTGTTGAGTCTTTGTTTACCATGCTCTATCAGTGGCATCCAGATCTCTAGAGGGACTGCATGGGAAGAGACAGGATCCTCAACATCCTAAAGTTTGAGCTGATCCACAGCTGCTGAGGTCTTGGTGTTTGTGGTGGGGGGCTGCAGCGTTGCCCATGATTCACTCTGAGCTGGGCGGTGTCATCTGTGGTCCAGCACAGATGGAGAGCAAGAGTCAGAAAACTCCTCCAGCTACAGGGAGAGATGCTCAGCTGCTCTCCTGGGGGACAGGGATACTGAGCACACACCTCCACTGAGCCAGGAGCACTGGCCGACTTTCATTCTCCACAAAGCTCAAATTACTTTTTTAACACAGTGCTGTGTTTACCAGATGCTGCTAAACTCTAGATATTTTCTTCTGCTAATGTGTCAGATGCTTACAAGTAAATGAGACTTATGTACTAAAACCACTGCAAAACTAAAACCCTGTTTAAAATGAGGCTTCAGTGACTGACTGTGAGCACTGTGTGTGTTTGTGTGTGTGTGTGTACGTGTGTTCACACATGCATGCATGTGCATGTAGATGTTCATTTACCTGTTTGCTTGCCTGCTACTCACCCTTTGCAACAATTTTGGAACCAAGAATTCCCTGAAAGAGGAACAGGTGTTAGAGATGGAGTGGTTTCTTCAAAAGTGAGAAACTGGGGACAGAGAGACCTTGTGCCATTGAATGAAATGCTGCAGGAAGAGCCCTTTGCCTAGTCAGCACCAGTCTGGGCGAGAAGGGGTCGCTGTGGGTGCTTAAGTTACTGGAAGAACTCTTTTTTGGTGCTTGCATCTTACAGAACCAGAAAGCTCTGGGAAATGAGATGTCATTAGTTCTGCTGTTCACAGACTCATGTGTGATTTTAACATTTCTTTTGAAAAAACATGGAAGGTGAATGAATACTACCATGTCGGTATCTTCAGAGTTGTATGCTCTCCGATAGCAAAGGAGTTTGAAAAATAGCCATGTGTAGGCAAGCCTACATCTCAGCAGAACTCTTCAGCAAGGCAGAGTTGCTGCTGCCCACAAAAGCCCAAGTGTACTTCCCCTTTCATATCCATTTATTCTTGTGTTTGTGAATCAGCCAGGAAAGGAACTTGCCAAGTTAAATCAATTGTCATAGGCCATGTTCTGGTCACCTTTGCTCCAGGAGCTAAACTCAGACCTCAGATTTCTTTATTATAAGCCAAAAAGCCTTCAAGGTGACAATTAATTTCAATTATTACCAATTAAAGATGGATTTGAATTGGCAATTTAGAAGCAAAATACTGTGTTCTGGCCAGTTTGGGGTCAGGAGGAGGGGGGAGTGATGTGAGTCCAAGGGTCCTTTTTTCTTATTAAGGCATTTCAGGTGTAGTTCTAGTGAACTGATTTTCAATTCAAAAGATCTATTGTAGATTTTTCTTTTTGTTCATATTTCTGTATTTTATAGTTAAAAACAAAGATCGGATTTTTAAGTAACTCAAATACTCAAAGACAATAGGTTAAAGTTATATTAGTGGTTTTTTCTTAAGCTTTAAAAATTGGCAGAAAGGATGGTTAAATAAATTATATTACAGTAGTGAATACAGAGTTTTATTGAAGTGGTTTTGCAATATCCTATGTGCTTAGATACACTAAAGAGGAAACAAAAAGTATGAACTAAATGCTTTAGCTGTTACTCATCATTAAGGTGGTGGTGTTGTTGGTGCATGTAAGAATTTATGGGGGTTTAGAGCCTGTTTTTCTTTTTAAGTTGCCATATTAGAGAATTCTGAAAGCTCAATTTAGTTGCTGAAACATGCATTAGCCTTGGCTCTAACCAAAGGTGGGCAGTATTTTTCAAAAGTAATGGTAAGAATATGGTATAAAAGAAAAGGGATCAGCCTTAGAGAATTTTTCTCTGCAAAGGGCTGCCCAAAATATTGATTTTATTTTTCCTACTGACTTGTTTCAAGTCTGTTGATTCATGGCATTATTTAGGCTATATTTTCTGATCTCACAGGGTGCCGTGGAATGTATTTTGAGAGATGCTAAAAACAGTATAAATTGAAATAAAAGGTGAATGTTGAGTGAGAGGTTAAGTAAGGAGAAGAACATACTTTTCCTAAACTCTTCTATCTGTGGAAAATTAGTAAGTCATAATTTGCAGAACATTAAAAGTGTTCATAGATCTCACTCTCCTCACAGTGTATATATGTCTCCACGTACACATAGCTGTGTGTGGAATCCCCTCCATTGCTATCCTTGCTCAAATAAAACTCTCTTTACATATAAGCAGATTTAATGAATTCCCCAAAGATGAAGGTCATACAGTTTAGCATCAGTGGAAGATGAAGCTGCTTCCTGTAGTAATTTTTTTCTGGATTGTGCAGTGTTTAAGAGTAGGTAAGAGGGCTTATGTGATGCTAGGAATGTAGTAGAAAGCACATGTGAATAGATAGAGATATGTGCATGTATTTTGATGATCATACATACCTGAGACTTCACGTATCTGTGTGAATAAGAGTCCCCTCCAGTGAAACCTTCCACTGAGGTTTTCTGGATCTCAGGCAAAGAGCTTTTTTGCACTGTGACCTTGTGCAAATCACTGCTCTTTGCATGAGTAACAGCAGATATACAGACAAATGATGATGTGTTGAATGAGGCTGTTTAACAAGTTTAATTGAAACATCTTATGTTGAAGCTCTTAATATAATTCACAAATAGCAATTTAACTACTGTGATAACACTGTTAAAGTGGGGTTGACGTAATTTCACCTCCATTTTTTAAACAGCAGATGAAGTGAGACATAAAGAAGTTGTGAGTGTTTTCCTGTATTCTGCAGGTAATTGTCATTAAAGTTGGAATCCAAAGCTTTTAGCTCTAAAACCATTAGAAAATTACTATTAGACCATCGGTAATTCATGCACTTACTTGATTCAGCTGTGAATGCTGTTATGTGTTCATACGTGTTATGTAATGTTGAAATCCAGTTACATAAAGCTTTAGTGCATGAATAGGGGAAGATTGCATAGAGGGAAAGGTGAAACGTCACGTCATATTGGCACGCTGCTTTCCAACCTGACTTTTGACTTGGCACATCTACTTAACTGAAGGGCCGCATTTTAAATTTACTCTTAAAATGTCTGTGCTGTGCTTTATACAAAGACAGTGGTGCGTGATCATACATATGAAATTAAAAATGTGTGGCTAGATGTGCAGTTGGGTTCACATTGTCTGCACTTCAGTAAGTTCAGATTTGAATACCAGATCTTAAGACTCCTCTGATGCTGTTGGGAAGTGAAAAAAGGTCTCCTGGCCAAAAAAAAAAATCACTCAAGTACAATTAAAAGAGACATCAGACAGGTGAAAAAAACCCCAACAACAAATATTCTGCTTTTGAAAACAGAAAACTCATGTCATTACTGTAAAGAGAAAGTTTTGGGACTGTAGCCCCAAGTTTATGTACATGATGCTTTAAATGTGTGGCTGTTCAGAGCACCCTATGTCTTGCAAATGCTTTTCATCAGTTTGTTAAATGTATTTTAGGCTCTGAAAGTCTCAGGTGCAGGGAGAAGTAGTAGAGAGAAGTGATCGTAACAGGTATTAACATTTGCACCTTTTTTTTGCTCAAAGCTGAGCAAAGAGACCTTACAAATCACTGAGTGTTAGAGAGAAAAACACATTCATGCTAGCGAAAGTGTAATAAAATTTGATGACTAAAGCAGTAAAAGTGGTGAATTATCTTTATTGCTGAAGTTCCAGGGAAGGATTGAAGTTGTGTAGCAGACCTTTATATCCTATGTCTTTTCCTTTTTATTTGCTTATCAAAGCAATACTACACAAAAATTATGTCACTTAGGCACACACTAGTCTGCAGTCACTCATGGAATCTAGGTGATGCATCATTTCACTCGCTATGATGTAATCTCTGACATGATTACATGCTGGGTAAAAAGCCTCTTAGCACTGAAAGCAATCCAAGAGGGTTAGATGCATTGTGAATGGTGAAGCATTTCCCTTCTTAGAAAGAAAGGAAACGGAATGGCTCAGAAAGGAATTTTGTTGCCAGATTTTGTAGTTCCAAGTTTTTGAGTTATAGTAAGATATGGGACTTTAGAGAGGTTCATATTATCATAAGGATCATGCTACCACATGTCCAGAGGTGTGGCATGTACACTGGATATTAGTAAAGCAGGAGAGAGAGATGGTAAGATGTGACTCTATGAAGAGCAGATAAGACTAAACATTTCTCCTGAGATTTTGTTGCTTGAAATTTTTATTTCACGTAAATAAACAGTGCCTGACTGTTCCTGATTTTCTTTTTATTATTAATTAGTTAGTTATTTGCTGAGAGGATGGTGGTAAAAACAGTCATTAAAATGAAATTTTGAAATCACTGGATGATGGGGCTGATATACATTGATGTTATGTATGTAGGTACAGATGAACAGCTCAGACTGTATTGAGTCCTACAGTTACTACATCAATACTTATATTCATCTATTCAGGTTTAAAATATCCTACTTTTTCACAGAAAAAAAAAAAAAGAACCTTCATTACCAAGTAGATTCAAGTGTCTGTAAGACTCTTCAGTCTGGATATGTGAGTGTGCAGTTCTGGTATTCGTAGCTCATTGTTTCCAGTTGGGTTTCAAGGACTGTTCTGAAAGTCCCAGATGTGATGTGTTTTTTAAGCTCATCAGTGTAAGGGTGCCCTAAGTAAGGGCATCACCCCATGGTACTTCTGCTGGAGGTGGGGTGCTCTGTGTCTGGCTGGGTCAGGTTTGGTGGTTAGGTCCCCTGCTGACATTCAGACATTGTCAGACATGAGAGTCGGAGAGGACACAAGGCAAAGACAGCTGCATCATTAACAGCAAATTCAGGGTCAATACATCATGCAGTGTTGGACAGTTTTTGGTTGGTATCTAATGTCCGGACAGTTATCTCTTTGCCAGAAAAGTGTTTGATGCCAGTTTAGGATGATAAGCTTCTTCAGACGCAACATATGTAGGTACCAGCTCTCAGATTGGCAATGGCTACTTGATGGGAACACACTCGATTCCTGTGCATTTGAAATTCCTGCTGAGTTACACACATTTGCAAATCTACATCAATAAACAGTATGATGTGGATGAGTTGTTTGGAAAAATATTTGTTGAGTTTCTTTGGAGTTGTTCTTAATACTTGAAACCTTAAAGATGCAAGTTCCTGGTAGTAAATCAAGGGCTGAAATTCTTCATTATAATGTTGGAAACAAATTTGAAAAAAAGATAAATTGATTAAATCACATTGGGAACACTTCAGTAATTATTGGTTAGGACCTTTCAGACAAAGAATAGCTTTGGAAGCCAAGAAGCAGTTCAGCACTGAGTTCCCTTCCGGGCCACTCTTTTTCCCGGAGTAACCATGGAGCTTCTGGTTTTTGACAAGTGGAAATGAAACATCAAGTAATCTCCTGAGCTTCATCTCATGTGATGTACTGCACTGCAGCTTTTTTTAGATGATGCCTGTTAGTAAGCAAATGAAACATTTGCTAAACTTGTTTGGCATTAAGTTGGGACATGCAAAGCATTTGTTGGAGTGTTGGTTTCCTACTTCTGGTTTCCTTTGCTGTCTAAGAGGGCAGTTTGAAGAGTGGTTCTACCAAGTTATCCTGCATGATAAATTTTGTTTGTTAAAAAAACCTCATGGCTTTCCGGTATCATACAGACCATTTATGTTAAAAATCGGTGCTCTAAGAAAGTGTGAGGGAGTGGCAATTGCAGCATCTTGCTCACCTTTAATTCTGAGGTGTTGCCTTTGGTAAGGAGAAGCTCTGTACTGAGAATGAATGCAAATAATTGGCACGTTTTATTTTCTGTCATCTAAAAGAGTAGATACCAAAGTATTCATCTGGTTAACACTTCATCACTGCTTAATTATATATGGTATTCAGCCTCAGCTTTAAATAAAGGTGGGAGGGGAACAGCATCAAACAAGTTTTTTGGCCACTTTTGTGATTTCCTTCTTGACGTGCCCTCTTTCTATACAAAATTCTGTGAATTTACTATGAGTGAAGTAGTTTTACCACCTTCTACCCTCTGAAAGTGTTTCTTAAGGTTTTTATGTTTTTGTAGGGATTTTTAGAGGGGAAGGGGGTGGGATAAATGGCATCCCTACAGAACAGAATTAAGCTGAGTCTATTCTCTCACCATTTCCAAAGCCTTTTTAACATAGAGATTTCATGTCAAACTTGGTCTCTGAATGTCTGTGCTTTCTAAAGGTCCTTCTGTTTGCAACGCCTTAGAATTCTTTTCCCTTTTTTTTCTTCTCCTAAACTGTGGTTACATTCTCTCAACCATAACTCAAAGTCAAATGTCTTCCTTTTGTTTGGAGAATGGTGCTATATTAGAAATGCATCCGATGTATATATTATGAAAGCTAAACGGTTGGGAGAGGAAGTGTGTGTGCATATGTCATTAAAATAATTTACAAAATGCTCTGCTTTGAAAGTCTAAACCTTATTCAAATGTAGGTTGTGTAGTCTGCTTTTGATTTCTCCAAGATCTTATCCTGTACATTTTCTACTGTACAAATAGAGACTCCCAAAAGAGGTGTAAAGTAGCTTCGTGTGTGTGTATGAATTAATTTTTCTCCATTTAAATAAGTTGTCTTTGGAAGTGCCTAGTACATTGTATTAGATCACTGTGCATCTAGGCACTGCTTATTCTGTATTTGAGAGGGGAAAAAAGGAAAAAGTTTTATTAAAGCCACATCTTCTCAGGTTTTGGTTGCCTAACAGGTAAAACTATTCCTGGTAGTATATGAAGACCTATTGAGGAGGAAAGGAGCACAGGTCTATGTTACCTGTCGATGGGCTGTTGAACCGTCTTCGATTTCGCAGCCAGAGCTGTATTTTGTCTGGTGCAATGCATGCTTATATCCTAATGAGTCTGTCTTTTCTGTAAGGGTATTACTGTCTGGTTTTGGAAGTAGAAAAAGGGCAGAAGATATAAAAGCTTGCTGTTTCATGTTTTTAATCCTGCTTTTAATATTTTCTCAGGCAGCTACTTGCTTTGTATTGAATTTTAACAACTTGGATTTTTATTTCCTTATTAATCTTGGTATGTTTCATATAGGTTTTTTTGCTGTTGCAGTGCTACTCTGTAAGCACCCAAATGTAGTTGTAGCACCCCAAAATCCAGTTATTTCTGTTAATATAATTTTTGCCTATGTAATGCATATTTTTACGTTTGAGCATCTTTCCTGTCCTCACAGCTACCTATATTGGGCTCTGCTCAGATACATCTTGGAGATTTTTTGTAAGCCAGTTATTCTTTATGTCATTCTCACCATATCCTAAGACATGGGTATTTTCAGGCAGCATGTTGGAGACAGGAAGAAGTTGTGGTTTAAATTCTTCAGCTCTCTTTAGCTGACTATGTTTTGAGGAATTTTTCCTTCTTCTGCATGTTTAAGGGAACTCGAGGCTTGTCTGCATTTTAAGGCTGGACAAATAAGTAGGGAGTTGTAAACGTTTTTCTGACCCTCCTTCCTGCTGAACCAAGCAGAAATTCTATAGCAAGGAGAACCTGACCCATTATTTTGAATAGTGATGTTAATTGTACCTCATCATCCGTTTCCTAATCAGGTCATGCTTTATTTTGTTCGGTTTAAATTATCATTCAGATTTGGTTAACCCAGGAATGCAGAACAGTGACATTATATACTTGGTTAATTTAAATATCTTAAGATTCAGCAAATCGACCTGTAAATATCAATACCAGAATGTTGGAGTGGCTGCAGCATTCTTTCAGCATTATATAATTTTTATAGACTTGATTGCTCCTATTATTATGCTTTTTTTTTTGGTATAGTTCTTCTCATTTGTTCCCAGGAGAAATTTCAAGTCAAAATAGCAGAGTGAGCAATATTTTCAAGTGCTTCAAATGGTAAAGAAATAGAACAATTTCACGAGAAGTTTTCTTTCTTTTTTTTTTTTATTTGCGTATCCAAAAGAAAAGCACATTTGAAGTTAAATAGCAATGTATATTCTTCAGGAGTTTTGAAAGGTTCTTTGACTTCACCCAGTCAAAAGCCCTTTTGGTACTCAGCAACCTTTCCATGATGTGGAATGGATTCCCCACTTCCTCTGTCAAACAACACATGATTTTGCATTTGCATTTATTTTCTTGCAGTTCATGTGGTATTAAAGCCTTCTCCTGTATTTCAGTATTACACTTAAATACAGACTGGGTTATAAAATTAGATGATCATTCTTGCAATGATTAGTCTGCTTGAATTCTTACAGTGTGTCCAATATCCTTGGCATCTCATTGCCTGTCTGAGAGTCTCTGCCCATCAAAGAACTGGTAGTTTAATGAGATGGATTGCAAAAATGTGTATTTCTCTGTTTGCTGAAATGCTGCCGGTTAGATTGGACCCACCAGGTCTTTGTGGGCTATAGAGAACCTAGGTGGCAACCCATCTCACCTGGCCTCTTGCCAGTCCTGAAGGACTTGCAGCTTTTCTGTTTTTTGTCTCGTAAAAGGCTTTGTGCTTCACTGGTAGTAGCTGCTGTGTCAGGACCATTCTGGCAGATCTGCTGGCAAGTTAATTATCACCGGGTGTGTATGATTTTTGGGGGCAAAAAACCACTGTATAGTGCTAACTGTATGAAGAATTTCAGCAAACAATTTCTCATCTGCAAGTGAAATACTTTTGTTGGCCTAGTGTGGTTTATGCTGAGCCAATGATAATTTTTTTACTTGCTCCCCACACCATCTCTACTTACTATAAATTAGAACTTTTTAGTAAAAGGATAGATTAATAATTAACACTTGCAGAGTGCCATGGCAGTGTACTTGGCATCTGTCTTATTTAACATTAAATGTTCTCTGGATGTCTCAAGTATTTGTCAAGTTTCAACTCAAGTTGGGACTTAAACCTGAAGTACTAATGTGTTTTGGTTTTTGTTTTCATGCAGTGTGTCTGTAGCTCATTCAGTACTGCACTCAAAATAACATGGTCAAGTTGATACATAGAATGTATCTGAATAAAGATGAAGGAAAATAGAAGTTAAATCAAAAGAACACTTTATTTACAATAAGTAGTCTCCTTTTAGTAGGAGCAATTTTACCTCTGCTATTAAGCTTTTGGTTTCTCTTCTGTTTTTTATCTATGTGATTGTTTTGCTGCCTTTCATTATAACTGATTGGGTAGCTGACTTTTCCTTTGGAAAACAATGGAATTTTTCCACATTAAGCCAAAAGCAAGGAAAGACTGCAGAAAGTCAGGACACAGTCAGAACACAACCTTGTTTTGGTTTTGGAATAGAATATGTGGAATTACAACTGCAGGAAGAGTTTGAGAAGTTTCAGAGGAATTAGAATTTTTTCAAAACATCTTCTGTTTCTATTCACCATCTCATCTAACTAAAATTCACTTTAGTGTTTCAGCTACTGTCGTATACTTTCCTCTTGCCCTGACAAATACAGTCTTGCTCATATCCATGGAAAATGCTCCTGCAAAGATTGTTGTCCCAGCTTGTCACTAAAGTTGGTGATGAATGTTGGCATGACTGGTTGATCAGAGACGGGAGCTGATATTTCAGAGAGAAATGAGATATGATAGGTAGGAAATGAATAGGTCTTGAAAGCAAAGACATGCAATTTATGTGCTAGAGATTTTGTTATGGAGGAAGAAGAATTGGTGGAAGGATTAGAAGAAGAGTGACATGAGCAAACTTTCCTTAGCTTTGCCCTTTTGCCACCAATGCTTTTTCTGGAGAGCCCCTGTAAACATTCTCTGGGCAGTCACAGTATCCTTCTCAAAAGTCTCCCTTGCTGTTTTGTCTGCAGAAACTTGCAGTGGTGAGGTTAGGTTATTGTTCTGACTTACATCTTTGTATGGTTTTCTTGCACTCTTGCTCTCTTTTAATGTTCATCTCGTGCCTTCTGAGAGACTACAGGGCTTACGCAGCTGGTAAAGGGAGCCGTTGCTAGCAGCCCTCTTTGCAACAAGGCTTATTCATCAGGCTTTGCATACGGGCAAAACTGGCATACTTAACCCTTATCTCACAAGCATGCTTTCCAATCCTCTGCCTACATGTTTGCCTAGTGATCCAGCCTTAAAATTACCTGGATGGCCTCCTACATAAATCTTGCCCCAGTCCAGCAGTCCCTGTCAACCCTCTGCTTAGCAGTTTGTTGTTCTGGACCTCCCTTTTCTGATCGGTCTCTGCAGCCTTTTCCTTAGCCATAACCCCTGCAGTATAGCCATCTGTCTAGCTCGATGATACTTTTTTACTTGCAAATCCCTCTTCATCCCTGGTGAGTCATGTAAATCATTTAGCACACTGCTTGTGTACAGCTCTTTCATAAGCATATAAAGAAAGACAAAAAATGGAGATTTCAGTACACAGCAGGGTCAATGGAGCCAGGAGGAAGGGGTATGCAATGAGGTGAGGTGATAGGTTATGGAAAAGGAACACTGGTGTCCTGCACTCAGAGAAAGGTAGTCAACCTCAACTACCTGTGTGGCAGATTAAGAGGAAAAAGGTATAATAGAGCCTTCTGCCCCTGCAGAGCCACTTCTGGCTTAAAAGGATTTTTTTTAGCTCATAGGCATCACTGTATAGGAATAGCTGAACTCTTTTCTGGATTATTTCAGCAATGCGATCACTTGTCATGAGCACTGAGCTATGTAGTGCCTGGTGGCTGTGGGGCTGACTGATTGCAGGACATGGCTGTTAGTGCACTGACCTCAACCTCTGGTACCTTTGGTACATAAGGCAGAGATAGCTCAGCTCAGGGCTGGCCTCTGTGCCTGACCGGAGCCACCCTCTCCCTCAGTTTGCACAGCAGTATCCCAAAGGGCTCATACTGAACAGGAGCTAATAAGCCCTGACAGCCCAGCGTGATTCCTGTGTTGTGCTCCACCTTTTCCCACTGTGAGTTTAGTGGGACCCTCCTTGTTGGGTGTTGTGGTCCTGCTGAGAGCTCATCCTGTTGCTGGAGAGGTGATGAACACTTGTCACACTTCAGTGTGGCTGGGTTTGGTCCTGTGTTGGTTCTGCAGAGGTGAACAATCTTTCTGGAACATCCTTGGCCCAATCAAACAGATAGATGAGAATGAAAATCCCCCCTAATTGTCCATAAGTAAACCATTACAGTTTTAGAGGAATGTTTAAGGAGAAAAAAAAGTTCTACATTTTGAGCTTCAGCTTGATTTCTCATATGATTGGCTTAAGCCCAGAAGTCAGACACTTAATATTCTTGCTGATTTTTTAACTGTTGCAACTCTGGACAGCCTTTTGATCTGTACAGATGTCATCATACGCTTTGTGAAATTCTTACCCTCGGCAGCCTTCAACAGCCAATTCTATCATCATCTGCATATTGCAGGGGAAAGTGTTTTCTTTCAACAGTATTTCTCAAGGCCTGGTAAGCCTTGTTTTACTTTAGATTTAGTTTAGATTTGATCATGTTCTGTGTCATGCTTTGTAGAGATTGCAGAGTCCTAGAATGGCATGGCTCTGTGCACCTACAATAAAGACACATGGTTTATGGTATTTTTCATGCCTAAAATAGCGAACAAATACTAATCCTCACAACATATGGAAAGGCATCTGTTTTGAATCTGTGAAGCTGAGGAGGGGCGGGGGGAATTAGCAGAAACCTGGAAGAGAGTTCCACCTTTCAGCTAGAGTTGTTGGTCTGTTAAATGATGTGGCCAGATTTCAAATCAGAGGACACTTTAAAACCATGTGAAACACCTGACCCAAGCTATTTCACAGAGGGTTGTTTCTAATTATTAGTGAATATCTTAGATGAGCACAAGTTGGAAGTAAAATTGACTCAAAGCATTAAATCAAGAGAAAGTCCCTTACCCTGACTGCAGAAGTTAGACATTATTCACATTAATAAGCAGAGGAGAAGGCACATTCTTCAGCTTTGTTAAGAGGAGAAAAGCATTGGTGTAGATGTTCCTCCTAACTTCCATGAGTCTGTGGCAACTATGACACACTCAGTTATTTTTGGTTTAAAATGTTGTAAACAGTAAGACGTGAAACACCTTTTTTGACAGCATAATGTGGAATGGAATAAAATCTATTGCATCAGAGAGGTCCTAGTATGGTATGCATGGATGTTAAGCTATATATGACATAAGCTCTCTTCTTACTAGACAATTGAATCATTGTCTAGGATATGCTAAAATTCCTTTGATACTTTACTGACAAAATTGAATCTTATAGCAACTACAGTTACAATTATGCTGGAGAATTAATTTGATACTCTTAACTCTTACATTATGGCATGCCTAATTTTGTGTGTGTAGCTCAGGCTAAAAGGAGTTGCAGATGTGTTATGGGAGCTAAAGCTATGTGCTGAGTTAAGACATGATCTGTGTCTGTTAAGTGTGGCTGGGTCCTGTCGGAAGGCTAGGAAACAGAATAGTCCTTAAATATTCCTTTGAATAGAGCCTAATTTTCATAGATTGGATATGTTTTACTGAGCATTTTGGAGAGGTTTACACTTGAGATACCATTTTCCTTTTTTGATACGTCTTGAATATTGAGAAAACTTTTATCTTTTGCTTCCTGGCTGAAGTTAAGTTTAGATGATGCTGTGAATAGAGTGTGTGCCAATCCGTAATGAAATTTCCAAGTGCAGTTTATGTCAGGCACACTGCTTTGACCTTTCTGGTTTGTTTTTGTAGGAGATGTGCAACAGCAGAGTCTAATCTTCCTCTTTCTAAAGTCAGAGCTTGTTTGGTGAGGTTTTCAAAATATTCCAATCTGATAAATCTATCTGGCAAGATTTATGAACCTGTTACTATTCCTTAAATTAACTTAAGACATCCCATCATCTTGATAATTATGCTTACACAATATCATGTTGGCCATTAATTTGATTTCATATCTAGCTACACACAGTCTTTGAAGAGTTTTATGCAACATGTGTTTGTGTACCTTTATCTGTAGTATTGAGATACTTACATGAAAATTGTTTACAGCCTTATCAGTTGGTAGGGCATGATATGTCTGTATGTACCGCGTGTGATGGCACTCTGTGCTTTCCTACCTCTGCCTTGTCTTCACTGTTCTGTAGCACAGGAGAGACCTGGGACTCTTCAGGAAATATTAAGTAGGGTAGCACATTCCTCTGAGGACTATTGTGTATATAGAGTTGTTGGTAACTGTCAGCTTCAAATAGTACATACAGTCTTTTAAGTAAACAAATACTAATCACCAACAGACTGCAGACTCTGTAAAACAGGGAGTAGTATTTATTTGGCTTGTTACAAATAAGTTTTACATAAAGGCCTTGAGTGAAAAATATTTTGATACACGCACAATCTTACCCCTGTGTTGCTGTTAAATATTTACATTTCTATGCAAGGCTTCACCCTGGTAGTATATATATCAGCAGACACATATAAATACATTCCATGCAGTGATTTATCAGTCTATACAGTGTTATTGCATAAGTGTACACTATACAAGTAACATGTCAGCCTGACTTTGGAGCTTGAGCTTGGTACCATATGAGTTCTCCCAAGTGGCTATAGGGTCCAGTAAACTAACAATTTATCTGGTGTTTCCACAGTGGAAGGTTTTCTGTGCCTGATCAGTGACTGACTTGATCAGTTGCTACTGAAGCAAAAATGTCTTTCAAGAGCCTTGCTAAGCTGTGCTCAAACAGCAATTGCATCTCTGCAGCTAGGGCAAGCCAGAGCTATCAGTTTTGCAGAAGCTGCTGGAAAACACTGCATCCTTCCCTCCAGCCCTGACCAGCCCAGGTCTCAGAGGGGGATGGGGTATGACCTGTGACAAGGATTGCCCAAAGTGAAAACATCCACAAAAGCTTCAGAAATGGTTAGCAACACCAGTACAAGGCAGTACTTGCCTCACATGGGTTTTGTAGGGGCACAAGCTCTTCTTAGCTGAGCAGCTCTACTTTGCTTACTGCTAGAAAGGTTGAGTTAGATTCCACTACTCCTTCCTACTCTCTTCTCCCTGATGAAGCTGGGCCCTGCTGTTGGGCGTGGGGCCGACGTGTCCATGGCCGCATTTTAAGGACAACACCCGTGTTTCTCTCTAACCATTTAAATGTATAGTCACTTCAATGAGGAAGACCAGGCTTGCTAACCTTCTGCTTTGTGGTCATTGTCTAGAGATGTGTTGGGCCAGGGAAACTAGCTTTTGGAAAGCTTGATGCAGTTTTAATGGCAGCTGTACTCCACTCCCTGAAGCTTTATTTCTGTTTGTTTGTTTCTGGTGTCTGTGGAACAGATTATAAACTGAATGAACAAAAGTGGTGCAGAGCATAGCAGGGCTGAGAGGAATCCTGCGTATATTAAAAACAAATGGGAAATAAGACATTGACAAAAATCTAGAAAAAAATGGACTACAAGTCTCCTGTGAGTCGCCTGGTTGGCTTACCACCTCTAAATTATTTCCATGCAGCAAGTTCAGGGGGGATAGAACTAACAGGCATTGAGAGTCACCAAGAATTCTTTGTATGATCATAACTATTTTTAATTTCCATCTTAGAAAAAAGTGTGGTTTTTATTGTTAACGGTATTTGGCATGATAGCAGCTTTATAGAGAGAAGGAGAACTATGAAAAGGATGTACCTGTCTATGTCTAATAGAGATAAACAGATGCCCTTCCTACAGGAAAAGCACCATTCCTGTTCTTCCATGGTGATCTGCCAAATGGACTGGGTGGGAAAAACTTCCCTGCCCTGTTCTTTGCTCCTGCCTGTGGTGTGGCTTTCACCAGCAGGCTCTGCTGCTCTTGGCTGGAACTGCTCCGGTGCTTGTGGCAATGATACCCTGACAAAACACTGTTGACTTAAATCAAACTGGCATCCTCCCTGTAAAAACAAAGCTTTCAAGTGAGAAGTAAGTCTGATTGCTTTAATCTCTTCATGTCTTCCTCTCTGCCTTCCCTTTTAAATTAAAGTGTGCATCTCGATCTTCTGTCTTACTTGGAAATGGAAATCTGAAGGAGTGGTGGGGGGGAGTGGAGAAATAATGATGAAGGAAGAGATAAATGTAGCAAAGGTGGAAGTGATAGTTTATTCATGGCGTTACTTCTCTCTTATCTTGATCTGGCCTACTTGAAGACTGTTTTTTTTTTCCCCATCCAGGCTCCTTTGATGAGTGTTGATAGTTCTCTCCCACTGCTGTGGCCGCAGCCTGATCCTCTCGCCCCACTTCCCTCACAGTCAACATCCACAGGATGTATATTATAATTTGTGTGGATGGAAGTAGAAGCAGCAAAAAATAACCTTCCCTGGCATAGTAGGCAAACCATCCATCTGTTTTCCACCAGCTCCCACATCTCCTGTTTCTGAAGTTGCTGCACCTATTTTGCAGCTGACTGCCAGGCTCCAGCTATCGTGCTGGAATCAACAACTCAGAGATTCTCTTCCACTTTTTATTACTTTTCCTTCTGTGAACGGCTCCATAAATCCAATGTAATTCTGAAGTTCTGCTGATTTTCATTATTACTCTTTGATTTAGAGAAGTATGAGATTTATTTCCTTTTGTTAAGTTGAGAGACTTTCAAAGGCAAGGCAATGCGGAGATAGCTTTCCGTTCTTGCTGCCAATTTTCTCATGCTGTTGAGGAATTCATTTAGGCTTAGTTTTGAGGCAGGGTGTGTTGGGGCTTTTGTACCTCTCTGATATGGCTTGCTCCAACTGTTAAAGTCATGAGCCAGTCTGTCAAAATCATGATTACCTTAAAGATCACGAGGTTATTTTCTTGAGGCTTTGCAGCCTACTCAGGCTTTTCAGGCTTTTCTGTGTAAGCTCTGCTGGAGGCCTTCTTTAATGGCAACTGATTCCAAGGTAAACAGTTGTTTTCAAAAGTTAGAATTTTAAATAGAGCATCATGAGACAATAAAATTTCAAGGGGCCATGCTGAGTCTCTTAGAAGCTTTACAGTATTTTAAGTGCTTTTGTGAGATATTTAGAGTGGCACTCCCCCCCTCTTCTTAGCTGCCTCATTGGAAGCAGTTCACACAGCTTGCAACATGGCTCTGTTAAGGTTCACAGAGACTCCAGCTTCTTTCCTGTGTGACCCAGACGTTCTGTCCCCTGAAATGTGCCAGACGGACAAGAGGTTACTTTGAGAAATAGTTCGCACTTTTCCCAGACTCTGTTGCTCAGCTTCTCAAATATGTAGCTGAGGTAATGTCACTGTAGATAATAATTTGTACATCTTTTCCAAAAACTGAATGCCTAAGCTAATGAAATCAAGAAACTGCCACAAACTGATTTTTTTCTCAATTTTTTTCCTTTTGTCACTGCTTTAGGAGCATTAATTGGGGCTGTTTCAAAGTGTAGAACTGACTTCTTTGACTGAAGCAGAAGCAAAGAGCTTCCTTGCCAGTGTACGAAGAATTTGCTTGAAAGTTTTCTGACAGTAGCAAAGCACGTTATTTTTTTTTTTTGCAGCTGAGCAAGGTTGTGTTTCCACTCACTTGCACTGAAATTAGTGTTGGTTACTATCCAAATGCCATTTCAAATCCTGCTGCTGTTTTAAGGCACTTTTTATCCCCCTTATCGAACTGCAGTAAAATCCTTTCTTTCCAGGTATCTTTTTCTCAGTTGTAGTGTAACAATAATGATTGCAAGGTTAATTACTCTTTGCATGGTGTTTTCTGACTATGTTAAATTACATTTACAATAGAACAAAGTATTCTGCTGTAGTTCATTACCATGTGCTTTCGGAGGCTTGGGTTGGAGTCAAGGATAGTTGAACCTACCGAAAGCTCTTAGGAAAACTGAAGGAAACGTAAGAGTTGCAGTGCGGTGCCTACCAGAAGATTTTTTCGTAGATGGAGGTGGAACTGGAAATGAATCAGGTTATTCCCAGTTTGTTGGATCTCCTACATAGTCAACCAGAGCCTCACATGGGGAGCCACTGCTTGCACCAAATTGTGTGTCTTGTTCTTGCTTGGTGGAATTTACACTTTGAGGTACTTACAGGTGTCAGCAGAGGCAAGCAGAGAGTCTTCTGTAACCTGACAGGTATGGTTAGGGAGGCCCAAGGTCAAATGTTTTCTTCAAAGGTGACAGAGGCAGTTTTCCATACTCAAGTAAGTGCTCTCTGTTTCGGAAGGCTTCTTGTTAGTGTTCTCTGATCAACTTTTGCTTCCCCCCCACCAGTGATTTAACTTCTGCTTAAAGGAAAAACATTTTCAAATTCTTATTTTTTCTTTCTGGCTTTGATAGCAATTTATTGTTCTTATTGAAAACTTAGCACCTTTTACTGCAATTAGAAATAGGAACAGAAACTCTCTAGAGACAGAGTGCTGTGCAATAGTAGAAACTGTGAAACACGGCAAGGTGGAATAGAAAACAAGTCATAAAATGGCCAGGCAACCTGTGTACAGCTGCACAGAAGTCTTCAGTCTTTGCCTCAACATGTTGAAATGAAAAAAAAACAGCCAAAAACAAAAACAGAAGAGGAGGAACAGAGCAAGAGAAGGAAACAGATAGAAAGTGAAGTGACTTTCTAACAAACTGCCTGAACATTAATGCCAGTCTCCCTGCCTGATCCAACCACTGACTTTAACCATGCCCTAAGTCCTGTTCCATACTCAAGAGCTTCAATCTTAAACTGAAAAGTGTATTTGTACGTAGCCAAACCCATGATTTTCTCAGAGACACTACACACTGCATAAAGAGATGTCTCCTTTGTTAGTAATTTCTTATCCTTGGTGGGATAGTCCTGGCTGAAATACAGTTTTCATACCTTCCCAGTGACTCCTGCTTACCCCAGCTGGAGGTGGAGTTGAAATGACAGGCAGATTACACCAGCTCTTCCCTGGCATATCCTGTTTTTTTCAGATATTTAATTTAAGGCACAGTCGTCACTTGGGATAAATGTGAGACATTCAGTACCAGCAACAGGGAAGGCCTGGCTTTGGTTTAATTTAACCAGACACTGCGATAGACTGGTCTCAGGGGCAAGGAGGCAGTGGGGCTTGTATCACCAGCTCTCTCAGCTTGCATCAAATCTCTCCTTGAGATGTCTCCTTAAGGACTCTTCTCTCAGGCACCGGATTACAGTTTACTGAAGCCCATCACTTTTAGTGAAGATTGCGAAGAATGTAATTGGTTTCATTTTACACAAATTCAGTGTGAATTGGATGAATTACAAATCCGGTGAAGCATCAGGTACCCCGATGCTATAAAGAAACATAAGTTAATTTTTATTTCAAGATTCATTCTTTTTAAATATTTCAGGTTGATTTTTCTATCTCTTTTTTTGTTTGCATATTTTTTAGGTTGGAAGCTGCCTCAGGTCATTATGTATGCTACTGTAGTGGCATTTCTTAGCTAAGCTCAAGGGAAGTTTTAAGAGGTTGCTGCCTCCTGAGAGTGTAACTCAGTAAGACAGTGGCTTCCTTGGTGAAGTCAGTGCAAGAGCCTTCTGGCTCTGCATCTGCCTGCCACCAGTGAGGTTTTGGCAGAATGACTGTTGGCAAGGCTGAACTGCTGAGCCATCGCTGAAGATATCTGTGCGGAAAAACAACTCTACAGGGAAAAAAATACTGGATATTGTTACACTCAATCAGTTCAATAATGTGTTTTATAGGATGGTGGCACAAAGAGTTGTGGTGGCTAGCTGTGGTGTGAGTCCATGTGAGCGGGACCCTTTAAGCCTCAGCTCAGTGTCCTAGCCAGCAATCACCACATCCCTGCTACTCAGACATCTGAGTTAAAGCACTAATGGAGAGAGTGTGTTATGGAAATAGCTTAAGCCAACCAAGACACAATTACAGGCTTCTGTGACTTCCACCAGTTGTCACGTATTCCCCAAGTTAAAATTTTCACATTAAAATACGTAAATGTTAAATTAATCAGACTGATTACTGCATTCATTTTCAGAAAGATGGTTAGCTGTTGGTATTTGTGGATTGCTGATTCATCTGGGAGATGCAATGCAGCAGGGAGTGTGGATACCTCCATTGGAAAAACAGGCATTTAAAGCCTTTCTTCTCTTCAAATATACACATAACAAAAAGTCTTTCTGAAAGGTATTCAGTGCTGGTTGAAAGCAGAAGGTGTGTTTGTGCTGCACGTTGTGAAATGTATTTACATCCCTTTTTTGGAGCTCAGTGGGAACTGTGCTGTGGTTATTTATTGGTCTGCTTCAACAGCTGCTGGTTGAAATTAAAGAAAATCTATTGCCACGATTTGCAAAAACATTATAGATTGCTTGTGCTACAATGAGTTATGAGAGGTAATTTGAGTGAAGACCAACACATATCGGTAGCTGTAGTATGTCATGAGAAAACACAGAGTTTGCAATATTGAGATAATTAATATGAATGGATCTGCAGTTTCTTAAGATATAAAAATAGGTTTTTTTGAACTGATCTCTCAGTTTCCTTTGGGATTTCTCAGGCCCGACCAAAGGGACTGAAGACTCTATTTTCATATTTGAGTCAGTGGTGGTGACTTCAGCTGGTGCCTTCCAGCCACTCTTTCCTGTCCTGAGCTGTACAAATACAGGTGTTTTCCACTATTGTGAAGTATTTCCGGGAACTTATCTGGCAGAAAAATATTTGGAAAAAAGAAAAGAGCATTACAGCCAGTGCTGATCAGTCCACCTACCCTGTAGTTTAAGCAGACACTTCCCCAGATTCCCATTTTTTTTGGCAGCTTGCAGTTCTCAGTCAATTCTTTCAGGTTCATCTTCAAAAGGAAGAAATGAGGTTGTCAAAAAAAGATTTGTATGCAAGTCCCTCTGACTGCAGGCAGCATACAATGTGGGAAGCCCTATGAAAGTAGAAAGACCTGCTCCTGAACACTTGCTTATGTTACCTTGCTGCAGCAGTGAACCTTTGGCACTTTGTCCACATATTTTCTGTTCCTTGGAAGCCTTGCTGCTGGAAGCTTTGCTCTCCTTTTTTTCATTTCTTTCCTCTGAAGTGGCCGGAGAGGCCACGTCTGAAAGGACAGTCCTTGCAGTTATTGATGGGTGCAACTGTTGTCTCATCCAGGATGTTTCTACTTGGTCTGCTGACTGTAGTGACAAGGCTGTGGCACACAACATTTCAGAAAAATGAAGAATGCTGAATAAATAAAAGTACATAACATAAAATGGAATTTGTAGGTCATACAGGCAGCTAGCCAGATTATAATGTGTGTGAGAATGTGTGTGTAATTATGTTGTTTCAAAAGTAGAGCAGGGACTTTCCTTGCATCATGTTTAATTTTATTCTCCACATAAAAATATATTGTTGGAATTCACTTGGCATCTTCAGTGATATTTTAGTTTGCCATTGCATGTAAGGATAATTTAGCAGCTGGACAATGGAAGTCTTTTTCTGCTGTGTTTGGTACTGATCCTCATCAGTGGGATACCGTGTTTGGTTTTAGTTCTCTCACTTCAAGAGACAAAACTGAAGTAGAGAAAATTCTGAATTATAAAAGATTTCAAGTAGGTAACCATAGAGAAAAGACTGAAAAAAGGAGACCAGAAGGGATGTAAGTCTTTGATATACAAAATGTCGATATTTAAGGGTCAGCAACCAATGGCTTGCCATAAGTTCCAGAGGAATCAAAGAAATCAATTTAATGTGCTACAGAGGTGATTTCGGCTAAAAGTCTGTAAGACCTTTCCATTGCTGAGATGATAAAACATTATCAGTGTCTACCTGAGGGTTACTCAATGCAGTATCCTCACAAGAGGTGAGAACAGCTTAGATAATCATCAGTGATGGGCAATGTGCATGTGCTTGTTCCTACCTTAGAGTAGGAGGGTCAGACTAGTTTAATATCTAAATTCTTCAGCCCCATATTTCTATGTTTTTATCCATGAAAAAAAAACCCCTCCAGCACCCTGTGGCTAAACCAGAGGACTTTGTTAGATCACTGTCTGCTTTCTGTGTCTAATTTTATCTCTGTCTGCACTCAGTCTTGCTCTCTACCTCCGGCCACATGTTCTTGCCCACTTCCTTGTGACAGTTCTCCTACAGCTGCATGGTGACCTAGACTGCAATGCTGACCCAACAGGAAAGCAACCCAGTAAGAGGGATTAGTTTAATGTAATTTATTCAACTTATGTAGCCATTCAGTAGATACAATGTAAACATTTATAGTGGTGATAGCTTATACTTACATACTGTGTCAGGAATGTTGATTAATGGACAATGCAGGATACAGCATCGAGTCTTCTGAAATTTTCTTTGGGTTGAAGAAAATGATTTTGGGAAGTCATTTCACAATTTTATCTTGTTTCCTCGTCTGCAAAATTAAAATATTTGTCTAACTTGCAAGAACTGTTGTACAGCATTTTGAATTAGGTTTTTAAGAGTGGGTGAAAGTCTGAAAATACTGTATTTTTTTTAAAGGTCAAAACAGCATTTTCTGATAATTGTGGTACAAAATTAACTTGATCTGACACAAATTTTTATCTCTGTATGCCACAATAATTTGTCTCCTGTGAACATAGGCAGTAGAGTCAAGGTATCCACTCAAAGAGGAATTTCTTAGACATTTATCATATTGAATGCAGTATTTTCTTATTTTTATTCTCACTGTATAAGAAGAGTATTAATATTTTCCCAACAGTTTTTGCCCTCGCTCTGTAGCAGTTTGTGGTCAAAATGCATTGAGTACCACAGAAAGGGTGCAAAGGTTTGAACATTTCAAAAATGCAAGCTGTAATCAGGGGACTGCGATCATGCTGTCTTTCTTCTGTGCAGAGAACTGAAGAGTTCAGAGCCCCATGAGCTGTAAACACACTGTGTCATCCCTCCCTAGGCTCTAACAACAACATGAAAGTCCTGATTGGTGTTTTTGGCACGTTTTCCTGAAACCTCCTTGGTGTTGAACCTACTAAGGCAAAGGAGTAAACAGCTTTTGATCTTGCATAGCTGCAATGGGAACAAGAGTCTGGAATACAAACACGAGTTCGAGTTGGCTTTAGGAGCAACACTTGGTAGCCCGTGGGGAAGAGTTGTGCTTTTCCATTGGCGGCGACAGACTGCGTGCTGGTAAGATGTGTCCTGTAAATAGGTCTGATAAGTGTAGGCTTCCTCCTGAATTGTTGGAGTGTATAGTATGGTCATGTAGGGGTTTTGGTACACAAAGAAGTCAGGTTGGCTCTCGTATATTAACACTTGTGTCAAATGAAGCTGTAAATACCAAGCTCATACACTTGTACGATGCTTTATGTATGGTTTGACCAGTGCGGTGGAGACGTTCTGGATTATAGCTTGAAGCTGACACTGCTCAAGACTTCACTGAAATGTCACTGTTTGATTCTTCCTGAAGTTAATATCCAATTTATGGTGCGTTATCATTCCTGGATTATAGTTACCAACTCTTACAGTCTTCCTCTGTAGTCATGCACTGATTTGCATTTTCTTCAAAACCTGCCTTCCAAGGCTACTGATTATAGAAATACTTAAGAATTTTGGTCTCACTGTAAAAAAGGTTAATTTCCAGCTCTCTCAGTTGCAAAGAAAAGCTTAAACACATGATCCCTGAAGGCTTTGAAACTAGATAAAATTAAAGAAAAAAGATGTAGGAATATTTAAGCTCTCCTGATGTAAGTGCTGCCACGGTTTTGGAATAGTTTGAAGTGGTAACTCATGTTATGTTGATTGATTCCATATAATATTCATTTGTTAAATATCTCTCTGTGTATTTGGCTATGTTTTTATTTAGTGCCAGTTTCAAGACTTAAAATGCATGACTTCAGGCTCTGGGCATTTTTTTCCATTGATGACAGTATGTTCAAATACAGAGAATAATATTAACAACAAGAAGTTTTTTTCTTCATGATCTTACTGATAATGCCTGTAAGTATATTGGTAACTTTTTTCCTGAATTTTTCAGATTTTCTGAATAATACCTTTAAATGTAATTAATAGGCTGCTTACCTCTACTTCACATTCTCTCCTGAAAGTTGCTAGCCAAAATGAGTTGTTACTGTAATCTCCCCAGCATCACATCTGTGCTCTGTACCAAGAAAGTCTTATGTCATAACCGTTCTTGAAATGCAGTTGAACGCCATCTGGATTTTCCAGTTAGTTGTTTGCATTTATGGTGAGCACTAGGAAATCCAGCAAGAACTCTGCCAGACTGTGGTGAGAGAGGGCCAGCCCCCAGACAGACCCAATGTGCAGTTTCAAGAATTTCCTATAGAATTTTGATGATAAAAGAACTGCTAAATTTGAACGAATGAGAAATAAATGTAGCTTCAGAAGTCATTGACAGATCTAACTAAACTCAGTAAAAACCCCCTTAGTTCTGCTAAACTGTAATGCAGTGTCTTGACAGCTGCTCTTGAAGCTGCTCTTCTGATCGGGAGTTCCTTTTTAACCCTTTTTTGCGAATTTTCTCTTTGGGAGAGAAATCAGAAAGTTTTATTACATGTAGTGAACCTACAAACAACAAGATGCAATACGAATTCTAAATTAGTTTAACTTGGCAGCACCTTTTTCTTAGTTATTTTGTGACTCCATTAATGTGCCATTATTAACTTGATGGTTTTTATGTAAGCCAAGTTCCCTGTTTTAAAAAAAATGAAAAGGTGATAGTTCCTCTGTAGCTGTATTTCTTACCAGGCAAGTGGAAACGTGGTGATGCAGTGATATGGCTATCCTGCTTTTAATGTTAGGTCTCTAGACAATTCTTCACTACAGGGTGTAGACATGCTGTTAGAGGATCATGTTTCCATAAAACAACAGAAGCTTAAGTTAGTGCATTAGGTTTGCTAAAACACGTTTGCTTCCCCATCTTAATCTTGTTTTCATTGGATACAATCAAATACTTTATAATTCAGATAACAAAGTATGTCAGCAAGTAATTGTATTTGCAAATTTCAGGACATAATTATGTGAGCATATGCAAAATTGTGGGCAAGGAAAGGGTAACCCAGTTAAGATGAGACTGAAATTTTGACTTATTATATATACACACTGTTTGAAACAAAGACAGGGAGGTAATACTTTCCCTGGAAAGAAAGAAATCAGTATGGGTTTGGCATTGCTCTTTAATGTGCTTTGCCAGTACAAAGGACTCAAGGTTTTTTTATTATTTTGATCTTTTTCCAATTAAAGTTTTCTTTCTGGGAAGGTGACAGAAATCATTTCAGAACAAATTGAGAAATAAGAGCTGTACTGATATTAAGGTTTTTCTTCTGCTTAGAAATTAATATTTAACAGCTGAAGTGAAGAATCTGGAAAATAAGTTAAAATAGGAAATCAGGAAAATAACCTGACCTGTCATTAGTATTCAAGTATTCTTCAAGTATTCTTCCTTTAGTCTTTTCTGTCCTGACTACAAGCCCCCTGACCAGGGCTGAGCTTCTGTTCTAGGGAGAGGGATGCTGTTCCCCCATGAGTCTGGTGCATTTTGCCTCAGAATGGGTCAGAGAGGCCACTTCAGAGGGACTGGAAGCTGCCTCCACATGCCAACTCCACACTGCTCCTAGCCCCAAGCTAGCAGCTGAGCTGAAATCTCTAACTCCAATTCCATGCTCAGTAGCACTGGTTATGCACTGGGTGGTCAGTTTGGGTCTATTTTTAGGATATGAATAAGGATTACGTGTTTCAGCTGTCTGCACCTTTTGTGTAACACCAGCCTTCTTTCCTCATTTAAAGTCTGAGCTGACAGAGAAATGCGAGTGGAAAAGGTTTCTGAAATCTGTGGTTTCTTAATATGAGAATAGTAAGGTTTGGGTTAGGTTGCAAGGCAGTCTGACACAAAAGTCTCGCTTATTGCAGAATAAAGTCTCTGGAGTTTAATTTTATTTGCATGCCACATTCCTTAGAGCAAATAAAAAGTGTGAGTTTTGAAATGGTTTAGATGGATTTTTCCCAAGCCTCAACAAAATCTGTGATCTTATTGTTCATAACTCTGTTAAATTCTGTACTTGGACTGTAGATGACAAAGATTGCTTCTGCACCTCTCACAGCACTGTTAAGTCTATATACATAGTTTATTCTGTCAAAGATTTTTTTTCTCATCAGGGCTTGTCAGTGCAAGTAAACAGTTTTCACTGTTATGGCAAACTCTTTTGTGACAGCCTCAATCTTTACCTGTTTCTCTGGTGAAATCTGGTATAGTACATTTTTGACTTCCATCTGATTCCCTGATGATATTTAGCCCTATTCTCTGCTGTGCTACTTCCTGCTGCTTTAGCAGGAACTGTTGCCTTGAGCTTTCCATCTTCAGAAGCTGCTCTGCTGTTATTCCTCTCTTGTGAATACATCCTGAGATTGGAGCCTGTTACAGAAGGAATAGTGCAACCATATACAGAGAGGCTCTGTTTGGCCTGAAAAGGTTGCAATCTAAAAATGAGCTTGATGATGTCTAGACAAGACTGTAAGTATTTAGTACCTTTACAGTGCTTTGCATCTTCAAAGCACTCTGCAAACATTAACTGATTAACATAACTGCGCCATCTGTTTTGATGTTTACATTTTGTGCAGGCAAAATTCCTGCTTTGCTTTATTACCTCTTGCAGGTATGTGGCTGTCGTTATTATGGCCCTTTAGAGGATGGTAAAGTCAGGTCCATGCATGTCTACAGTAATATTTTGCCTTAAAACTCAAGCCAGTGCCATTGGGGCTCCCCTCTCTGACCTGGCTATGACGGTTGGGATTACTTCCCTCTGAAATTTCAGCCTCTAGTCTAGAGAAATTGTTGTTCCCATGGCTGCCGGAGGCTGCTGCCTCCAATGTTGCTTTGCCTCTGAATTTAACTGTTTTCTCCCCAGCTGTGGACAGGCAGGGACACATCCAGCCATGTGGGAGCTTCTCTGCAGAATTCTCCTAGATAGGCAGCTAAAATATCGTCTTGGGCAGAAAAAGTGATAGAAACCATAAAGATAGTGAAAAGAATAGGAAACCTTTTGCTTAGCTTTTGGCAAAAGGTTGTTTTTCTCTCCTACTCCAAGAAATGTAATTTTTTTTCTTCTTTTTCCTACTTGATAATGGAGATTTTTTGTAACTTAGGGGCTGTACTGATGAACTAGTGTTAATTTTCTGTTTCAGTTTAAATTTCTTACTAAAGATTTAAGCCAAGTCTGTTCAAAGACTGATTTAAATCAAAACACTAGTAGCACTAGCAACCATCAAAGCTGAAAAATCTTAAACCAAACACAAACCACACTCTTCTTTTATGTCTTATTTTCCTTTTCTTTCCAACTCCTTCCCATTTCAATGTTTCACTGCCTGAACGGTGTTTCAGGAAGATCACATGATTTACAACTACCTTTATTTCCAAGTTATTGCAACTTCATTTTGCAGGAGAGCTGTAAAAGAAACAGTGCTCTGCTGTCAGCAGGGAGAGACCGGCAATGTTTTGATTCAGGGAAAAATTGCAAAGACACTCAGTGAGAGAAGTGAATCGTGAGAGATGTGTAGCGAGGCAGTGTGCTGGCAGACTTTTGCGTCAGTGAAGGAGTCATCCTTTAAAATCTCAGATTAAACTCAGATTAAATTGTGCCATGCCATCTTGTGGGAATCAGCCGTGACCAAGAGGAGACGTGGCGGCTGCCGGGCGCCAGGGAAAGGCCTGCTGTAGTTGCACCTCATTTCTGGATTGTTCTACGCAGAGAGGCAGACATCACGCACGGTCCTGGAAGAAGCTCTTTCACAAACTCGATGTCTGGCATAGTTCACACCATGATTTAAGCGTGACCTCAAGGCATTTGCAGGGAATATCTTTATAAAGACTATGACAAATGTGCAAGAGACTCACACGGACAAATTTTTAGTTAATAAATCAACAAACCTGCAAAATGAGGATAAAAATATGTTGAAAGGACAGACTTGGACAGGCCTAGATGATGGGTGTGGCTTTTCTTCACACTAAATATTTTTGCAGCATTTTTTTGTTTGTTTGCATACTTGCTTCTGGTAAAGACATTTTGCTGTGCTTGAAGGCTAGGATACAGCCGTGGGAACAAAGCTCTGACAAAATGGAATTCTCCTGTGTCAGGCTGAGGTATCAGAAAAGCTGATGTCAAATGCCGCCAGGCTCTGACTGGAAGCCTTTATAGAAAGGTTGAATGTTTTGTAACAGATAGGCTGTGGAAGTGGCTTAGGAAAGGACTATGTCTCGTGGGATCCCTGGAGTGAGGTAGTCGCAATTATTCCTCTTGAACAGAACTTCTCACTTGCCAGAGCAAGGCTGGAAGGAGCCAGACTCAGCCATGAGCAACTGGCTCTGGGTGGCCCTGCTTGAGCAGAGGGCAGTTGGATGAGATGACGTCCAGAAGTCCCTCCTTACCTCAGCCCTTCCGTGGGTCTGTGATTCAGAGCCTTTCTCCTATTCCCTCCTGCAGTTTCCTCCTGACAGTTTGGCTTCTTTCATGTATATGCTGTAGTCCCTGCAGTAGGTTACTCTGGGAAGGAAGAATATGAATACAGAGAATTGCAGATGTTGTAATAAAGTTATGTGCAGCCAATTTTACAAGATGGAAGAGTGCCTCCTATAAACCACTGAGCATCTCAGATGGAAGGAATTACGCTGAGAACATGAAGCACTCTGTTAGACTCAGTGGACTCAGGCTTTATATAGAGAATCCCACAGCAAGCAGAGTGAATTTTGCATCTGACTAACTCAATGGAGAGGAATTCTACGCCTGTCTTCCCTATGATTGCCCTTATTAGTCCAAACATTCCCCCCCCCCCCCCAAGAACATAATAGCACTTTTATATTCTGTAAAGGAAAATGTTTCATATAATCTATGTAGATACTTCTGTCATCTTAAATGTGTTTCTTCCAGCTTTTTACATTCTTATGGTCCTATATCTCATCTGCTTTTTTAGTCCTAGTCTTTCCTCCACCCCTAAGTTTTGGGGGAATGAAACCACAGTATCAGTGTCTTCAGTTAGGGTGTAATGAGATCCCATATGGGGTGGGAAACTTTATATTTTTTGGCAATTTACAAGTAATTTTGTTTTATTCTATAAAGTAATGGTGATAAGCAATCAATGGCCTTATATCTCACATGAACAAAAAGGGAAGAGGTCTCTCTTATTGCAGCACCATGAAATTTCTGGAAGTCCATATAAGATGAAAAATATTTTCATGTAGGCATAGAGGGAAGCACTGTGCAAGCATCTAATTGCAGCACTCCCTGCTGACTGTTTTTAATGTGTTGGTTTTATTAAGCATTCTTAATAAGATGCTAGACTTTTGCTTAGGCAAAAAATATAAGAGAAACAGCAGTTTCAATTCTCAGATTACTGGAGTGCATGCAGTTGGGAAAACCTGTCTGGATGCAGCAGATGAAGTGAATTTGTTCCATCTGTGAAAAATAATAATAAATTGGTTTCATGGTCCTGCATTGCCTGATTTGCCTTTTGTGTGTGTATGAGTGTAGGCGCTTGTACGTATGGCTCTGTTACATCTTGAAGTTTTGGTTTCATGTGTTATAGTATGCATTGCATATGAAGGATAACGTTTGCATGACAAATTGCAGACCCATATGGCATGGTGTTTTAACATCCTGTACTTTTAGGTATTTTCAAGGAACTGTGTCTGAGGAGGTGAAGAGGAGAATCTGCTGGTGACTTCTCCCTACAAGTGACTTCTCTTCAAAACGCTGCTGTCAAATAAAAGTGGTCATGGTTCAGTCCTAAATCAGAATGCAATATAAAAATGACATAATTTTATATATTGATATATGGTAGCCATATGTAATTTGGTTCTATGATTCTATGATTTATCCCACTAAAGAAATTCATAGCTTTGCAGAGAAAGAGGCAGTGTTTCATCTAGTATGGAAGAATCCAGATTTACAAGTCTTTAATGACGTGCCATTTCTGGTTGGGTTTAAGATACTGCATATCATGATTAGCCATCTCAGCAGCTCCTCTTAAGCTCTTCACAGTTACAGCCTGACTCTGACCAGGTCTGTGGTAACCTGTGGGCTTTACTAAGGATAGTAACTAGTAATGAAATTAACGCTCTTTAGTGCTTGGCTCAAATAGTTTTTAGGGACATGAATGAAGCAAGGTGTAGTACTACACAGATTTATCAGCTTTCACTTTAAATTACTTCTAAAATGCATTCCTGGCTTTGTCTTCATAATTAATGTTTCCATCCCCACTCGTGGCTCAGAAACCTTTATATTTGGGTACATGATGACTTACTTGTTCTGCACAAATCTCATGGTTCAGTTCTCACAACAGGCTAAATATTTTGCTTAAGGTAATTACCTGACTTCAAAGGAACTTTCATAGAAAAGTAATAATATCAAAAAGAGCCTATATGCTATAAATAGGGTATAAAATTCCACATTAAAGATGTGTGTATATTACAGGAATCTTCAGAGCAGTGTGAAATATAATTAGGGCCTTCTACGGAGGCATAAAATTCTCAGTAATATGTGCTAATCTTATTTGCTTGGAATGAGGTGGGAATATACCTATCAAGACATCTTTTGAAATATTTGAATTCTTTACATCTGAACTCCCAGTCATACTTGTCTGACTTGATCTTTTCTTCCTTGTCATTTTTCTGTCCTGAAAGGTTTATTTGTGAATAAGCTTTCTCCTCTGCACGGGCAAAATCAGAAGCATGAACTTTCAGTAGGACAATTAGAATTTTAGTGAGATGTAAAGTGCTTTTTAAGAAAAGAGGAAGAAGAAGTAACATAAATAAGTTCATGTGTGATCATGTGCTCTTCACAGTGTGTGTTGATTGCCTTAGCAGTCCTGTTGTAGTTGAAGGCGAGTCAGGTCCTTCAATGTTGGGCCATTGCTGTTAAGGCCTGTTGTTTGCAGCATCTCATTCTTCCTACAAATAGAAGTCTATTAGCTAGAAAAAGAATATTTCTAATTAACATACAGCTTTTCTGAGGAAAATGTGCTTTATTAATGTCCTCATTTCCCTTTTCTTTCCTCACCTCACAACTAAAGTATTTGTCCAGAGTACATCTACAGGGATAATGGTTTTAATGGAAAGTATTGATTGGGTGCATAAGGGTTAGTACAGGAATTACTGCAGGAATGGTCTGCTCCCAGTGCTGGCTGTGCAAGCAGCTTGAGAATAAGGCAAAGAATTGCTTTTGTCCAGAACAGGAAAATTTCTGGTCTTTGGTCACTGAAATTTAAAGCAGTGCTTTTGCTTGGAAGGTATTGTTGCAATTAACATTGTACAGATGGACAAACTCAGAGAAGGGCTGGTGACTGAATCAGCAAATTACCGACGTAGGGAGGAAGGGACCAAGCTGTCCTGTCCCTGCAGTTGCCTGCTGGACCGATGGCTGCCCTGTCTGATTCAGCTGCCTGAACAGTTTGGAGCAGCACTGCTTTGGGTATGGTTATGTATTGAGACTTCAAAATGTAGTCACTTGGCAGAATACTGGGTTTGTAAACTTGCTATTGTTTTAGTGGGAGCAAGGGAAACAGAGTTTGGGAGGAACTGGTATATACATGACAATTAAAACCAGAAGTTTACACCTGTCTTGTGATTTTTTACAGGACCTGTAGTAATCTAGAGCGAAACCAAAACCAAGTTACCTGAATTACTGTTTTACATTAGTTCCCAGTTCATTTTAATCTTTATACTTCTGGGCAGACTTTTGCTCTTCTGGTAGGGTGTAAGAAGTTCTGAAACGCTCCTCAAGCAGTGCTTGCCACCGCCAGTTGCCATTGGTAGTCATATTTGTATCTTGCTGCTAAAATAAAATCAAAGTCAAAATACACTCACTATTTTCCTAATAATATATTCTCTCTAGGTAGTAGTTCCAGGTGGCAGTAGCACTACCTGTAGTTGAGAAGGAGAGTGGCCTCACTTCAGTTGTGCCTCTGTTATGGCAAAGCTCTATAAAATATTTTTCTATTGGGAAAAAAAATCTAATGATCTGCCATGTTCACTGTAAAAATTTCCAGAAATCTGGAAACTTCCAGGAGGAAAGCAGGCTGATTTCTTCCCAGCATGCTTGCAGGCGGTGCAGTGAAGTCTGGGGACCTGCATTTGCAGGGCTCTCCAGTGTCTTGCTTGGGTATCTCCCTTGGGAAGCTGCATTGGACCAGGACAGCTCAGAAGCTTGGGGGTCTGCAGCACTTCTGGGGCACCCCAGAAGCCTTGAAAGCTAGCCAAGGAAGGTGATTAAGGAAACCCAGCTTCTCGATACTCAACCTTCTTTGAAGTCAAGAAAGCCAGTTTATTTTGAAAACTCCAAACAGGACCCCTGTCATGAACAGTTTGTTTACAGAAACCTACTCTTAGTACCACCAAAAATAAAGTTTTTTCAAATTTGGGATGAGTCAAAAAAGCTCTGTGTGTGTGTGTGTTTGTTTTGGGAGGATTTTTAAAAAAAAATTTTAAAATAGAAAATTGGATTCTGGAACTGAATGGATCTGGACTGAATTTTTTGATGAGGAAGGTGCATCCACACTTATTATGTGATGTCAAAGACACTATTTTCAGACTACCCCTTATTCCAGTGACTAGACATATGAATTTAATATAGGATCATTATTTTAGCATAAAAAATTTTCCTTAAATCTGGTGTCTGCAAGCTTAAGATGCAGAGGGACCTTTGCAAATAAATTGTTCATATTGTTTAACTGAAGGAAAATAGGATGGTTGGGACCATTCAGGACATGTATGCTTTCAAGTGCCTCCTAAATTTTTTCCTTCTGACTTAACAGAACAAAATCAGGAAAAAAAAAGTAATAGGTTGATACCATGCAGACATAATAAATTATGTTTAATTTAGATGGGTTCTTCTATCTCTGCATCACCATTGCATTGTTTACTTGGGAAAGAAGACACAGCAATAAACAAACAAACACAAAGACTTATGGCTAGTGACCGCCCGTGTATCACTTAGCAACATCAATATTTTTGTGCACAAATAAAGGTCTCCTGCACGGTGCCTGCTGCCAGTATGTGTGTGTGTGTGTGTGTTGTGTGTGTGCGTGTGTGTGTGCCTCTGTAGCACTGACCTTGTATGCAGAGAGATCAGTTTGTCAGTGATTGGTCACTCCTTAATTTGGATGTCTAGACATTTCAGTCCGCACGAGCGAAAGGCAGACATCTAAAGACGTGAGAAGAGATTCTAAGGGATACTAGGACCTTAAAATAATTCCCCGGCAAACTGCAAATGTATTTTGTTCATTTTAAAAATATATGGTGTAAGTGATTGAATGGAACACATGACTGAAGGTTTTATTTTTTATTATCACTATTAATTAATATGCTGCTTCGATGTTTTCATGGCTGTGATATAAATAGATAAAGCTTCCTTAAAGGTTATCGGCAAGTGCAAGAGAATGTTATGATTGGTCTGCTGGCTGGTAATATGTTTTCTTTATTTGCTGAGAACCAGAATCCAGAATATTTAGAAAAAAATTAACTGTGTTTAAATGAACTGCCAAATCTTAATTTATAATGTTAAAACTATAGTCAGGAAGGTCCTCTCTGAGAATGTCCAGCTGAATAGAAAATTATTGTCCACCATCTGCATTTTATTCAAAACCTCTCTATATGCAAGTGAATGTGTTTATATCCACATGTAAAAAGGGCTCAGTTCTGCCAAATGTTGAAAGACCTCAATTCCCACTGATGCCACTGGGCATTTGAGTGCTTCTAGGGCATTAGCCCTATATTTGCGAAACAGTGTCAGGCAGATACATTTACAATGGCCCAAATTTTCAGATGCACTTTAAATATATGTACAAATGGGGCAAATGATCACCTAGTTATCATATGCATGGATGGTTGTCTTTGGGATATTGGATATTTGTATGATGAATTAGAATTTACATTTTGGTACAAAAAGTTTTAATTTAGAAAGCCTTTTCTATTACCTGAAGAATATTTTACTGGAATAATGAGATCTAGAATGTGACGGAGCTTGAAGGAGCTATTAGTATCTTTTGGAGATCTGTTCTAGTTTTCTTTGGTTTTAATCCTTTCAGTCATAAATCCCAGAAAACAGCAACCGGTGCTTGAAGAGCAACCAGCATGCAGAAGCAGGCCCTCTGCAGCACTGCAGCAACAAATTATTTTGAAAATAAAGTGATGCAGTTTGATTTTAGTACTGGTATTCTCTGTCCAGTATCAGAGTATTCCCATGTGGGAATAGGTGTAGCGGCATCACAGAGAAACTTCTATACCACTATAGGTGTGTCTGTATTACAGGCTGTGCTGGTGTGAACGGTTTAGGTAAGAATCACACCTGTAACTGAACCAAGTGTTTTGGTGCAGAAACAACAGACCAGATCTCAGAGCTAGTTTGTACGGGGAAGATTCACAGTACAGTGTTAGTGGAGTGGTTACTTAGCTGTACCTCTAGGGATGTGACACTCACACTCCACCTTCCCTCCCCCTCAAATCTGTGAGAGCAATTCATTTCAGCAAAAGAGTCAGTTTATTTTCAGGTAAGTCTTAGCTTTAATTCTGTGAGGAAATTGCACCTTTAGAATAACTTCAGGTTGTCTCTCCTACAAGATTTCCCTGTTCTTTTCTAGTTTGTTTTTTCCTAATGTTAGGCTCAAATACTAATAGCAAACTGCATTACCTTCTGATTTCTGTATCAGATATAAAGAACTGCCTCCCCTGGGCAAACATTCCTAGATTCGTGTGGATGTGGAGGCAGAGAAAAAACCCACACAGACATGTGATGGCAAAGCACTAACACTGGCAGGTCTCTTGATGTACAAGTATTGTCTCATCTGGTATATCTGTCCCATTCTTAGAGGCAGGCCACAATTACTGTATATTCCTTCACCTCTCTCTTTAGCAAACATTTTCTCTATGCAACTAATTAACATACATCCATACTCTAAACCTTGTTGAACTTGCACTGCTGATGAAGGTTCTCCTGGAGCATATTTAAATGTGCCAGGAGGGCATTTAAAAACAGGGAAGAAAGTGAGGGTTTTTTTTTTTAGAAAACTCTCTTAAAGCACTCTTACAGAGCAAATTGTACTTTAAAAATCATTAATTAGGTAAAATAAACAGCAGTGGGGTTTTCCATCACTGACTTGCCCTTCTTATGTACTAGTGTGTTAAAATGTTTTATTTGCAGTATTCCCTGCTATTTCTTGTGCTTTTATTGCATATTCCACAGTTTTCTGCAGCATTTAACTCTGAGATGCTCATAATTATCTGAGAAGCTTACCTGACTTGTTAACACATAGTAGCAAGAAAATTAATACAAAAAAACCCTCAATGAGACATTATGGAAAGAGAAAGCGATATCTGCTTTAAAAAACCCTGATTTTCATGTCCCACACTTGTTCTCTTATAATTTTCATTCCCACTCACAACCCCCATGCTTTTAAGAAGGGGGTTAAGAGATGTGTGCCCAAGCAGTGATCTGGCCAGGATCAGCTGTCTCCCTGGAGGACACCCACCAACTTCTCACCATGTTGCTTGACTTCTGCATCTGCGATGCCTTGTTTTTGATGTAGGTCTTCTCTATCCTTTGGCAGTCAAGCATATTATTTTGGTGTGTCCTTTCGCTTGTGAGTCTTGCTTACCTAAGCCTAGATGGATTTTAGATTACAGGCTGTTTCCTGGGTTTGCCTGCTGTGGGTGTCTTTATGGCTACAGTCATCTTCCCTGTTGGATGAACAGGAAGAGAAGTGGTACATACAGCATGATGCAACCTCACTGCCATCCTCCTCCTGTCAGGGCACAGGTCTTCTGCTAATCCATGCTGTGGGCTTCCTAGGGCACAAACTTCCTGGTCCTGATGCAAACACCACATTCCCCAGTGCTTACCTGTTTGTTTGTTGTCAATGTGTCCATGGTTATCAAAATGTTTCAGGTTTTTTCTTAACTTTGCTCTATTGCCCTTTGTGTTGCTTTTACTGATAGTCATTTCTGTCCATACGTTCTTCAGACCAGTCTTAATATTTCTGCTAGAAATGGTACAAAACAGAAAAAACAACATTCTAATGGGGAGTATTTGAAACTATGACTTAAAGAAGTGCAAATCAAGGTATCAGTTGAAATATAAATTGTACCTAGTGTTTTTGTAACGTCATGATTTTGTGTCTGACTGCCATTTGGGTTTGGCGTATCTATAATTTGGGTTGCCAGTATTACAGCTAAAACAAGCCAACTAGGACATTTTAAAACACTACATTTTCTTGTAGTCTAGACATATTGTTGCAGACAGTCCAGCCACAGCTAAGGGTCTCTGTAGGCCTAACACAATTCAGATGCTGCTACTTTTCGGTCAATCTTATGGCTCACTGGCCCTGAACATAGTATATGAAGATTACTCTTTTATTGGCCAGATTGGCAAAACTGAGCGGCTGCTGCCTTGTGCAGTCACTTTGCTCCCATTCCTGTGCTGCCTTCCATGGTTTTGCTAGCTTACCTTTTTTCTGATCCCGTTCACTACGTGGCTGCTCATAGGTTTCTGCTGCTACAACAGAATGAGTACAGCAAGATAGGGAATACCTGGAAGCTGTTCATCAGTCTGTCCTGGGACTTTCTTATCTATGTCCCTGGGTGCATTACATCAAGAAGGAAGTACTGAATAAGTACCCAGCACCCATAATGCAATATCCTAATATTCAGAAGCTTCCATGAAGGTCACTTGTTTCTGAATCTTTGGAGGTATATCGCTAGGAATTATCCTGTCCTCTGAGATGCTAGTGCTGAAATATGAACTGACGGAAATGTGAATAAATTGTATTTTTTGGATGCCCTCCATGGTTTCATGTATGTGACTGGACATACTATTTAGCTTGGTTAACCTGGGCATGTAACTGAGCAGTTCTATAACTGGTCAGCTTTAGCATTTGTGCGTTCCATTTGTTAAAATTATATTTTATGCTAGCAGACGCTTGCCTAACTTTTGCATTCATTTAGTAAATATACAGTATGTTGCCATATCATGTCCTTTGACAAGGTATTACCCAAATGAGCTCCAAAGAATTGTTTTAATTCCAATTCCTCCCTATTTTTTTTTTTTTAATTCTTGTCTGTAGTGTTCCCAGCAGTGCAGTAGCCAGGATTCGATTTCTGTCAGAAATGATACTGCTTCAGTCTCGTCTCTGTAAGTCTCCGCAGGGAGGTTAGAGGGTGGTTATCCTCCGGCTGGTCTGGACCTGGTCCAGCATTCAATGAGAATGCAAATCCCCTTGAAAGCAGATACCTTCTCTGCAGCGATACTGCCTTTATGTGCTTCAGGAAGCTTATGATAAGTTAATATTTACATCAAAATACTGTTATTTTTTAAAGGTACCCAATCTGTTGCACTCTGAAAGCTTAATAAATGTGCCTAATTCTTTTTTTTCCCCTTTTCAACATGACAAAAAAAAAAAAGAGTATATGTAACAGGACTCAGGGCCTTGCCACAGCAGTGTAGACTATTGTTACTACTTTGTTGGAACAGAAGTTTGATTGTCAAGGCTTTTGCTACAGTTCAGCACATTAATTTTGTGATGTGAGGATTCCACATCTTCCTTGTTTTTTAAGGTACAGTGTGGCAGGATGAGCTTAAGCAAGCTGGGCTTTGTTGCGCATCCTCACTGTCCGGGTACAGAGGCTTTGGCCAGGAGGCTCGATTTGAACAGGCGGAGCGGCTTTTGGAGCAGATGCAGTGCTAAATTGCAGGAGTGAGGACAGAAAGCCCAGAGCCAGTTTTGTGGCCCAAGATGCCTACCCCCTCCTTTTGTAAGAGGGCTGGCGAGCCATGTGTGCCACGCAGGGCCAGCTGCTGTGGGATGGAGTGTGGGCTGTGGGGCAAAATGCGCTGCCAACTCAGGGGACGGCCAGGGCAGCGCGGGTGGGATGCCAGATCCCCGATGCCCTCTCTGCCGGCAGCGCTGTCATGGGAAATGTTCCTGCCCATGCAGAAAAGTCTTTTCACTCATCCGCAGCCAAGCACACTGCCCTTAAAGCGGCCGTAAATCAGCCACTCTCCCCCCCGATTCAAGTTTTATCTTGCTGGGGCCGTTCAGAAATAACCCGTGCGCGGTTGCGGAGCGGTGGTTCGCCGGGCACAGCTATTTCCGTGCGCGGCGGCCAGCGGGGCTGGCGGGCATCGAGGGGCGGCTATAAACGCCCGGGGCTCGCACCTCCCCGCGCACCAGCCCCTCTGTTGATCGCTCTGTTGTCACTCCCTTAGCGACCGTCGCCACGTCGCGCCTTCGCGTCCTGCCGGGCAGCCCCCTCCCCCCCGGCTTCCCGGCTCCCCGAGGCCGGCTGTCATGTTTCCAGAAAAAGCCAGCCCCGGCGGGGGCCGGGCCGGGGCTGCGGGACCCGCGGCCGGCAGGTGTCCCCGGCGCCGGCCCGGGAGCGGCTCTCGCCACCGCGGGGCTCCCGCGCCCCTGCCCCCTTGGGCTCCCTCCCTCCCCATCCAGCCGGGAAGAAATAAAGCAGTTTTCCGGGTTCAGGGAAAGAGGTGGGGAGGGCTGAACCGTCACCTGTTGGCGATAAATAAACATAAGTCAAATTCCCCATAGGGTTTAATAAATTAATTAGTAATTTGATTAAAGCGTAGATATTTTATAACTGTTTAGTCCCTTTCTTTACACGCCACCCCCCCCCCCACCGAAGCCTTCCAACCAGCTCCTCAAAGCTGCCTAAACTGACAACCTTCTCCCCCACCGGGAGAACTTGGGGGGAAATAGTAGAGAAGGTCCCCAGCTGTGGAGCCTGCAGTGAGGACCCAGTATCACCAACCATTTTCCGTCAGCAGGAGGCCGACATCCTGTAATCCAAACGGGAGGCTAAAGAGGAGGGGGCAGATGGCACCTATCTGAAATGCCGCTGATACCTATCCTAGCTTGCCAGATTTTCTTCACTCCTTGTCTGCTGGCATCATGTTTCACCATTTCAGTCCCTGTTCAGCATGGTGTGTTCCTGCTCAACGAGTTGCCTGCAGCACCTTCTCATCCCTTCCAAGAGCTGAGCCTCTTCATGCAGGTATCCCTTCTCTCAGTGGTCCCCCAGACACCCCTCCCCAGCTAAAAGCCCCTCTGCAGTGCTTGCCAACACACCTGGGGCTCAGCTGGTGGTCCCAGCTACATTTCTTACCATTTACCACAGTGGCTGTTTTCTTCTTGATAAACCCTTCCCACCTGCAGAACAGATCTTTCACTTCACTGAGACGTATCTCTGATAGGCTGCATTTTAAAATGTGACTGCTAATATATTAAATTTAGCCAGATTTTTAGGATTTTTTCTCTTTTAATGTTTTTGTGTAGACAGAGGATCTCTGTCTACTCAATTTAAAAAATGTGAACTGGTCTTTCCCTGATCCATTGTTTGATTTTGAAAGATTTTGACTTTTGTAACTGTGCAGAAGATGTCACCTCAGTGAGCCTCAGCTCAACGGTAAAGTCTCTATGGCCTAGTTTTTGGAAATTATGAGGATTCACTGATTCCTGAGTAGTCAACGGGAAACAGAGTGATGTGCATCTTTGAAAAGCAACCTTGTGCCATAGAAAAATTATTATTTAAAAAAAAAAAGTGTACATGTATGAATATGAGAGCGATAGGGTACATTGCTGTGACTGTGCCTCAAGCTAGCTGAGAGGCTCAGAAGGTTAGAGGCACCATAAAAGTTATACAGAGTCGATGTCATCCCTGTGAGAATTTCGGTGGCACTTACTGTGAAGGGGCACCTGAGTTCCGGGAGAGATTTAGTTTTTGGGTTTTAACTCTTACCTATTATTAAAAACTAAAACAGTATTTTAAATCTGGGTTTTTTTTCTTTTTTAACAGGAGGGGGAGGGCTTTAGCAACTCTTCTTATTGTGTGTATTGATGTAATCTCCAGAGAGGTTACCAAGGTTAGATTTTTGAACAAGACAGTTCTGTAGATATGTCATTACATATTCAGAAAATGCAAATGCTGAGTTCTTTTGAGGCTCAACATTTTTGAATGCTGAGAACTTCTGAAAATGTGTCTCACTGTATGAAATTACTGTGTCATTAAAAAAAAAAAAGGTGGCAGTCCAGGTAGCTCAGAAGATAAAATGGTGTTCTGCATGGCTTAGG
Organism: Pseudopipra pipra; assembly: GCF_036250125.1. Lineage (NCBI taxonomy): Eukaryota > Metazoa > Chordata > Aves > Passeriformes > Pipridae > Pseudopipra > Pseudopipra pipra. Next base: position 54,286,293 of record NC_087549.1, read on the forward strand.
AGTAAGGACAGTGAAAAAGTGAGTGTTGTATAGTGAAGGCAAGGAATGTGTCATGCTTATGGCTTCTCCAGAAGTCAGACTTTTACCACCATTTAGACACAGCCTTTTTTTTTCTCTTGACTTTGCCACTTGCTTTCAGCTGGTGCTCAGGACAGTGGGTTCATCTTGCTGTGCCTATTTGTCAACTTACCCTTTGTCTGTATCATCCACTGTAACTTTAATTAATCATGGCTGCACAATATGTGTGGGCTGCATGTGGCACTGCAGGGACTCGTGGGTGCTGTGCTGCCACGTGCAGTGGTGTCAGTGTGGGGGTTTCCTTTCTTTGATACCACTGAATTGGAAGAACTTCTTCAGCTCTGTGTGTGTCTGTGTGCGTTCTGTATATGTAAAGAGTGATTATAATAGTCACCTTATCTCACAGCTAAAGGACTGCATCAGAAAACTGTTAGAGGGTGGGTTATTGGCACCAAACATTTTCTGTCAGTTTGCAGTTCTTCAGGCTGAAAACTCAGCCAGTTTATGCTCTGCTTGATTAGATATATGTCCAAGATATTTTCTCTGTTGTTCAGAACAAGTAATTTTCAGGGGAGAAATCATTCTATCCTTTCTTTTGACCTTCTTAGTTCTGAGGATGCTGATTTGTTAACGATTCTAGATGATGGATGATGGATGATGCCTCTACAGAGATGGTGGTGTAATTACCAGAACCTGAATGCATTCATGCTGAGAGACCATATAACATGGCAAAACTAAGACTGTAAAGCCACTTCATGTGAAGAATTATTTTTAGGACATTAGAATACAAAGTTCTTGTTTAGAACTTTTCTACAGTTGTCTGTAAAGTGCTTTTATAAATAAATAACTATTATAGCCTATCTCATGGCCAATGGAAAATGGAGGTATTAGGGTTAGACTTGTTTGTGACAGAGGTACAGACAAGAATGGAAGAGACTGGATTGCTTCCAAGCTTCTGTAGATTTCCTGTCCATTGCCATACTGGTTGGGTCATGTTGCTTCCCACCTAATGTTTTTGTCCCTGGTAAGCTTTGAGTTTGAACTGGTGGTGGCTTGTCATGCCCTAGTGTCATTAGCTTGTTTGTTTGAGGGGAGGAAACCCCAGAAAATGAAGAAATGTTATCTTGAGCCTTTCTGAATGTCAGTATTCATTCTTAATTGAGCTTGCTTTAACTTACCTTAGTTCTTCTTTGGTGTGGTGAAGAGTGTTTAAGTATATTGAATTTCATGTTGTTTGATGTAGCAATACACATTAACATATGGTGAGGAGCAGATGTAAGTATATTGTGCTATTCTGTCTTCCATAACTAATATTATCATCTTGTTGCCACCTTAGTCTTAGTTCCTTCCAATTTCTTTTGTTTCAATTACAGGGAACTCATAATGTACATGTCATGTGGTCTGTATGGCAACCAAAGATCCCAGTTTGCCCAGTAAACTGGTGGTGTTGGTAATGGTCTTCAATATCAGGGTCAGGAAGACTCAAGCACAAAACTTGTGGGTGGTTTCTTTTTGTGCAGTACATGCTATTTAGATTAGTGAAAAGATTCTAGAAACCTTTCTTTCTTAATTTTGTTAATGTACTTGCTTACAGTGTAATCTCATCTTGTATCCATCTGAAGCACAATACTGACTAATCTTTTCATTTGCTTAACCTGTTTACTAAACCCTGAGTTTCCCAGAGCAACAGGGATGACACATGAAGGCGACTCAGGTACAGTTTAAGAATATAGAGTAGCCTGGAATAAAGGGCTCAAGAATAGCAAGTAGGAGAGTTATTTACAGCAATTTAAGCTAATCTGTCTAACTGTGTGGGGAAGTTGAACAGAGAGCCCTCGCATGACAGGGCAGTGATATTCAGCATGAAAGCAGTGAGTGAGCTTTGCAAGAAGAGATCTAATACATCTGTCCTATGGTGGCCTTCCTTTTGAAGCAGATGTCACTAAAATGCAAAACTCCAACCACATGGAATTCATGAAGAGGCAAGGGCTTGCACCACTTTCTTCATAGACAGAATTAGTTTGTTTTTAAATAGCTTTAGATTGCCACTCAAGATATGTGGTGTTCCCGTAGTTACGTTAGTGTACAGATTGAACGTCAGGGTCTGTATTTTAAGTTATTTACAGGTATCTTAAAATTGACTTTTGGGGATGAGAATGCTCTTCCCATATCCAGAAATACTTTGAGAAAGGGAGATAAACATCTATTTGACTGTTTTAATCCATTGATCTTAAGTATTATATCCTTCTCCTGCAGAATATTTTTCTCCAACAATTTTTTTGAGCTCACTTTACTCAGAAACTTAGTTCTCTGAACAAGGGAGACTGGGAAACTGGCATTTGTAAAAAATATGATTATAAAATAATAAAACAATTTTTAAAGAAAGAATTTTACTCAGTTATAATTACTGTTTATTTTCCTAGTTTCAGAAAATCTCCCATTGTTGCTTTTGTACATATGAATGATTTTATAATGTAAGGTTGAAGGCACTGGCAATGTTTATGTGGTTTTGCATTTTTTGTTAGTATTTTAATTATCATCAGTTTCTCTAATCAGACCATGCCATTAACATTCCTTCTACTCGATGCTTAATGGGAATCAGAGTTGAAGTTTGACGTGAAACAACCGTATTGTTCTTTGTTCCTCCCTCTGTGTCTGCATGTGTAACTTACACACATACACACACACATCCTTTTTTAATTAGTAAGTAACGGAGTTAAAATTTTCTGAAAAAATGATAAGAAGGTGAGAGAAAGTCCATAACAAAATGATAGGGACGCACAGCCCAAAGAACTGAATGCCTTGATGCAGAGAACTTCTTTCATTGAGCAGACACACAGTGTCCATCACAAGTAGTACCAGCACTTGGACGGCTCATGTAAATGTTGTAGTTCTTTGAAAACCAGTAATACAGTACTGAAAAGTGAGGGTGTTTTCAGCTTCATTTAATTATCAATTACTGTGTTCTTTCTTAGAATGACCTGCCTTCGGTAGCTTGACAGCACCTTTTTTGTCCCCTCAGAATTTTCTGTGCTGTGAGCTGTGCCCTTACAAATGATTTGAACTTGTGGAAGTGGCAGGGGCAACTTTCGGAAACATGTAGCTGCCAAGTTTCCTGTGATGTGATCTTAAAATAGACCAGACTGGGAAAAGAGGGGAGGACTGTCACCAAGTGTGCTCCGCATGTCAGGACTGTTTTTACTTGATCTATATCGGCTGGTGAAGTCCTTTGTGAGCAGAAGAAAGAACCTCACCCCCACCCATTTCCTCTTTTCAGGCTATTTTGGGCTTGCTGTGAAGTTCTCAGTGTACTTTCTCAGCCAGAGCAGCATTGTGAGCTCCTTCTGGTAAATCACATTTTCGGGTTGAGGTGGGGGTTGGGAGAACTATAAGGAGGAGATAGGAATTTGTCTTTAAACAGATTGGAGTTTTTTTTGCCCTTCATGTGTGCAAGAAAATACTCATTATCCCACTGAACGTCATTGAAGTTTCCATGACATTCCAATTTTTTGACCAGGGTTACCTTGATAGCTTTCACTCATGCTAGAAGGTGGTATTGACATTTTCTCTTTTCTGTTTTAAGGAGTCATGAAATTTAACGAAGAGCTAGTCCCAGGAAGAGGCATCAGGATCTTAAGGAATTTCTGGAATATTCAAGCTGAGTGTTCTTATTAGTGCACGGTTGAAAAATGCCACTGCGTAAACATACATCACTGATCTATTTCTGTAGTGAAGCAATAGCCTAGTTCTCTTTTTTTTTTTCCTCTGGAGTTTCCACCAGAATAACTCAGTTGTTTTCGCTGGGATTGTCGTTGATTCAAACCACTATGGGAAAAACCAAAACTGGAGTCTAATTTCTATGTGGATGTAAAGAGTCTCCTCTCCTTAGCACATATTCCCAGAAAAACATAGGGGGCAGGAAAAAAAATTCTGAAAGATGATGTGGAAGTGTGGGATAACACACTCAGATTTCTCTGCATAGAAAAGTCAGTATAGTATGAAACATACAGGTGTAAGAAAAGAAAATATGTGGGAAGGGTTTAAAGAGTTTTGTCACTTGTTTGGTTGGGGCTTTTTTCTGGGTTTTGCTGGTTTTTGCAGAAATGCACAGTCCTGCAGTTCCTCAAGTCCTCAAGACTGTTACTACTTGAACCTACTGAAAGCTGAGCAGTTTGGTGAAAGAAAGATTTGTACACACTGCAAAATTTTCTCTATGTTGTTGTTCTCTCTAGCCTAATCCTAGGGAATGTTTGATTGAAAGGCTGTACTTGATTAAATGTAAGCATTTTTTCAGAGAACCCATGAAAAAAAGTCATCTGGGAAGGGAAAAAAATGACTGATTTTATTTTTTTTTTATCTCATTAAATTTAAAATTCAAGAACAAACCAGGAAAAGATTATTTGGATCTTCGTGGATCATAGTAAATCACCATAATGAAAAAAAACCCCTATACCTCACATTTAGTATTTGAAAAGTCTTTCAGGTTTGCTTTTGGGGAAAATGCTCCACGTGCAGTCACATGTGAGGTCAATTGACAATTCCGACTTCTCAGCATGGACTGATATGTTACTTTTTTGTATTGTTAACACAGCAGTCTTCTGAGCGTGTGCATACCCCCAAACAGATACTTTTTGCTACCATTTGAAAAGGGAACAGGTATTTTCCAGAAGAATCAGATGTCTTTGTTTTGCCCCCGAATTATAGTTCACTATTAAGGAATAGTCTCAATGCTTCAAATGTCTTTTATGCTTGAATTAGACCTGAAGTCCTTGGGGGAGAGTTGAGAAGGAAAGGAGATGGTAATTTTAAATTTCTACGTGACTTAATCTTGTGTTTGTTTGCTCAGTATTAAAATCCTAAGTAAAAGTCCATGCTTTAGCGTTAACACATGAGAATGTTTTGCAGATGTAGAAACTTGAAGTCAGACCTGATAGCACTGTGTTGCCCTGGTACTTTTATCTTGTCCCATCTTTCCCCCTGTCTGCTACATCTTATTTTCATAGCAAGGGCAGTTCCTTAAACTCTCTTGCTGTTTTTTTCATCACCTGATAGGCTAGAGCAGCGCACGTTGCTATTTTTTTTTTCTCAGAAATATGTCCTTGAGTCTTGCTCCCTTGTCTGTGAACCAAAACCAAAGTATGTTTTCTTCAGGAATTGCTACCTTTCACACAATGGTCCAGGATACCAAATTCCTAACTTTTTCCTTAAAATTCAGAAAGCTTCAACAAGAACCAAGAAGCCTTGGTGGAGTGGGCAGAACAGTCCAGCTTAGGTCTCCAGGCCTGACTTTCACAATGTAACTTGTAGTTTTCCTATTTGACTGTCAGGACTAGTTCTGGAGTCAAGTATATTATATTTAAGTTATCTCAAAGCTTACTGCATTGTGGTTGTGGGTTGTGGGTGGGTTCTGTTAGTTTGTTTAATTCCTTGCTCCTGAAAATCAATCCTGCAACCTCCTGCTGCTCACTTTTGGAATAAAAAAAAATTAAATAAGTGGCATTTTCATTTTGCTATGGTGATATATTTTGTTAAGAGGTCAGTCCAGACACCTTCCATGGATGTGTTTTGGTAAAAAAAAAAATCATATGAAATAGCTCCTTGTGAATATTTCTCTGGAGGCAGATTGTTTTATGATGGCAGGCCATGGAGAAGGATGGCTGTCGGGGCTGGGTACGCAGGGCAAAACACATAGGGATTCTTTTGTGGGGTGGGTGAAGCGCTTCTGCCCTGGTGAGCCCAGCACAGACAGCCCGGCCCACCTCGTGGCACTTTGTGAGGAGAGTTACTGTAAGCAGACAAAGTGTAGAGGGTCATAAATTCTGGGAGCATCAACATCTTAGTTGGTGCCAGTCTGCGAGCGGGAACTTTCCTCAGCCAGGCATGGTTCCAGGTGGCTGGAGACAAGACAGGGCTGCATATTTACAGCCCCAACAGCCTGTTGCTAGAGATAGCTGCCACTGCGCAAGAGCCCTCGTTTGTAGTAGCTGGGTTGTGACATTAGCATAAGATACTTTGTGCAGCTGGGCCATGCCAGTGCCAGATACGAGTGCCATGGTACGGGCTGACCCAGCTGCACTGAAAGTCTCATTCTTTTCTCTGTCCTTTTTTTTTTTTTTTAAGATCAACAATGCAAAGGGAGTGTTACAGCTAATGTGCTCTTGCACCCACGTGCATAAAATATGCAGACATTAAGCAAACACAGCTCACTTCTTTCTTTCCTTCTCTTCAAGTACTCTAAGGGTTTCTTAAACATCTGCAGTTGCCCAAGATGATTTCTTGCTCTCCTAAAGGCAGAAATTTTGGTTAGGAAAAAAAAGTGTGCTTGTATATGTAGATATATATGAGAATAAAATATGTCCCTGTTTGCTATTTCAGTTCTGCTTAGGGAAGAGCAGTTTTGAGTATTGAAGTAATGCAAGCTGAACATTTTTCTAATGAGCATCATTTTATTTGTGTTGGAAATACTGAAATAATGCACATTTCACAGGTCAGCAACTAAAGCCCAATTACATACTGATTTGTAGATTGCCCAGTTGTGAAGGGGCAGCAGTCAGCTTTTCTTTCCCAGTCTAGAGTGTCTCACAGGTATATATTTACAATTCCTACACCAGCTTCATAAGCATAAAATGAGATCTGATTCTCTTAGTTGCCTTGAGGGTTTTCTAGTTCGGGAATGGACTTTGTTTCCCAAGTTTGTCTCTAATCCAATAAAGAGTTTTAAAGCATTACTATAAAAGAATATATATAAAATATAGTTAATTAATATTGAATAATGCTGACAAAAAAGTGAAGAAACTTTTTGTTACTATTCAAAAGTGATTATAATCTGAATCAGGATTTACCTCAGAGCAAATTGCCATTCTAAAACATTCAAAAATAATTTGCCAAGACTTAAAAAAAAAAATTCCTTAAAACAGTGATGTTAAGAAAAATCAACAAATTACATCTAATCAAGAAAAACTTCCAGTTCTTTTTATTTGTTTACTGACTTTTTATTTTCTCTTGGGAAACTCTGAAGCCAGATTTTCAGGCTATTCTCTGCAATTATGAGAACCCGGAAAGATTAGTTTTTAAAAGAAAGCCAAGTTTCTCAAGAAGAAACACTACTCCAGGAACTGGGACTTCTGGAAGAAAGAGCAAATGCCGCGGTATTCGAGATGGTTTTGTTGACTTTTGACTTTCCCACAGGCCAGAAGAGCCATGGTCCTTGACAAACAAAAATGATGGTGGATGGTTCCCAATAAGATCCCCTTGCTATTGTCCTAATGTTGGCAGTTGCAGGTGTGAAATGCTGAGTGTTATCAGTCCCCAGGGAGCAGTGACAAAGAGCTTTGAGGAGCAACCAGAAGGCAGGAGAGGCCAGTTTGTCCCTGTTTTTTTAAGTAGTAGAACATGGAGCGATGTGAGAGATGAAGGGTGGAGCTGAGTACTTGCATGAGTAACATCTGCAGGACTGGGCCTGATCCTTTTCCCACTGAAATGAACAGGCATCTTGCCAGCCCCGGCACTGGGACCAGGATCTGTGCCAGCAAAGAAAAGGGAAACTGATTAGGCTTTTTCTATGGCCTGCTCAAGAAGGAAGCAAAAAATAAGAAAAGGCTGAAATAGGTGAAAATAAATGATACCATTAAAATAGACGCTTTGGCTAATACCCATAGGGACCTGTTTTGTAAGCAATGTCTTTAGTCCTGCCAGTTTTCCTTCAGACATGTGTGAAGCTTCGTGCTTGATTGGAGGAGTCAGTCTCTGGGTTTGGAGGTGTGGGACATGAAGAACTGGAATAGGAGATACATGGCCACTGGCATTTCTGTGGTGGGGTTGCCATGAGGGCAGGGAGAATGTTTTTCTCAGCTTGGGAATGCTGCATTGCAGCTTTAAAAAAATTGGAAATACCATCCTCATGACCTGGATCTTTTCCCTAAGATTTTCTTTTCTTCTTTTTTATTATAGTTAATCTTATTTCTAAATACCAATTTTCTTTCCCCCAGGGAATTCAGTAGGTAATGGCATATTTCCCTCTTTCTCTAGCCCAGTTAAGTTTTGAGGTGCTTTTTCCTTTCTGTAGAGGGTTTTTTGGGTTGTGTATTTAAGTATGGTAAATTAGAGTAGAAATAGGTCAACTGATTAGTAACTGCTGGTTTGCCTTTAAAAGCAAATCATATTAAAAATTATTCTTCACATTTCTCAGTGTATGTGCCAGCTATGTGTAATTTTAGCTTGTGGTAATGGCAATGGATCATTTGGGGCAAGGGAAAACAAACCCTCTGGAATCAGAACAGAAAGCAGAGTAAGTAAAATAATGAAAGCATATGTAATTATTTCCTAAAAAAATGTAATGCTCCAGTGAGGTTTCACGAATCCCACATGTAGGACAGTTGCAGCTTTGAACCTAGTGTATTTGGAAAATCACTTATCTTGGTAGCACAAACATAACTCATTGACTGATTTGAGAACTTTTCTGTTTAAATTAAATAAAGAGAAAATTTTCCTATTTACTGTTTAGTCCCTGGAAGCTTGTGGGCCATAAGCAGAGCTGTTACAGTATTGGCACATTTGAAAACATGCATTTATACTGCCTGTAGAGTTTTTAAGGTATCAGATCAGCTTGTAGTGATAATACCCACATTGTGTTAAAGCAAACTCAAGGGTAAAACATATGTACTTGGCAGTCCTCAGACAATAAAGCTGTATGTTTTACTGCTAAAATTTTGTCTTCCTACTTCAGCACTGTTCGTTTTGGGTAATCTTAAATATCACAACGTGCTTTTCCAAAATTGACTGCAGTGATTGCATTGAACCTTTTGATAGACAAGCCTCATTTGTAAACGAGAGATTATCAGTGACTTGTTTGCTATACTTCTAAAAATTAATTGCTTGGCATGTATTTCTGAACTGGTTGGGGAGCTCCTTTAAACTTGTCATACTCTGAAGTTCTCTCCTAGTTAATGACTGCGGCTTAGTCTGCACTAGAAAATGGCACATCAGCGAGGGTCGTTCATAAATCACTCCCCTAACACATTCAGCTGTGCCAGCAGAAGCTGGAAGGTAAATGAAATTATTTTTAAAGAAATTTTTTGCTGGTGTAGCTTGTTCCATCCAAGAGACAGGTTTAAAGTGTACTGTCTGAGGGCTTCTTTGCACATGTAGTCTGTGTAAGGGTAAGAGACGGTCAACCGGCATAACTTTATGAACTCCATTAAATTTTCTCATGCTAGAGATATTTCCAATTGCCAAGATGTCTTGTTTTTGGAAACCCTTGCCAGGCTTACTTAGACCCAAGCAATACAAATTTAGTGCCTTTTTAGAAGTGAATTCATTAAGTTAGTGGAGTCCCCTCCTTGTCTTGATGAGTTAAAGGGTATTTCTTATAATCAATCTGATCAGCAGAATATAAGTTGCAGTCTGATCTGAACTCTAGTGCTGACCTGCCTTTGGGCATAGCATCGTGAAGGCACCTTCCAGGGCCCTTCCAACCTAAAAGGATTCAGTGGCTCTGGGCAGGGCTGTGCCAGTTCATGGGCAGTGAATGGTGCAGCGTGTGCTGTATGTATCAGAATGACTTAACGTAGCTTTCACAGATGCTGGCAAGGTGAGCCAAGAAAGTTGCATAAATGGATGAAAACAGTTTCTTTGTGTCATAGGTGTTTTCTGAGTGCCTGGATCTCCCTTCTGCTTCATGTGGTGATCACTATGGTTCCTCTGCACTTTGCCATCCCTGGAAAGTTTCAAAGGTTCAAGGCTAGCAGTAGAAGCACTTTTAAACTTTGAAGTGTTGTTACAGGTCCTGTTGTTTTTCTGATGATGTATCTTGGACATGCAGTGGTGCTTGCCATGTAGAACAGTTGTGGTCGATCTACCATCCCTCCCTTGCACTCAGTAACCTCAATGAGCTAGCAGTGTGAAGGAAAACAGTACAAAATTCCCCAATTCCTCTTTCAGTGTTCAAAATTATGTTTTTTTTATGATCCTTTCCTTCTCTTTGGCACAGAGGTGATAGTCCACATGGATTTGCTGAGTGTGGTCATGGGTGTCAGAGAGGAGATCTCTCATCTCCTGCTTCTTTGTCGCTGTGCTGGCACCACTTATGTTCCCAGTAGTGTGGTGCCTCTCCAATTTCCTGTCTCTACATGCCAGATCATGGGAGTTAGACAGTCAGCAGCGCTGTACTGGGGCTGGAGCCAAAGAAGAGGAGCAAAAGACGTGAGCAAAATTCTTTCCTTAGGTGAAGCTCTGCACTAGGGGTCTTAGGTTATTGACTTGGAATGACTGACCTAAGTCTTTCTAGCAATTTGAAGGTGGGGCTTGTAACTGGAAGCCTCCTGTCCCTCTCTTTTTTAAACTATTCTATTCTAACAGTGTTGCCATTTGAGCTGGGTTTGAATTCTGTGGAGTCTGCAAGGCTGTGAAGAAAATCTTGGAACTCCTGTCTTGCTGTCCTAGTGATCCAGTGTTCACTCAGATTTCCCATGTTGTTTGCCAACTCATTCTGAGACTAAAACTAACATAAAGACCCAGAATGTTCCATGTAAATGCTCAGATCCTGCAGGAAAAAGTTCTGCAAAGCAATCTAAATGGTAGTAGGAACAATGGCTTATTTTGGGACTTAAGAGACACTCAGCAGTAATTTGGAGACTGTGAAAGTCTGAGATTGCTAGCACTGAACTAGCGATAGCCAAGCAAGGTTCTCTGCAGAGTTACAGTTCTGGCGAGCTGGACCCTTATGTAAGCGGGAATAACCAACCACGGAACAGAGATTGCTCAAAGTGCCTCACAGTGGCAGAATTTCATTTGTTATTAATGAAATTGATAAATTTTGTGATCCACTGCAACTTGAGAGAGAGCACTAGTTGGGCTGCCTATGCTTTTTGAAACTCCCTTTACAAGATCACCAGCTACTACAAAGAGCTACTTTCCAGCTAGTTTGGCACAAGCAAACTGTCCTGTTTCCATCCTTGAGGTTTCTTACAGATCCTGCCTATTCTCCACAGATCTCCCTTAATTGCTGACATTCTTGCTGGCCTTTTTATTTGATGACTACCAGACTGTCACCAGATCCCTAATCTCAAATCCGTCAAAGGTGTAGCAAAACCCAGCTCACTTACAAAGGCTGTTTCATCCTTTCTTTTGTGACCTGACTTAAACAGGTTTTCAGGATGGAAGACTGGTTACCAATTTTTTAATGCCATGGGAATGGTTGTCTGGGAATAGCTTCATAGTTACTCTCTTATGATCCAAAATAGGTAGAATCATGGATATATGTGCATCTACTTGTGAGAGAAGGTTTTTGGTTCATTTTAGGTTTGGGTGGTGTGGTTCATTTCTTTTTATTTTTACTTTACACTGGAAGAGAGATTTGTCCTAATTTAACAGTAATCCATGATCTGGAGGCAGATTATGTTTGATAATGCCCTAGTGTTTGTAGAATGATTAGGTTTTTTATTTTTGACGGGTCTCTCTTGTGATAGGATCTGTGTTTTGGGGCTGCACTCTTTGAAAAACTGAGAATGAAGCTCTACAGGGCTTAAGGTAAATCAGTCTTCTTCCTCTTGCCTCCCATGGTGAATTGCTCCGGTGGTGGTTACATAAGGCAACCCAGCTGAGCAAAGCCGCAGTAAAAGAGAAGCAGCTTGCTACTCACTTTCTGTCAAGTTGCCACACTCCTTCTGTACATGCTGCTCTACACCAGTTGCACATTACCGCAGCAAATAGCTTCCAAAACTCCAGCAGTTCTTTCTCCCATGTGCCTTCGCTTGTTAGCATGGTTGAAAAGCTTTTGTGCTACTGCAGCGTAGCTTGTCTGCTGATAGACACAATAGAAAGCAGTTTCATATATCCTTTTTTATACTTTGATAGCCCTGGCTGGCCGTATGTTTCTGCTCCTGGAAAAGGAGTGAACTGAGTTTCTGGAAATATGAGCAATCGTGGTCTTGAAGTTGAGCAGCCTCATTTGAGGCATTTCCACTGAGGTCCAGATTCAGGACTTGGAAATCTTTGGGAGGAATCTGGAAGTTCTTTGCTGGAAGGGCATGTGGAAATCCAAGGCAGCATTATTTTTCCAGGGTACTGGATACAAGTAGCCCATCAGAATAAGGAACTTTTCACCAATCCTCATTTACCTTGTGTTCAGAAATCAAGACTGTATTTTAACAGGTTGTAAATGAGCAGTTTTTAAGCAATTTGAATCAGGTGATGTGCAAGGCTCACCACATCAAGTGGCACAATCACTCTTCCAATTAGAACTAACTCGCAGCTGCCCAGCTCCTCCATTATATAGGGTGTAGGTTTCCTGTTGTCCCACAGTGAAGGTAGGAGGGGAAGTATGCAAGAGCATGACAGCTCTGGCTTGCAAAGAGCCATTTTTTTGCTGTTTCTACATTGTTTGCTCCGTCTAAGTTAGTGAGATACCTTCTTTATAGTGGTGGAGTACAGCATGAGCCTCCACTGGCATGTTCTAGCTACCTTCCTACATAGTTGCTTTCATCCAAGTTGTACAGTATGAGGAAAGACTTGGCATTGTCATCCTGACTTACCAAATTTTGTATTAGTCATGTCTCTTTGGGAGATGGTGGCAGTTCTTCACCTCCCACGCATAGCCTACATACAGTCTTTTACCAGGCTCAATATGGATTTTAAAAAAATATATATCCTGATTCTTCAGCTCGTTTAACTGCAAATGGCTGTAATTCATAAATGTTACAGTTTTGTTTGTCTGATGAGAACTGTAGCCTGTGCTATCAATGGTATTTTTTGCTTCCCTTCCCCTTCTTGCTGTTGCGGTAGGGCAAATTGCATCATTTTTAATAAGATTAGAGCTATTTGCATTTTAAGGTGTTCAGGGTATTAGCTGGCAGTGTGTCAGTTTAGTCTGTCTGAGCTGGCTTTGGTCACCTCCCATAAAGGTTAGAGAGTTCAAAAATATTGTGCCTGGTTGAACTGAGAGTCTAGACATGTCTGGAGAGATCCTTAGTTTTCAGGGTTTGTCTAAGCTTTGTTTCAATAGGGGTGTGAAAGCTACCAAAAAAATGACAAGCTAACACAAAGGTTTGAAAGTCATTTGAGTACTGTGTGGGTGAGAAATGCCTGTATCTGTACTCTTAGTCAAAGAACAGTAAAGGGCACACACTGAAAAAATAAAGAGCACTGTCAAGCAAATAAAAGGCCCTTTATTTGTGTGTAGAGATGGAGAAGGAGTTTGGGGTTTCTTCTTGTTTTAACTATAGAAACTTAGGTGTGCCATTCAGACCTCTGTATGCAAGGTTGTAGTCTTCTGCATTTGGCCTGATTCGTGCAACCTTTCCTTCCCTTCCCTAAGGCTTCGAGACTGAAAGAAAAGAGGAATAAATGTGCAAAGTATTATTCCTGCAGGACTGCACAATTTGCCACTTCTGGAGGCCCAGCTGCTGGTTGTGGCCCTGTGCTCCACGCAGTTGTGACCATACTTCTGTCCTGCTCAGGGACCTTCCCTGCACACCACCTTTTGGTTCAAGAGGGCTTTCCCTGAAGACCCCCAGTTCTGTGCCTTGAACAGGCATGTTTCATTTTCTCCCCCAATTCCAGTGAACCTCTTTCACCCTTTGAGGATAGAAATACATATTGTCCAAGAACATGGTTTTCATGGGAAGATCTCGAAACAAGAAGCAGTACTGCTCCTATACCTAAAGCTGTCCTGAATCGTGGAGAGTTTAATGGGTCTTGACAGAAGTTGGATAGTTGCCTGAGCCTTGACAGATGCCCCTGTGTATTGTGTCCTGTCTGGAGGAGTCACTGTATGCTGGAGTCATCGTACCTTTTGGTACTTTGAAGCGGTGGTTGAAGTAGGAGTGCTAAGGATAGGCCATGGAGACTGCTTTTGCAGTTGATGACAGAAAGACAAAACACTGGAATTACACACTGGATTTCTTTTTCCCCCAAAGCTTGAAATTTCTCAACTAACAGATGAAGTAACCTGGGAGAAGGGCAAAGGAACAGTAACATAAGCAAAATACGCCTGCTGAGGTTTCTTAGAGAGGAATTAATGCAGAGCAGAAGCTATTTGCTTCTGCAAGTTTCTACAGGCAAATTATATTCTTGACCACTCTTCAGTTCTCATGATAGTTGGAGTATTTTAAAACTTTGATTCCTGGAACTGTACAAATGAGAATGTCAAGTTTCATTTAAAAATTACAGTAAAACATGTTTCTAGCCTTTCAGACTGCAGCCCAAATCTTTGGGGTATGGCCTGAGTAAACTCAAATATTTCTGAACAACAGAAAACAATGGAAATGTATTTTTTTTAGTTTTGGGATTAACTTTAAGGGGGCAATACTAGAATTGTCAAACCTTCATCATCAGTAGTGCTAAAGGCTCTTGAAGGATTTAACCACCTCAGCAGTTATGTTTAATTTGAAGTGTGGAGAAGAGAGCAGCCAGTTCATTTCCCTAGTTATTTCGGCACCATTGGTGATGTATTTGTGGGTTTGTATATTTAATATAGGCTTTGATGTTTTCCCTTTTGCATCTTTTTATTATATAAATAATGTCCTTGTTTCTTGGTGTTTTTTGTTAGGGTGTTCAAATACATTCATCTTTTGTTTCACCCTTCCCTAGTGACCTGTTACATTTAGTTATAGGATATGCAGAAAGGAAATAATTAGTCTAACTTTGATCTGCCCTTGAAATTGCGTTGTGCTTTTAAACCACTATAGAAAACGAACAGTAAATTTGTTTCTGCTCTCCTCAGCAACAAAGCGCAGAGTGAATCTAAGCACTGTAAATTATTTTACTGTGATAGCCTAAAGAGCCACTTTTTAATAAATGACTTGTAGATGGAGACTTTTCTTTCCAGCATGGAGATGCTGCAGACAGGGCAGTGGTGTGCCAGAAGCTCCTGAACTGTGAAATCAGAAGAGACCGTTAGATCATAACTTCTGAGCACCTGCGTGGGTGCCTGCTCCGTCTCACCTGCTTACTTTCATATAGTCCTTCACCTTAATTTATTTTTCCTCTTTTTAACATTGAAGCTTAGTTTGTCAATGATGTTTTCCTTTTTTTTTTTTTTTTTTTTCATTTTCATATTCTGCTTGGCACTGAATGAGCAAATTATTAAAGGTTCCCTGCTCCAAGGAGCTCTGGGGGGGGAAAAATCTGCCAGAAGTTATTTGAAATGGGCTGTGAAATTTGCAAACTGTTATGTGAAAACCAGGTATAGTTTTCTGTTTCTGGTTTCCATAGCCTAGAAACAAAGCAAAGTTTGGGGGATAGAACAAAAATGATGCAGCTTTGAGATATGTTTTTTCCAGCTGCTGATGGTGAAGGAGAGCCTTGGGTAGTACACCACAGAATTTGAACTATGCGTCCGTCTAGTTAATTTACTTTTACTTGACCTTTTTGTTTTTTTAAACCTTCAGTTATCTCCTAGTGTGTGTTGTTTTTGAGACACTGGAAATATTAAAAGTTAGGTAATAGGACAATAGGAAACAGCTTTATTTCTGTTAGTATCTGCACTTTGTTTTTACAGTTTCTTTTACTGCTCAGAAAAACAGGGAATAGAAATTATTTGGAATACAGAAAATGCAATAGTTGCTAATTTCTCCTGCTACTCCCCTTAGTCTGGCATTTATTGTGTGTGGCTTGGTGGGAGATTATCCTAGTGCAATGGAAGACTGTCTAGGTGATTCACTAAATGGTCTCTGATCTATGAGAAATACTGTTTGCTGTCAAAAGTCCTAAAAAGGCTTTCTTTGGAGTGTTTTTTTTTGGGTTCTGGCTTTTTAGCTTTTTTGCCTTTTTTTTTTTTTTTTTTTTTTTTTTTTTGCCTCCCCCCTTTTTTTTTTTTTTTTTTTTGGCTAGGCAGCTGTTGAGCTAAGAATGCCCAGAATTTTGTATAGTGGATGTGAGCATTTTACACCTTAATCTCACTTCCTGTTTCATAAGCAATTCATCTTTTTTGTCATAGTTCCAGACCTCAAGATCATAGGACTGTCTTTTTTTTAATTATGCAGTGCTCAGGCAATGCAGTTGTGATTCTTGATTGAAGGTTCTTTATGTTCCTGTAATAAAAATAAATGGCGAAAATGCAGTAATTTTACCAAGATGTTGTTTAACCAGCATGGGCAAAATGTGAAACCAAAGTCTTTGTAGTTAGTTGTAATTAAAGATTCCACCATATAGTTTGTGTTATTTTTTTGTTATTATTTTTATTTGATTGTCTGTTATTCCTGAATGATGTTCTGTACAGTGCCAGTATTTTTGTTCCCTTTATCTGTTAGCTGTGTTTTCTGCCCAAAGCCATCATGTATTGTTCTTTTAAGATGACATCTCTTGTGCTCTACCCCAGAGCTAGATGCAGTAGTATATACGAGTGTCTTAACACACTTCCTACTATCATGATGCTGTATTATTTAGGTTTTTCAAAAGGCATTTAGGCCTTTACTGAAAGAGGATTCAAATGTGTATAGCAGTGGTGGTTATTACTCAATGTTATATTTGTCCAGAAATACATCTGAAAGGTAGAGATGTTAATTTTAGTTTCACTGAGTTTCCCAGACTGGAAACTGAATGTAAATCTGAGTATGTATCCCTCTCTTGTGTTTTGCCTCTAGCAGCTTTTAGAATCACAAATGCACATTTTTAATGACTAAATGTAACATTAACAGAGAGCCATTCTGCCCCAGTTGTTTCATCAGAAAATGGACTTGCTAGAGACTGCTTTTAAGTAGCCACATCTATCTAATCAAGGTTTCCCTCTTCCCCCTGGAAAAGAAATGTTAAAAAAGCAGAGAAAATAAGATTATTCATTTGTCTGCAAGCTTCGGAATGGCAGCTGGAATTTAAAGTAAAAGGAAGAGGTCATGGTATGTGGCTGCACAATAGTCACCTTCCTCCAGAAGCTGGTATTTTGTTCAGCCCTACTGGAGGTGGGCAGGAGGTTGTACAGTGCCCCTGGGGCTGGGACCTAGCGTTGGTGTTGCGATGGGTAACCTGCTGTATTCTCTGGGCATGGATGAAAACACTGGCAGAGGTGAAATACTGTAAAGGATGAAGGGGTGCCTTTAAGGTACTATATTTTTCTTCCAGTTTTTAAATAAAACCCTGCACCATTTTAGGAAATTAACAGTGAAACAAAAATATTTTGGAAGGCTACTGTAGCCTTTCCATCCATTTTGCGTTTCTGCACTCCCTAAACATGGAGTGCCACTTTGCTGGACTTTGGGGCTGGGAGTGTAGGTTGGCTGTGTTGCTGTTGCATGTGTGCTCCTTGCAGCTGACATTTGGAGCAGGACCATGCCTAGATGGTGGAACTGGCCTTGGGCTGAGGAACCCAGGGGAAGAGCAGCTTCCCCATGTGGGATTGGTGGTCTAGCATAACTTTTCTCCCCCAGCGTGCTGCAGTGGGGAGCTTGTGGCTTGCGAAGAGGAGGACGATACTTGGTGTTATCCTGCATGAACCTCCTGGCAATTCCTGTTAAGAGCTAGCCTATGGCATCTTCCTCCTGTGTGGGGAATGTGTATCTGAGTCCTGTTGGACAGACTTTAGGGTTTGGGGGAGTTCAGAAGGGCAAATGGAGCTTGGTCATGTGGCATCAGCTCCTGGCATCTTCCCTTTTCTTTCCCAGTAATGTAAAACTGATCATCTCAAATGAAGTAGTTAATGTAAACAATTAAAAAAAAAAAAAAAGAAAAAGTACACTGCAAGGTTGATGTGAGATAAGGCAGAGAACCTCTTGACTAACTGGAGCACATGGGTGATTCAGAAAGCCATGCAGCCAGCTGGTGATGACATAAAACACAAGGGATTGTCTCTTCTCTGTTCCACCTGTGCCGGCAGGCTGGAAGTTTTTTGCCGGATGGCTGTCCTGCTGACTCAGTGAAAGGAAGGCTCTTTGGGTAGTCAGGGCTTTCCCGCTGCTGCACCTTCTGACCAGGTTCATGTGGGGAAGGGAAGAGACCCGGGGTGTGAGGCAGCACAACCGCTTTTAAGGGTATGACCTTAAAGGAAGAAGAGTTGGAAAAGCCAAGATAAAGAAAGCTCAGAACATCCTTAAGGCTGCCAAGCCTAAAATTAGATGCAGGCTAGGCTTTGTTTTCCTTGCAGGCTCACATGCCACATGCATCTTCCCTCGTTGGCCTACTCCGAGAGGACAGCGAGTGCTGACGTCGAGGAGCACTTGACTCCCTGGGAATAGGTTTCTTGTGACTTTCTGTACTCCCCATCATCACACGATGGGAGCAGGTGGGCGACATGGCAGAGCTGCTGTCACGTGCAGGCACACGCGGTGTGGTGCTGCTGACAGCAGCTATCCTGGGACTGTTGCTATTGACAGCCAAAGCGTTGTTGACTACAGGGAGGATCAAAATTATTATTGGTGACCACATGAGGTATCAAGTGCAGAGTTGATGTGACCACATGAGGTATTAAGTGCAAAGTTGACGTTAGGAGTCCATGCACAGAACACAATTCACCATGTCACTTACGTGGTGGTTTAAAGTGTGGGCAGTGGATTGGGTACAGGCAGGAGAGGGATGCTGGATACCACATCCCAAACGCGTGTTATAACCCTTCCCTCATAGGCTGTCATTTATATTTGGGTGGGGTACGTATTAACATTTATGCTCAAAAAATCCACTCTTGCCAGATGAAAAAAAAACAACCAAAGAAACGCCAAACATTTGGGTATAGCTTGGCCATTCAGGGTGGGCCAAAACAACATTGGGAGCTTATACTTGAGGCTGCACTTTGGCGCAAATATGGCCTGATTCTCATGTCAGTGCATTAAAATGGAGTAGTGTGACCGTACAGTCATTAGTGTTTAATATGGTGTATCTCTTAAGCAGACATGCTGTTAAACCAGACTTACTCTGTGAGCTCTGAAACAGGCTATCTTAATTTTATTCAGAATTCACTCAGCACTGTTGTATCCACATTATGCAGCAGAAAAGCCGGTTAAGATTTGTGCTCGCCAGGGAGCCCTGCGACTGAGCAAGAGCCTTTCTGATCTCTTTGCCAGGTTGCTACCAACTCTGCGTGCAATTTGGGCAGTCTTGGAGTGGAGCGGTACAGGTGAACTAGACTGCGGTAGTAGTTCTGGCATCTCTGCTACAAGGGACTGATTAGCCCAGGACATCTCAAGAATGCAGAATTTCTTTTTTTCATTTTGCTTCTCCTTGCTTGTCCTTCTGTTTCATCCAGCTGCTTAGGGAAAGCAGTGGTTTTCCAGCTGCCTTCTTTAATCCCCTTTTACTGGACTGCAATTTTAGCCAAGCAATACCTACATTGTAAGGGGGGAGAGGCACCGAGTATAATGCTGCACTAGGGGTTTTATGCTTGTCTCCTTGCTTGCTGCATACCCAGGATAAGTCCTAACTGTTTCTCCAAATCCCTGTGAGTTTTTCTTCAGAATGAAGTGATTAACTTCTGCTGTAAACTTCCCCTTGTCTAGGGCATCCAGGCCTTGTGCTGAGCTTGACAGCATTCAAGATCTCCTGCCCACATAGACTATTAGGTTCTGCTTATCCTTCGTTTCCACTGCCTGGTGAAATATTAGATAACGGGGAAAGAGCTTATCTTACATGCGTCTGAACTGACAAATATGGCAGCCTTTCAGTAAAAAGGCTAATGCAGACAAGGCCTTTTTCCTGGCTGGAATAAGAATGAGGCCGGCGCTTGTCTTCTGCCGCTGACAACGGTCAGATGCGTGCGGCATGATTTCCATAGCATCCAGACAGTCAGAGCACCTAATATCTACCTGTCTAGTCAATACATCAGCTTTGCTAGAGTGGGGAGCTGAAGTTTGTCATTGAGGCGGGTTTCTAATGCAGCACGAATGGATCTTTCAGCTGTACTCCAGGGTAAACATTGTAAGCCGTGCAAATTTATTTGCCAGCAGTGACAAATAACTGTGTCAGTCACTTTTGTTTTCTTCCCTAAATAAGATATTCTTTATAAATGCCCCTATGGATTTAATTTTTGCAGCTTTATGTGTGGGGGAGGGGGAAACAGGAGGATTTCTTGCTGGTTGAACAGATTAATATTAGTGTTTATTTCCCTCTGTGTTTCTGCACATGAAAAATTAGTTTGTGTTTGGAATCAATAATCTTAAAGGTCTTTTTCAACCTAAATGATTCTATGATACAAATAACTTTCAGAGAGACCCATTTCAAGATTTAACAGTTTGAGGGTAGCATCTGGGAAACACTGTCCTGATGCTGAGGGGAGTTTGGCTTAACAGCACAGCTGAGAAACTCTGGTTTGCTGTGCCAGGGCTACCTGGAGGGGGAAGAGGAGCAGGAAGGAGAAGGCTGCTTTGCACACAGGGTGCTGAGCAAGGCCTGTTTCTCGTTTCAGAAGTTTCTTGGCTCATCTCAGGCACAGAGCTGTGCTCGAAATTTAACACTTCCATTTTGAGAAAGAATACTTGCTGTTATAATGTGGCATATTTCTGCATTGCATTCATACAGATATTTTGGGAAATTGTTTTCCCAGCTGTAAATTCTAAACTGTACATTTGCTTTTGAATTCTAAGCCACCAGCTAAACCCCAAAGTGTCTGACAACCCAAAAAAATGTGGATCTAGTGGGACAAACTGGTAGCCTTTTTAGAAACGAGGGAATAGAAGTTAATGGGTGGTTTGCTGCAGTATGGTGAAACACAAGTGTGCTCTGCATGGAGGAAGTGGAAAGAGTTGTTAGTTGGGCAAGTCAGACACACCTAGACAGCATCCTGAGCTGCTGCCAACCCACACAGGGGGTTTGGATCTTTTCCAGGCTTTGTTCCTGAAAATAAATTGTTCAATGGGAAACTTTGAAGATTGCATTGACCAGTGAGCTGTGCCTCTGGCTGTGAGCTTTAAGGGAGAGAACTCAAGCTTCGGATTTGGGCTAGAGGCTCACAGAGAAGAAGCTGTGATCAAAGTTTAGCCTACATGTCATTTATTTGCTGGAGATGGTCTACAATTTTTTGTTGTTTCTCCTTATAAATGGGATCTATTTTGGCCTCAGAAATTTGAGAAAGGGCTGTTGATCTGATTATTTAGTTTAGCTATTGACTTGCTTTGTAGCCGCAATTCATATAAAATGATCACTTCTGTATCTATTTCACAGGAGCGAAGAAATTAGGTAACATCTATAAATCATGCAGAACATGTAAAACAATGGAAATATGTGAACTATTATGTTATTTATTTAGTGCTTTGATAGCCATGTTGCAAAACAAACGAGGAGTTGGGGGTATCTTTTGGAACAGAATATACTGCAGTGCCTGCCTTGATCTGCATTAGACATCTGCACTGTGAAGTACAAGTGATGCTCAAAGAAGCACTGAAAAAACAAATGGGTTACAGAACTGTCGTGTTAGAAATGACAAAATGTGTAGGCAATAGAGAAACTTCAGTTTCAGGCAGAATTTTAAAGTATTAACTGAAGAAATAGCAGAATATAGCAGAAAGGATAAAATACGAACATTTTGGAAACTGGGACTCAGTTCTTTATATGACAAAAATTCACACTGTGCTATAAAAAAAAAAGCATTTTTTTTTTCTTTAGCAGAAAAACAGACCCTCAAAATTTTGTGATTTAACACTGGGAACCACAAGTTTTGCCTCTAAAAGTACAAAAAAACCCCAAACCCAAAAAACCAAATCAAAACAAAAAACCCCAAGCCCAAACCGAAACAAAAAAACACCTTCCTGAAAATTTTTAGAGGCGTTCAGGATTAAGTTGGCTTTGAGGAAGATACCTACAATGAGCAAATGGTCCTCATCTGAGCTTTCAGAGCAAGAAATATGAGAGGACACAAAGAAAAAAATTGCCAGAATCTTTTAAAATTCAAAATGTCTAATCTGTCTGCCCAAAAAAGGATAGATTCAAGCCGAGAGCCAGTTTGGTTTGTGTGACAGATTCATGTTCCTTATATGCATAGTCTTGGCTTGAGCAATTCCCTTCTTCCCACCTTAGGTGTGTAAACCAGAAACTAGATACATTGACAGCAAGGTAAAGTTATTCGGTGTGTCTTAAAAAAACAAGATAAGCACTGGAAAGGGTGTGCCGTTTCCAATTAATTTATCAAAACTGTGCTAATATGATGACATGCAACTTTCAAGGCAGGAAATACAGCAGGTAAGGTATTGGCAGCAACTCATCCTCACCATCCTGAGCGTCATATGGCAATATCCATGAGCCATCAGTGATGGGTGCACTGAAATTTCTCCTGTGAGACCCTTTTGTATACCTACCACAGCCAGGGGATTGGATCCCTGAGGACAGAGGTGGGCTGGGAAGTAAACTTTATGAGGGAAGTAACTGCAAGTTTGTGCTGCCCTTGGTTGAGACTACAGAAAATAGGAGTGGTGCGGGATGTACAGGGGAGTATATATTGCCCTGCCTGAGGGCAGGGGCTGTGTGGCCAGGTCTTTCCCACATGCCACACGTGTGGTCCTCATGGTCTAGTGTGCCCAGGTATTGTGCACAGGAGAGAGGGTGCACACATGCACACAGGTGTTTCATAAAGTCTAGCACACAGTGTGTGGGGGAGGCTGGGATCCTGTGTGCAGGTGGCCAGCACTTGCCTCCGATGTCAGACGCATCCCAGACTCCGCATGCTCGCTGAATATGCTCTGCGCTGGCAAGCTACACACTCTCACGAGTCATTTGTCTGGGACTTATGAATGGCAAAAAGCCTGGTCTGAGCTGCTATGCAGATCAGGATGCCGGCGTCCTGAAATCCTGGACAAATCCCCTTAGCGCTTTTGGTAAATCTGCAGCTGGGATTTAACATTGTGACAGCACATCCTAAGTGTGGTAAAAATAGCCTGTCTCCCAGCACTGCAAACCTGACTCGTGCCCTACAGTTAATGGGTGAGCGGTCAAGGCTGTTTCTTGAATCATTGCACGAATGCATGAAGCGGTGCCGGTGGCAGGGGATCACAGAGCAGCACTGCAAAACACTTCCCTGGCTCAGGCCAGTTCTCTGCAGCTTTGACTTAAAACTCAGCGGATCAGAAGTGTGGCAGAGACCCCTGATCTCAGACTGAAAGGGATGATGGAGAGATCTCTCTGCCCTTTGCTTCTCCAGAAGGCTTCGTCCGCCCTGCGTTTGCCTGGAGGCAGTCTGCAGGGTGTGCTGTGTGGGCAGTGTGTCCCCTCCTAGGCTGGGCAGAGAGCTCAGCCCTTTCCCTGGAGGCTGCATAAGAACATGGGTTTATTTGGTTGTAACCCTTTACCTTAATCCTAATGAAACCCATTTTTTAATTAAAAATTAGGACAGCACCGCATGTGAAGCATCAGTAGTTTTGCTGCCCCAATGGGGTAACATGGAGAAGTGAGAGGGAGTGGATGTGCTTTTCCCATTCTGCATGTGCATACATGTATGGGACAGCACAGTTTCTCTGTGACCCTGAAAACAAGTATCTTACTCTCAAAACTTCCTCTTCAACAAGGAGATTCACCCAAAAAGCCTTGCCCCGCCCAAACAGGATGTAGTGGTATCTCTTTAGTGGGCTGCACAAAAATGCTACTGGTGAGTCAGTACAATGTCAGATGTGCAGTTGTACAGAGTGGGAACATAGAATGAAGTAGTTTGAAATGCAGCCTCCCATCCAAAAATACCAGCCAACCAATTGTAAGATGCATTAGCTGTCAGTTCTCAGTGTATCTGGTGAGATTTCAAACAAATTTTGGATTTTTGCTGTCACACAGAAGAAAATGCTATTGCAGCCACTTAGGACCAGCCTCTTGCTTGTTGTGAAAAGGCATCTATCCATTTACCACTGGGCAGATTTTGAAAATGCATCTTTGTGATTTAGGTGCTCACATGTCATCTTCAGAAGCATCTTATTAGTCCAAATTACATCTGGTAGTGGTATTGGACAGTGTGTGAAGGCTGAAGTAAGTGAGGCTGTGCTCTGTGGAAGCACCTCATAGGTGCTGCTGTGGTACTGAGGAGGAGAATGAGGATGACAGGCAGGAAGAGCTGAAGGGACTTGCTTTCAATCACTGGCAGGTCTGTGATGGAGCTAAGGAGAGAAGCTCAGTCTCAGTCTGATCTTGTAGCTAGTAGACCACGCATCTCCTTAAGCATCTATGCTGTATCTTTGGGGCAGTCTTGTATATTCCGTATATAGATAGGGTAATTTTTCTTTTCTTATTTCCTAAAGTCCTCCTATGAGACACTTCAAGTTTAATTGTACCCTACCTGATCCAGTATTATGCTAGTACAGGGAAAATAGTGGATGGAGGAGCAGTGTTAGAAAGCACCTCTCAACCATTACTGAGACCTCAGCCCTATTCTGGAATCTGTTCAGAAACATCCATCCCTCTGACTGCCTGGGCTCAGTAACGTCAGTGGGACTGTTACTCCACATATGAAGCAGCACTGCACTGCCTGTATCATGAGGCAGCTGGTTTTGTTTCTGGCTCTTGGCTTCCACCCTGAAATGATGGTGTCATTGAAACTGCCTAGAGATACAAGAGTTACCCCAGCCTTACAGAGGGTGCAAGAGGTTGGTGGCCTTTGTGTGGTAAATGGTCAAGCTGCCTTCCTGTCATCTGCAGTGTCTTAGAAGTGGCTTGAGTTTGTATATACCATTAATTCTTCTAAAAACAGGAATACTGTCATTGCATTGGGGAGGATTGGCCTCATTTTATGTAAAGTAGATGCAGATTTAAGCTTCGTATTGAGTTGCTAGGGTGCTGTCCATCAAGTGATGTTTGGAAATTGTTTTTTAGAAGCTATGCCAGTTTTGACATGCTGCTTTAATATTTTTCTGGCTGCAATAGGGCAAGACATAGAAATCTTATGTTGTCATTGCAGAGCTGTGAAGTGTTCTTTTTTCCTTTTTTTTTTTGCTTTCTCTCTCTTGCACTGTGTCATATGGAAACCAGATCAAGATTATAAAATTATTGCCCACAAACTGTGATCTTTCTTCTCTTTTGTGGTGAGAACTGACAAGTCAGTGATGGCTTGGTGCTGTTGGTACTAGCTGTTCATGCCGCATGCATTTGTATGTATCAGGAAGTGCCGAACTTGGCGTTCTTCTCAGTTGGCACACAGGCTGGTGAAACGTCAGATTTTTAATTGTGATAAAGTTCACAGAAGAAAAAATTATGACAGATGTTTCCTTTTGTCAGAGCTGAACTGAATCATTAAAATGTGATATGATGTACTATGAACGAGTCAGTGTAAACACCATCCCTGTGAACATGTCAGAAGACTGAAGAACTTAGACCATTCATGGTAATGTTAAAAACCATGTGGTCTGAATGCTGTATTACCAAGCTTTTCTCTTTAAATGCAGAGCAGGAATCTTATGAATTTTTATTGCCTTTCTACAAAATGAAAAGATAACATATTCGGCTTTGGTAAAAATAGCCTGGTAGCTTCTGCAATGTGGTTGTCGTTTCTCTGGTGGTTTACTCAGAGGTCTGCTTTTCACAAGCAGCAGTGAGGTATCCCATTCCCATTGAGTGCTGAGCTTGCTCGCCTAATTCCCTCTTTTCTAGAAGATGTATTTTTGGGAAGTCTTACTCCTTTGCCAGTCTGAAGGAAGTGACAGAAACGCTGCTGCTTGCTGAGGAATGCCTGTGATGATGCGTTAAAACTGGCTCCTTGTAAGTGGTTATGGAAAAACTGCAGGAAGCATCCAACAACTGACATTATCTGTGGACTTTCTCTGCTGTCTCCTCCTCACATCTCCTGCGTAAGGATTATTGTCCACACGCTCACTTAGGTCATTAGTCAGAAAAGAAATGCATTAGAAACTTCACGATGCTTCTCCATGAGCTGAGTACATTTTATCTGCAGTTATTCTTGCTGGCCTAAAAAGGCTTGACTAGATTCTGATCCTTATTCACAGTGTTGTCATTTCTCAAGATTTTGCCATTAATTAAGTGATTTTCCTAATGCTTCATCTGCTGAAATCAAGCATGAATGAATACCTTCATTTTGACATAAAGGTCAAAGAAACTCCGGAAAGATATGGTCAAGGTGTATCCCAAAGGGTTGTTTTACATCACTCTTCTGATTTCTGATTTGAGAGAGCCTGACTTTACAGTTTTGGAATTCTGCAGATTGGGAATAGGTTATTATGTCATAAAGAGGGTTTTAAACTATAGCAATTCCAAATAATTTTGCACATCATAAATCTCAGTTCTCATCTCTTTTGCGGAGTGCACTGCAAGTGAGGTGAATGTGTTTTGCAGATGCATTTTAAATACTCTTAAACTGTGGCCCTCTTCTCCAGATCAATTACATTGATTGATTGGGGAAAATTTGCATTTCTGTGTGTGGATGTACACAAATTGTATGCAAACCATGTATTTTATTTTAAGTGGGGCTGTAGAAGCTGGAAATAATGAACTAATAATGTGATAATAGTTGTTATTGGCAAATCATCTATAGTTTTTGCACCATGGCAGTTTGTGGAAATGCACTGTGCTTTTTTAAGTTAGCATAAGTTTCTACACCTTTCTTGCACCATAGGAACTTAATCCATCATGAAACCTCATTAGAAGCTTCACCATTGTATCCTGAGGCAGATGTGAAATTTGTGTGAGTCACCGATTTGCGATCAAGCTGAAGGAAACTGAGTCTACAGATCTTAGGAAAGAAGCTGCCCATTTGGGATGCATTTACACAGCTCCTTTTGTATAAATCATTAGTGCTATAAACTATCCATTATTGTTAGGAGAAGAAATTTAACAATGCAAATAAAACAAAATACTGTGGCAGAGCAATTTTATGCTTGATTGTAATGTTTAATGGCATGTTCTCATAAAGAGATTTTTCCCATCCTTCAGACCTATCATATCTGTGACTCACTTGATTTCCGATGGTTTGAACATCCCTCATTTTATTCCTAGAGTTGTTTTCTCTAGAGCAATTTCTGTAAACGTGCTGCAGCATGGGGTTACCCAGGGTTAATTTCCCTTACGATTACACATCCAGACAGCATGTATGTAAATGCTGCAAGACAAATGATAAGAAAACTGCAGGATGAAAGAAAACAAATAAAATTCCTTTGTTTTGCATGTAGATCCATTTCTCAGTAATGCAGTTTTCCCTTGCTCACTTTTAAATGTTAACACTAGCTTATATTGGTATAGTTCTTTAATAGCATTATTTTTCTGTCATCACTGACCCTAAATTTTGCATTCTGTTGTTTCTCTCTTCATCTTTTACTTTCAGGTACTAGACAGCACCATCAGTGAGGCAGAGCTTCGTATCTCTAAACGAGCTGATTATATTAATGTCAGAAATAAAATACAGCTCTTCACATTCTACTTGTATTTTTAGTGCCTTATTGTAATTCTGGTTCTGTTTTCCCTTCTTATCTCTGTTCTGTGTCTTGCCCCTAGATTTCTTTTTTAGACCAGAGTTGCTGAGTTTTATTGTGATCTCTAAAGGTTTCTGCACTGTCCAACGTTTTGAAGTCATTCCATACACCTTAATCAGAAAGTACTAAATATCTTGATATTCTGTTAATCTGCAGTCAAATGCCCGTTGTTTTCTTTTCCTGTCTGCCAGGAAGTTTGTTGGCAATTGAGATTTATGGAGCGAATAATCCACCTGGCAGGAGACTCAGTAACTCCAAAGATGTTCTTTAGTGGAAGAAGGAATGTTCCTTTGTGTGTGTAAAATACGACTAATAGCTTATTTAGCAACCTGTATTTCTACAACAGGGCTTTCAGTTTTGTGTTGGAGGTGGATTCTTGCATATGCATAATTCTAGCACCCATGCTAATTCTGTCCCTCATTTAACTTTCATCCCTTCATCTAGAAGGATAATGCATGATGTGATCTCTCAGCTTTTTAATGTGGTCCTTAGTGCATCTCTTCTAGCTCCTGCTTGAATGGGGAAAAAAAGATATTAATAATGAGGGATGATTCTTTCCTGTTCTTCCTGGGAATTGCCTGGAAACCACGGGGAGCTTAGGCAGAGTAGTCATGCTGCAACCACTGAGACTCCACGGAATCCAGCATCAGGTATTAATTGCTGGAAGAACTCTGAATAACAACAGGATAAAAAAAATACAGCGTGATCTTTTCCTGAATTTTCTCTTACTTAAATGGCTTGGTTTTATAACCACTTAGTAGATTTGAGTTCAAAATACCCCAAAAGCTATGGAATGTGATAAAAACGAAGGATGGAAGGGGTTGCAGTATTTTCAGGGCAGCAGATTTTGTTCACTAATTTTGGATAGAAATAAATGATGGATTGAATTACTCGGTGACTAAAATACATGGAAGCCCCTGTATCACAGTATTCACCCTAATGGATACCTGTGTGAAATTTTGGTTCTCGGCCACCTGGTTGCTTTTTCCCTTTAGGGATATTTTCATGGTCTGAGTAGCCTGGGTTGATTATCTCCCTCAGATTTACAGCTGCCTTTCCCTGCCCAGAGTTTCTCATTCCTCATGCATCAGCACCAGGAAATTCTGTACCTGTTTTTCAGTAGTGGCAGGGGAGCATCGAAGTTACCAGCAGTGTAATCTCCAGGGTAAACAGGGCCAGGGTATTATGCTCACTGTACCATTTAACCCTGCTGGAGGAGACGACTGTAAATTGCCTGTGTCGAGCCAACTTGCGAGGACTAATAGAACTGCAGTGGGGATAATTCATAAGTAGATTTTCTCACTCGCCAGTGTAAACAGAGCCAAGGCTAGTCAGGTCTGAAATGGTGATTACTTTTAAATCAGCATGTTATAATTCAGTGTCCCTGATTGAACCCTCCTTCCAGTACAGGAAAACAAACCACTGCATGCCTGGCCAGCACAGGGACCACTCAAGCTGTGCAACTAAGTGTGCATATGAAGGACTCCTTCAATTTCCTAATCCTTCCTATTAATGCAGAGTAAAGAACAGCTTTAACAGGGAGTTAATTTAGAGGCCTTAAACACTGCCTTATTACCTCCACCAAACTTACTTCTTTTGGGTTGTTTTGCTAATCTCTCCACAGTGCTTCCATCTGTTGTCCTTGCACCTAATCACATTACACACAACATAATACATCTACATACGTATCTGCTGGCAAATAAGTTACTTGAATTTACTGCCTATGAGAAAAGCACTTTTCCTTTCCCTGAGGTGGTGTCATTCTTCTGTAAATGTGTTAAGTTCTGACAAACTTAACCTATAAACTCCAGATTTAACCAAAAAGGTAAAACTTCACCCCAGGAGGTGGCAGTTTGAGCGGTGGGGGCATGGGGTTAGGGTTAGTAGGTGCATCTGCAGTTGCCTGAAGCCTGTCCAGGTCCAGAAATGGAGATGGTCCTGGTCTCCTGCTCTGCCCCTCCCTGACCATCGCTTGTATCCTTTTTTTGTGTTGGCATCAGTGTTCACGCAGCAAGCAATTTGACTTCTTCCCCTGGGAGCAGAGACCTGGTCTGGCTTATTTGTGCCTTGGCCATGTCGCCATCTGCAAGTGCGCTGGGATGGTAGGAAGAAGCTGGGGCCGTGCTGCCACGGCTGCTAGCTTGACACAGGGCTGAGACTGGATCAGGCAATGATTATCTGGGTAGTTCCAAAGACCCACAGGGCTGCTGTGTGGGCATCACAGCCTGGCTGGCCAGGGAGTGAAAGCATGGCTCCCCCATGGCGGGCATGTGTTGCCCCAGCATGGCTTTGACCATGAAGCAACATCCTGATGCTGCCTGGAAGAGTCACGTGAGGACACGTGGCCCTGTGTGAAGTGTTAATGGTTGTAGATTTATGCCCGTACCAGATGGATTTTGGGCTGAAGTTACGCACGTGGCTCTGAGCTGCATCACAGTGCAGGGAGGGGGAAGCACCTCTCCACAAACACCTGCCATCCACATTCCCCAAGTGAGTGACCACAAGGGTTTGACTGCAGGCAGGAGGAAACACACCCTTATTTTCCAGTTTCAAGACTGTGGTTTTTCTCTTGCTCTTCAGAGTAAGGGCTGGCCAAGAGCCTGCCCACAGTCAGTAATGTCTTTGGAAAAGCAGAGAAAAAAAAGGGATAAGTAGCAGAAACACGAAACTCATATTGAGAAAGCATCATCTGTCCAGTTTTGGTCGCCAAAACATGACTATGTTTCCTTACACTTGAGATTAACACCTTTACTAATAGTAAAATAAAAAATATCAGGTTTTGTTCTTGCAGGTTCCAGAGTGAGTTTTTTTGTTTTCCCAGTACTGACCTGAGGAGACAGGTCAGTGAACACATCCTTTATAAAATTTCACCTAAGTGTTACCAAGTTTAACTAGCCCTTGGCTTTATCATTAATATGCTAGACTTCTAATGGCTTGTGGAGGAGCATTACAACTCTGTGTGCCAGAGCCTGCTTAAGGAACTTCAAGCCTGTAGCCAGGGCAGCTGTCCTGCTCAGAGGTCATGGTGGAGCCTGCTACTGGGAGGGGAATGTCAGCAGGAAACTGGTCCCCCATCCTTGTTGACAGATCAGCTTTTATGGGCTGTCTGGCATTTGGTGCACGGTTGTTCAGTCCCTAGAGGGCTTGATTTTCATTAAACAGTTCATGATAAATTCTTAATAAATAAGTGACGAGCCAAATATTATTCTGAGGATATTCTCAAGGATGCTTATCAGGTGCACTACTAATGGATACAGAAGTCTGTAACCATTTTGCAGTCATTGTGCCTGCACTTGTACAATAATATTAAATAAATTTTGGGCGGTAGGGAAGTAGTGGGCTAAAGAGGGAGTAAAGGATGTTATTTCTCAATCTATGTGCCGAATCCCCAGTCTTGCCAAAGCAGTTGTTTTATGCTGTAGGTTAATGCCCTTCAGAAACTGAAAAGACTCTAAACACACATGCTTCAGTTGTAGGAGACCAAAGTACAGCATTAATGCCAATATATTAATTTGTTTTGTTTTCTGCTTTCTTTGTAGTCTTTAAACTACGCTCATCTAAAACCAGTTTCTCATTTTAAAGATGAGGTTGGGGAATGATATATGTGGGTCAGTCTTTGGTTCAGAAACTTTGTTTTACAATGTCCTTGACAACAGAGAGTTTGCAACAGGAAGGTAATTTGCCTCAGCAGCAACTCTGTACACACAGAGTGGGTATGCCCACATAACAGCCATGTTTAGAAGGCCTGTCTGTTGAATTAATTGTTTTCAAAGTAGTCTAGGGACAATCAGATTGTAGTTTTGAAGGTGCTCCATATCTGCTATCTGTACTGAATTACTTCTCTCTGCTGGTAACAGTGCTGTAGTTGGTTAATACTCCACTTGCACAAAAACATTCCATCGACATATAATTTAAACTCATTCTGCTTTTCTAGGAACTCTCAAAGGATATTTATTTACAGTCCACAATCACTGTCCCCCAGCTTGACTCTTCTGTTTGGATTGAGGCCTTAGACCTTGCAGTATCAAGCTAAACGTCAACAACAGTTTAATAAATCCAGACAGAGGGGATAGCCTGTAACCAATTGAGAGGGCCCTGTTATGTGCCGTGGATATATATAGCAGGATATGTCTCCCTAATATTTTTAGCCCCCTGGCTCTTCACAGTGCTAGCTTGATAGGTGACCGCAAGCAGGCCTACTCATCTCAGCCTCTTTCCCCTCCTGGTTTTTGCTGCTTGACTTTGAGTTAGGAGATAATTTTTTTTTTTTGAGGCTGGTCCACGGGATTTGCAAATATGAAAGATGTGAGGAGCAGTGGGTCTGACTGACCCCCTGGAGTGTGTCCTGGGGGCTTGGACCGCTGTGTGTGAGGGAGAGCAGTGCTGGTGTGAAGCTGATCTGAGCAAGCCCAAGCCCAACTGGGAGAGGGGCCGAAGCCTCGCCAGTGCTGAGGCCCAGCTCCTCTACTTTCAGGAGCTCCCAGGTGCTGGCCAAGTGCAGACCAGAGGGTGAAATCTCTTTTCTTGCTCATGTAGACACACAGCGGTCTTATCTGGTGCTTTGGGGATGTCACCATAATCCGGAGAAGTAACTAGGAACAGGAGGAGGCTTGGCCATGCTGGTGAAGCCAGTATAGGAGGAACATCCTGGGAGTTGAGGGACATGGCACTAATAAGGGACATAATGCTAATGGTGCTTCCCAGCGTGGCAGGGACACTGTAGGACTGTGCTGCTCCTGTGAGCAGCAGCTGCAGGGACAGCCTTAAGTACCTGCTACTGGCCTCCACTGCAGTGCTCTGAGTGTGAATACAGGTGTAGACAGGCATGGGGAACCCATCTGCCTGGGTTCATCAGCCAGAAAGGCATCAGAAAGGCTGGCTTAGTGGGAGGGAGGGCTGGGGCAGGCACAGTGGCTCAAGAGCGGCAGCGAGGTTCAGGGGCAGGCAGGCACTGCTGGAGCTGGGAGTTTCACAGAGCTGGTCAGGCTGGAAGGCACCACAGTGGGTCATCTGATCCAACCTCTCTGCTTAAGCAGGGTTGTCCTAGAGCACTCGGCACAGGATTGTATCCAGATGGTTCTTGAATATCTCCAGTGAGGGAAACTCCAGAACCTCTCTGGGCTCCGTTCCAGTGTGCTGTCACCTGCACAGTAAAGAAGTTCTTCCGCATACTCAGGTGGAACTTCTTATGCGTCAGTTTCTGCCCGTTGCCTCTTGTTCTATTGCTTGGCACCACCAAGAAGAGCCTGGCTGCATCCTCTTGGCACCCTCCCTTTAGATATTTGCACACCTTGATGAGTTCTGCCAAAGAAACACACATGAGACTGGAGCCCGTGTCCCCAAAATCCCCAGTGTTCTCCTTTCTCCTCTTCTATTTTTCTTTTATAACTCTCGATGTTACAGGCATTGTCCCTTCTGATGGTTATTATTTTACAGTATTGCTTCAGGATGCAGCTCCCTAATATTTTACACACGCACGCACGCACGCACACACAACGCACACACATCCCGACTCCCCGTACGACTTTGGGTAAGGAAGCCGCGGCCGCGCAGCTGGGGAGGATTCCTGCGATTACTCTCGCTGGCTGTGTGGCGCTGGGGGCGAGATTTCCCTGCCTGTGTCCTTCGGAGCGCCAAGGCCCCGGGCGGCTGTCCCGCTGTTCCCGCAGTCCCTCGCTCCCGGCCGGGCGGGGCGGGGCGGGGCGGGGCGGGGCGCGCGCACTTGCGCGGGGGCGGTGCGGGCGGCGGCGCAGGCGCGGGCGGGCCGGGGCAGGCGGCGGATCCGGGGTGCCCCGAGCGCCCGCCGCGCCGGGCCGGGCTTAAAGAGCGGCGGGGCGGCGGCGCCGGGTAAGCTACGCACCTTCCTCCCTGCCCGCGCTCCGGGCCCCGCGGCGGGGCTCGGGGAGCAGCGGGGCGTCATCGCCTTCCCGTTCTTTTTGTTCTCGCCGGTTGACATTTTTTTATTTATTTATTTTAGTGTTGGGGTTTTTTAATTTTTAAAAAAAATTTTTTTTTTTTTTTTTTTTTTTACTGTTATTATTCCTTTTGCTCGGGACGCGGATCCCGGCGGGCCCCTGGTGCCCGTGCGTGCGCGCACCCGCGCGGCGGGGGGCTCGGCGGGGCCGGGGGGCGGTGGCTGCGGTCCGAGCGCCGCGGAGAGGCGCGGGCGGGAGCTTGTCCGTCCGTCCGTCCGTCATTCCGGCCCCGCGTAGGGCCCGGCGGGCCGCCTGAGGACGGTGTCTCTCCCCCTTCCCCTCGCTGGATGGAGCCCGGGGCCGCCGGTGATGCGGGGGCTGGCGGAGCGGCTTGAGCCCCCCGCCCGCCGGAGGCGAGCATGTCCAGTGAGCGGCTTAACAGGACAGCGGTGAAGGATGCGCGGTTAAAAGACCTGTTGTTGGAAAGAGGTACCCGCGTGTCCGCAGGGGCAGGGATGCCGCGGGATGCGGTCCTGGGTCACCGGGCAGCCCGGCCCGCCCGGGGAGCGCCCGCCTGCGGAGCCGCGGGGCGCAGGGCAGGATGCGCCCGGGCTGGGGGGGTCTCTCTGCGGGGGAGTGCTCGGGGTGACGGGCTTGTGTAGTTGCTGGTAGGGTTGTAAATTATTTATCTCTCTTCATGCTTTTCTGAGGTGTTTTCATTCAGCCTTTTCCGTGTGGGGCGTTTACGCTGAAACATTGTGTTTTGGTTTGTGTTTTTTTTTTTAATTATTTCACAGGAGAATTTTTGTTAGAAATGTTAATTCTGGAGTGTAAAGAAACGGATATATGTGAGCGTAATAGACTTGGGGAGGTAAAACCATATAATTTCTCTTCCTGAACCCCCCAACCGCCCCCCCACCCCCACCCCGGTCTCTTTTCCGAAAGGAAAAGTAGGCAGGAGGAGATGCCTGTCTGGAAGGCGGTGGCCCTTCGCGCCTGGCAGGTGTTGGGCAGCAGAGCAGGGGAGGCGGTGGGGGCCGGGGTGACCCAGTGCCTGTCAGCAGCCGCCAGGAACTATTTAAATGGCCTTGATCAGTGCCAGCAAATACAGACTGCTGCTGCACTTGTGTCTTTGCTTTTTCCTGCTAATAACCTAATGAGCAGCAGGAGTGTCAGTCTGGAGAAAGAAGAGATTAAAAATTACCTTTCTTTTCCCTGTCCTTTCCAGTGAGGAAATTGTCCTGAACCTCAGTAAGGTGTTTTGTTGCAGTTTAGTGTTTGTAATGTAAAGCTGGACTTGGAAAATCTTTTGTGCTCACACCTGCGTACTCTGCTTTTTATTTTCTTTGTTATATGACCATGTTTTAGTCAAACACTTTCAAATTGTTCCCTCCCAAGGGAAGTGCTTGCAGACCAAATAATTTATTTCTAGTGAAGAGGTACTATCCCTTGCCACTGAAATGCAGGGGCCTTGATAAATTTAGAAGACTCTGCCCTTGGCAGACAGAGAAGTAACATGTCATTGCAGTGATCTCTGCATTCTAGGAAAGCCTAAATCAACATTGCTTGTTTTGCATGTTGCCCTTTAGCAACAGTCTCTCAATTTCCAGTCTAAAGTATGACGTGGACCCAAATAAAAGGTTTGGGTGAAGAAACCATTTAGTACTTCAGTAGCCACCGAATGTGAATTGCAGCAGTTGTCAACTGTGTAAAGTCTGTATTCTGCACTTCTGAGCCAAGAAAAACTGATTTTTACTTAAGTGTGGTTTTGGTGGGTTCCTTTTTTAATTAATTCTGTGCTTCCTGCTTTTTGATCTTTTGGTGCTGACATTGTTAACTTCCAGTTGCAGAAGAGAGGGGGAAAAAGAAAGGTTGCTGCACTGCATATGGGATTGATAGCAAAAGCAGAGCACGAAACACTGACTAATCAAATTCTTTGAAAATGTTAGTGGTCTTAATGATGAGTGGATGGTACTTAACAGCAAAGAGAAATTAAGTGATAGGTGTATTTTTGCCCTTAACTCTTTCCTTAGCTTTAAGTAGGCTTAGTTACTCCTACTGAGGAGATTGTGGACCCTCAGCACTTAGATGGTGGTGTGGCTGTGCCTGCTGGTAGCTTGTGGCAGACAGGTGGACCTTGACACCAGCCTCCACTAAACACCAGCACACTTGCAGCATCTGTGGTCTGAAGTTTTGTTCACAAGAAATCTTAAAATAATGAAACAGCCTTGCATTTCCTTTAGTTCTACCACAGGTTCATCTTGGATTTTATGTGTGAATGGCATTTTTCTACCTCAGCTTCATAGTCACATTGTGTCTGCCCAAATGTGCTGCTGTCACACAGAAAGCTGAGAGTCTCTACAAATTGGAGATCAGAAGGGGGAGGCTTGTTTTCTGATATTTGCTTTGTCTTTTCATCTTCATATGTCATTATCTCTCTTTTCATGTTAGCTTTTTAAAACAGAAATTTAATATTGGTTCCCTGAAGTTCATGTTTTTGCATTCAAAAAGTAGTGCCCTTTTTGGAAAGTACTGAAACTGAGCAACTTGTGCTGCTTACTTGCTTTTTCTACCAGCCTAGCAACCAAAGACCTCCTCCCATTAACTGGAGTTGTCTTTCAAGATGAGAGCATTCCCTGTGAGCAGTGCAGTTTCCATAGAAATATCAGCAACTCAGTAACTCCAAAGGGCAATTTTTCCCCTTGTGTTGCTCATCCTTGCTGCTCCAGTGTAACCAAAAGGGTGCAAGAATGACTCATTTCTAAATATATTAATATTTGTAGTTATAGGCAGGGCTTCAGATAAGATGATGGGCTCTAATGGACTTCATTGTAATTGTATCTCTTGCAACATCCAAGGCCCTGGTTTCATTTTTAACCATGGTGGAACATACCTTGTTTTAGAGTACCAGATCTCTTTTTACATTTTTATCTGAACGGGTAAGTCCTAGAAGAGTTAACTTTACGCTAGTTGGGGGGGAAGTTAGTAATTGAAAAAGGCATTGTGTGTAGATTCAGTAGGATAAAAGTTTTCCACTCTAGTTAGATAGCTTTCATGCTATTTAGTTGATAAAAAACTAAGGGTAGTGTACTAGATACAACGTCCTGATTCCACTCTACATGATCTCTGCTCTGAAGCTTATGGAACCCTCTGGACTCTATTGGCAGTACAGGTGGCTGTTAAAATAGGGGGGGGTTGTGTGTGTGTGGTTTGTTGGTTTGTTTCCCCCACACAGTGAAAACATGTTATCCAAAAGGCTTGTCTGTGGTGTTTATGCTGAGGAGTTTTATTACCTGAGAAGGCTGCAGAGAAGGATCACCAGGAAGCTTCTTAATTGTGACCTGCAGCCACTCATACCGATCAATTTGCTCTGACAAAAATTAGATAATTTTCATATGTCTTAGAACAGTTTTCTTCACCAAGCTTTGCAGAATGGACAGCAGTAGTATCACATGCCAGACCAATCTTGATGAAATAATGAGGTTTTTTCAGATTATTGCTTTGATGGTTAATTTTGTATGTTAATGACACATTTACCTCTTTTTTTTTTTTTTCTTTGTTTTAGCTGAACTGGAGTTTGTTCAAATCATCATTATAATCGTGGTTATAACTGTTATGGTGGTAGTGATCATCTGCTTGTTGAACCATTACAAACTCTCGACACGCTCTTTTATCAACCGACAGAGCCAAAGCAGAAGACAGGAAGAAACTTTGCAGACGGTGAGTATGAGCCCCTTGCACCAAATTCTTTTTCCTTGTGCTGTATGGGCCTGCAGCAAAGCCTCCTGAGGAGCTCTGGTACAGGCAACTGTTGGAAAAACTTTTGATATCACTTGTAATACTGCCTATAGTTAGGTCTCTTGCTGGGGTTGTATTTGTCAGTAGGAAACAAAATCAAAACATAAATTTAAGGCGTGCTGTCTTTGATTATTTTTAGAGCCTGCTATGTTTTATGTAGCCTGTATTCATTTTGCATTTGGAGGCTCAGATATGACATTGTTTGCTGCTGCTGTAATTTGAAAGTGGAAGGGTAATGAATGGAGATTACCTGGGTTAAAAGGATTTGAAATACACCTTGTTGTGACTTTCCGTATATTTACTGATACCCTGGAGTTTTATTGCTTTTACTCTTTTGTGAAGCTGCAATAGCTGTTTGCTGGATCCAAAACACTGTCCCAGTAAGGGCAGGAAAATGTAGTGTTTGTTTCACTCAAACACATAAAAGAGACTAGAAAAAGGATCCCTCCAAGGACTTGAAATGTTTAAGATGTGTTGTTACGGAGTCCAAGACTTAAGATGGAATCTCAGTCAAGACTTGTTAAGGCTGTATTTAGTCAACCCAGCAGTAAATGGGCACCTAACTTGCTTTGTGAGCCTGGAGTTTGCTGAGTGGGATGCTCTGCTTCCTTGTGACGGTTAACCACAGAGTCTCCCTGACCTTGCAACATCCCCCTGAAGCCAAAGCTGTGCAGTGTGCTGTGGTGTTGGAGGGAGGTCCTTTCTTCTGATGTGCTTTTCAGTATCCCCAGAGTGGTGCCCTTGGCCTCTTTGCTGACAGCAGTGGGTAAGAGGCCATTTTGGAGGGTAGCCTTTTGATGTGTTGAATTCCTGGTAAGAGCATTGGGTTCACACCTTCATTTCACTGTCAAAAAAAAAAGTCCTGATTGTAACCGAGAGATGTGGTCCAGTAATGGTTTACACCACTTCTAATTCCACAGTCTTGCCTTTTTATCCATCCCAGTCCTAGGTTTCCTCCTTCTTTGTGCTCCTTAGGGAGCTGCCAAGGTCATCATGGTGAGAAGCCTCAGGGAACCGCTCTGGCTGAAGGCTAATTGTTTTTTTTTTTGTTGGGGGTTTTTTGTTCTCTTTTGTTTGTTTGGGGTTTTTTGTTTGTTTGTTTGCTTGTTTTTTCAGCTTTTGGGTTTTGTTGTTTGTTTTTTGCTTTGTTTTTTTTTTTTTTTTCCCTTACAGTTCGATTTCAACCAGGTCAGTGAGGGAAGTGTCCAGGCAGGGGAGGGGCCACTGACAGGAAGAAGCAGGGATGCCACAGCCAGGGCTGGACCTGAGAGACTGCTGTGGAACTACACCCCTGGCAGTCTTGACAATTGGCAACTCTCTCCTGAAAGTCAGCTGTAAAGTGTGACAGTGGAGGATTCCCAAAGCTCTTGCTTAGCACATCACCTGTGCTCTCTTGCTGGGGTGAATATCTCTTACCTTGGAGGCTGTGGAGGGGGGTTCCTAGGAAAGGAGCTACCTCCTCAAGGAGAGGTTGCCTCATTCCTTAACACTTTGATAGTGTAGGAATGCTTAACTCTAATTTAGTTCCAGATGAAACTGGAACTGTCATACCTTAACATTGTGGACTTCAGGGCTGGAAAAATTGACTAGATTAATTTGAATGTTGCTTTGAAATGGACACTGTAATTCAAAAATCACACTTCTGTCTGAAAAACGTTGGCTATAATTGCTACAAATGCCTAAAATGAAATAGTTTCAGATAAATGAAATGCATTTTCATCTTCACAAATCTTTTAAAACTGCAGTAAGCTGTCAAATGCATGAAGTAACCCATTATTTCCTTTGTATGGTTCATTAGTATTGTCTGTTATCAGAGCCAGTGGTGGGGTTTTTTTCTCTTGTGCACAAGGGAGAAAATATCACCTTCTTGTGAAGAAGAACATGCAGTTTGGCAGCAGGAACTTGGAAGGCACTCTAGTATCCAGAACTGCTTTTAAATAATTTTTAAAACACTGACTCAGTTTCAGTTTGACACCCTTATAAGTAATGATAATCATAGGCATGTGAGCACTTTGTGGGAATCAATGATTGGATGGCAATAACTCGTTACTAATTCTTCTGAAAACCTTCTGGTATAGGTTTGTCATCACTATTACTCATCTGAATTTCTGATAAGCTGAAGCTGTTCTTACAAGAAGGCCATACTTGTAGGGGATGAGGCTTTAGAGGTCTCTAAGTTCAGATGTCAAAAACATTGAATTTTCCTTGGGTGTTAGAAGGAAATTCTGATAGAAACTGGCTGTGCAGTAAAAACTTTTAAAAGTGGTGTGGTGCATGAGGGTCAGAAAACCTCTGTGATGAAGAGCTGAAAACGACCAGTCTGTTCTCATTGTCCGTAGTGGAGTGAGTCACACAAGAATGGACAGTGTGAGCAGTAAGATGCAGGTTAGATTATACACTTTTAAAATATATTTATTTTTTCAACATGCAGGCCTTGTTCTGTGTGCGTGTGCCATCCATAAGCAGATTCTCTTCCAAGGGAATATTTTTTTAACAGTATATAGAATCTGAAAACTTAATTGATTAAAATTAAACTAAAAAATTAAATGTTTATTAACTGCTAATGTCTGAAGAAAATATTAGTCTGACTCAGGCCTTCTGTTGGTGGAGAAATAGTGAATGGAAATAGAGGAAATTCAGATGTATTTCTTGAAAATGGTAAAGCAAATTAATTGGCTCTTGGGTAGTTCCTGTGGTGAACTATGAATTGAACACCCTTTCATGTAACTGAGGTAGCAGAAGTATATCAAGGTGTAGAATCCAGCCTTTCCTGTTTAGATGGGGCTTTTTTTTTTTTTTGGTCCTTTTGTTGCCTTGAATTTTCCTTTTCTTCAAGCCTGTCCTATTTCTAGATAATCATGCCTTCCAACAGCTAAGTGGTGGCTGAATTGCACAGGTTTCTGGCTATATAAAGACCAACTATTGAACAGGTTTATCGCTTATTCTGGTTCATCTACAGAGTGTAGTGATCAGATAAATTAGCTGCTGCCTTTATTGCCAGCCTCACACCTGTAAAACTCATGGGTCAGGCTTCAGAAATAATGAAATAAAAGGTATTTGTGGGTTTCTTTTTCTGGTTGAACTTCCTTAATGTTTTAAAAAACCAAACAAAAAGACGGAAACAAACATCCCCAAACCAAACAAACATGATTTAAAAAGTATGGTAATGAGAATTTCAAATTCCAGGCCTAGCTGGAAATTAGAGTATTAAAAAGATGAAATACGACTGCAGACACAAGTGTTAGTAACATTTGAAAGACAGAAAAGGGACCAATCATAGAAAAAAAGTTTCTCCTTGACAAGCACATGCTAAAAAGTCATTGTTGTGCACCTGTCCTGTCAATATGCTATTCTGTGTAACCACCACTTCATCAATATCTTTGTTGTTGTTGTTTTTAGTTTTTTAGGGTTTTTTTTAGGTTTTTTGTTTGGTTGGTTGGTTTTTTTTAGTTTTTATCCCCTCTGGAGTCTCATCTTCTAGTCTTTTGGCTGGTCTTTGGGTTTTTTATTACCTTGGTTAGTGTGCTGAGGCTTTAAACAGTTCACAGCCAAGGGCAGGACAAACAGTGCTCAGGAGTAGTGGATGCTTCTGCAGCAGTGCTGCTGAGGATGCTGCCTGCCCTCTCCTAGTGAGGCTATTAAACACTCCAGTCTTGTTTTAACATTAGCAGAAGTAAGAGTTTTGTGGTCATAACTGTGAGAGGTGGAATGATGCTGAGTGACAACCATGTTGATGTGAGTGGCAGTCTGAAGTAAGGCTGCAAGGTGCTAAATGGTGTCCATATCACAATGGATAAAATATTGAACAATTTCCCCCTGCTGGCTCATCCATCAGCATTTGGCTTCACAGCTGGGAGCAAGCCAAGGTTTGCAGAACACCTGAGAGGGATAAGAAGGCTACAGGGTGTGGAATATACCAGGAGCATGCTCAGGGCTGCTTTACTAGGACAACACAACCTCTTGTGGGGGAGCAACTGATGCTACTGGCAGTGCTGGGGGGTTTTGGGGCAGAGCCTTGTGGGAGCCTTAGAAAGGTACATCCATGCACAGGGTAGTTGTGTCTGATATTCCAGGGGAGTTACATGTTGCAGCATTGCTGGCTGTGCCTTGGGAGGATTGACATTGTATTGGGAGGGCAGCGTTGCTGCTAACCAAAAGAATCCTGCAGGAATGTAGGTAGCCTCAGCTGAGCTGCTGCTGTGGCACTCTGCTGTTTGCTGGGACAAAAGATAAATCTTGCTTTCCTCATGATTAACTCTTAGTGTCATCACCAGTGATTTCCAGGGGGACATTGATGGGAAAGAGATTAACTAAGTGACTTACAGGGAGGTACTTAATGAGCTTCTGATGTTCCTAAATTCATTCCTTCTCTCCATCCTGGTGGCTTCTGTCTTTGCGTTGTCTTCTTTTATAAAGTGGATGTTGAAGGAGTACTGAACAGTTGGACTGCCCCAGGCCTACTCCTGGCAGCGAAGTCCCTGCATCCATCACATGAGATGCTCATCCTGGCCATCCCCTGCCTCCCAGCACTGAGGGCAGCACTGCTGTTAGGGCTAGTCAGCTTGCATTAGAACTTGCATTGATAATGGTGGTCTAGAATGCCAAGCTCCAGGAGCACAGCTTAAGAAATACTTCCCTCTGTCCTGTATCAGCTATTTCAGAATAAAAGGGGAACATCAGGAGGGTGACAGAAAATAATAATAATTGACAGCTCAGGGATTTGTTAGTAATTTCAAATGTTAGTCTTTCCTATTGGTCTTAAATTGTTTCCTACTGATTTTGGCATTATTCCTTTTGTTCCCTGCTAGTGTCCCTGGGCCACTCATTCTCACTTTCTTACTGACATATGCAAAAGAAAGAAAATCCCACTGGGAACAAGAACCCAGTCTACAGCCAGGAGAGTGTGAATGCTGTAGATTACCCTGCTTTGCCAAATCTTTTTGTTTGTACCAGTCATCAGTTGGCAGGGGCTGGACGTGTACTGTATTCTCCTGCTGTCTCCTTGAGGGACACAGGCTTGCCTTTCCTTAGGAGAGTGTTGCCAGGAGGGACAGTGTGCATGGGTACCACACTTTGAAGTCTACCATAGTACAGTCAACGTATCTTTAATAAGGGCAGGATCGTCTAGGAAATCTGCAGGTGGGACTAGAAGTGAGGAGCCCTGGCTCTGGGTGGCTCCTGACTCAGTGTGTCATCTTGGGCAACTTGCTTCATCTCCAAAGGAGGATGGGATAATAGTACTTATTCCCTTCAATTGAATGAAATGAAGATTACCTGAAGTGATGAAGTGCTGTGAAGTTGAAGAAATAAAAGTTTTAAAGCATTAAGTAACAGAAATAATTGCAGTAAGTGTAGGGAGGCAGATTACAATGTGAGAGATTTGGCACTCTCCATAATGCTCTAGTGCTTCTCCTTGGTACTATGCACTGCTCTGCCAGACACCGTCACCTTTCCTGCCCTTGAGGAAACACAGCTTTTTAAAGGAACAAGCAGTCCTTCTGCAATACTCGTCATTCAGTTGGGGACAGCACAATAGTTTGTTTTGCTTGTGTTTGGCAGGGAAAATGTTGCCATCTTCAAAGCTGCGATGGTCTGTAGCACCCAGGAGGAGACCGGGAGGAACAAGCCCCTGTGCCTTCCTGGAGCGTTTTCAGCAAGCCACTGCTTTAATGTGGTGTACTGTACCACCTAGGGCCAAAATAGGAAACTACAGTGCTGTCTGAAACATTTCACTTGCAAAAGAAGCATATATATTTGTGTGTACACTAATATATGAAAAAAAAATAAAATAAAAATCTGAGTTAGGGAGAAAAAAGGGACCTTAATGATTTTAATGCATTTTAGACAGTGGAAAATTTACTTTTGTTTCTCAGGAAACATAATTTCAGGTAGAGTTCTATTTCTCAGGAACTTAAAAGTGGAGAAAGCCTGAAAATCTCCTTAACAGTCAGGAAAAAAGAAAACTTTGGATTATATGGGATTGTCATGGTTTAACCCCAGCTGGCAACTAAGCACCACCCAGCCACTTGCTCACAGCAGGATGGGGGAAAGAATCAGGAAGGTAAAAGTGAGAAAACTTGTAGGTTGAGATAAAGGCAGTTTAATGGGTAAAGCAAAAACTGTGCACACAAGCAAAGAGAACAAGGAATTAATTTACCACCTCCCATATGCAGGCAGGTGTTTGTCCACATCCAGAACAGCAAGGCTCCATGACGTGTAACGGTGACTTGGGAAGACAAATGCCATTACTCCCGAAAGGCCTCCCATTCCTTCTTCTTCCCCCATTTCTGTACGCTGAGCATGACGCCATATAGTGTGGAATGTCCCTGTGGTCAGTTGGGGTCAGCTGTCCTGGCTGTGTCCCCTCCTAACTCCTGGTGCACTTCCAGCCTCCTCGCTGGTGGGGTGAGGTGATGAGCAGACAAGGCCTTTACACTGTATAAGTGCAAACACATCCCTGTGTTATCAACATCATTTTCCTCACAGATCCAAAGCATGGCCTTATACTTGCTACTATGAAGAAAATTATCCCTGCTGAAATAAGGGATCCTTTTACTTTGTTACAGTTTGAGATTTTGTTATTAAGTGTAAATTTTTAGCTATAACTTCTCCTGACTTAAAAATTGTTCTTTTGTTAAGTGTCTTTCCTGCTCAGCTGAGACAGTTAGATGACACTGTGTGCTCCAGTGTTTAAAAATGTCCTCAAAAAGTCATCTTCCTACACTGTTTAATTCTAGAGGCTCTAAACCTTTGTAAAATACAAAATAGCAAATTATCTTAGGCTTATGCAGTCTCCTAAGCTCTGTATACTGAGTTAAATAATCATCACCATAAGATAATTCACCATAATTAACTAATCACTCAGCTGAATTTATTAAATGATGCTGTTATTTAAAAACCTAATCACAAAATTAATTTCTGTAAATTGTTGTGAAATCCAAAAATGGCAAAGGTCAGCAGAAGACATAGGTGGATCCCTAAGATTGTTCTTGCTTGGTGTTATTTGTAGGTGCTAGGATTTTCATTTGAAAGCCTAACAATGTTAAAGATTAATACAATATAGATAATAAATGTATAAGCTTTCTCTGCTTGTTACTTTTAAGTGTTGAAGCTCATGCCTGAAGACCTTTAATCTCTAAGAAGGAGCAAGTTGAGGTGGCTAGCTACTGAGTAACTATAAGAAGCAGGTAAATGAGGTACTGCCCACATCAAAAAATGGGTAAATTGGTTTTGCTCAGGTTTAATCTTATTTGTGCATACCTGAGAGCTACTTGTACAAATCTCTGGGCATTTGGTGTGAGGGGCCATCAAGCAGAACTGCCAGCAACTGAGTGTGGGAGCTGGGAAGTGCCTTGTCGGCTTAATGCTGGGTTGGTGTGGTGCTGGGGCTGGAAGTGTGTGCCAGGCCTGGTGGCTGGTTAGC
This sequence comes from Pseudopipra pipra, assembly GCF_036250125.1. Taxonomy (NCBI): domain Eukaryota; kingdom Metazoa; phylum Chordata; class Aves; order Passeriformes; family Pipridae; genus Pseudopipra; species Pseudopipra pipra. The sequence goes on from NC_087549.1 coordinate 54,330,752, forward strand.
TGTGGTGCCAGTCCATATTGCCTGTGCCTGCTTTTGTCTTGCTCACAGGGTGAGAAGTGGGATGAGAAAACGGTGGAAAGAAGTCAAAAGTAGTTTTTTTAATTGTTAGACCAGTCCACCTTGTATTTTGAAACACAAAGCGAGAACAATATCAGGAAATATAAATAAAAATGCTGTCAGTTCTCATCTGATTTTCACTGATCTGAACACAGGGAAGTATTTTAACTGCCAAATGAAGGTTTGTAAGTAAAGGGACAAGGAGAGAGGAAGAAATAGCACTTTCCCTCAGTGTAAGTCACCCCAGATTGTTCATGGTAGTTGTATCGTTATTTCTTAAATCTACTTCTTGGGAGAAAAAAGGTCAGGGGTGTATTTTCCTTCTGCAACACTTTCTTCTCCTCTCAACCCCCGGACATCACCCCAGGAACAGTGGAGTAGGTGGGCACCTACCTTTGGGTTAGATTGTATCTACCCAGTGCAGAGGAGGAAGGATTTCCCTGAAATAAAGACTTTAAAGGTAGGTAGTAAGTCTCATGTGGGGGATGCAGTAATTTCAGGAGGACAGAAATTCCTATGTTGGGTCAGTTAGTCTGGACTTGGTGATGAGAAAATCCTGTACTGTGGCACTGGACCAACCATGTATGGATGGTGAGGTTGGTCTGCATGTGCTATAGGAGCCTGGTATTTTTGAAGTGTGAGCATGCTAAGCACATGTTACCCAACCATCTGCCTGGGGAGTTCTGGCTCCTGGGATAGAGATCTTACTGGGGGTTGGCTACTGCCAAATGATTTATTTAGCCTGCTGCTCTATCCAGAGAAAACATTAGGGAAGGGGGTAGATACAGGTAGTCTGTGTGACATACTGTCACAGAAACCATGTTGTTACACATCCTTACATCCTAAGGATCTCACAGCCTCAGAGTTCAACTGCACCCCAAGCTGCTGCCTTACGTAGTTATCCCAGAGCAGGGATAGCCTTGGGCTCCTTTGGTCTGATCCTCTTCGTGTGACTGTCCCAGTGCCCTGGGCACACTCTATGGGTTCCCTGTAGCAGCTGCAGTGCCTCCTGTGCTGGGATTTAGGCATCAGCAGTAGAAATAACAGGCAACTCCTCACTTCCAGCATGTTGTTTCTGTTATGCATGTCTGGAACCAGATCTGGGTGCCTTGGCTCAGTGAGCAGATCCCATTCCATCACCATGCAAGGAGTTTTTCTCTATATGCTGCACCATCTCCCTTGGTTCTTCTTACTCTCCTGTCTTTGGGGAGATGGGCCCTAGGATGGGAGCTGTCAATTTGACTTCCACATCAGGAACTCCTTTTCATAAGGGAGTTTAACTAATGTGAGTGGTGGGAGTAGATTTTATTTCATTCTGGGTTGGGTCATTGATTTTGCCTTTTTTCCGCTCTTCTGAGCCTGAACACATTAAAGGTGAGACCAAGACAGTTGCACTGAGCATAAAGCTACACACTGTTGTATTTTTCAAACTGTCACTCAGGAATCTGCTCTTGGTGCTGTGTATGGCCTGTAATTCAGGGGCAGTTAATTGAGAACTTCAGCTTTGACTAATATGTCTTACTAATAGTTGGAACAGGCTTGGAGCCTGTTGGGTCAACTGCTGATAACCTGATTGTCTTTAATTGTGCAGACATACCCTCAGATATTTCAAAGTGAGGGCATCTGGGTGATGGAAAAATGGAAAGGAAGGTGGGTAGAAGTATGTATATACATGTATATATACAGCTGGTTGCAATTTTTTCTGTTGACAAAACTTGTCTAGGTACTGAAATACATGGATCTGCATAAGATTGATTTGTCTTTCATATCAGGCCCTTTGCAAAGGAGGATACTTGGAAAAGTTGTAAATAATTGCAATTGCCAGCCTCCCTCTATCTCTGCTCTCTAAAGCCACAGAAGAGAATTGTACCAGCTTTGTTATTCAAAGCATTTCCCTTAACAGCTGAATCCTGTGGGAGATTCCTCTTAGAGCAGCTTTCCTCTTTGGTGGACTCTCCTGACAAGATCACAGACGGCTTTTGGTCTCCAAGTGTCATGATGAACATCTAGTTGGGTCTATTTTTATATCTGAAATATGTCGAAAGATGCTATGGTGAGAAGAAGCAGTACAGTACTCTATACATGGTAATGCTTTTGGGGACAGTATGCATTTTCCTTCCAGTTCTTGAAATTTCTTTTATCTGTAAAACTTGAATTAGCATCAAGAAAAGAGTCATGACCATTTTGATTTTCTCTTTGTGCACCAAGATTGAAGTTGTGTGCCTTATAGTTGCTCTGATGTGTCCTTTCCTGCTTCAAAATTTTCCAATAAAATACATTCTTTGCAGGAGTTACTTCTACTCTAAACAATTAATTAAGAAAAATAATGGTACATCTTAAGCTGTTTTCCTTTACTGACATACTGTTCTTCACCCTTTTATCTGCCATGAGTGCTGGTACAGTGTCAAAACAGCGTTTGGAGGCATGAGGAAGAAAATACTTTGGCCTGAGAAGGTAGTTGGAGAAGTGGTTGAAGAGGGGAACTGGCAGCTGAAACTTCAGCTCCTTGACTATCCTTTATGATGGGAATTGAGCAGCTGACAGTGTTACCAGGGTTTAGCATGACTGTTGCTTCCCTGAGATTAGAGATGCCAGGTTTTGTTGTGAACTGTTTTGCCTCTGGTGTGTAATTGGGATCCTGGCTGGCAGGTCAGCTTTGTCATACCTGCCAACCTTACTGATGTGGCCTCATCATGGGATGGAGGTGACAGGTACCCGTTCAGCACACAGGTGCTGAAGTATCTCCTGTCATCTCCGCTCGTTGCCACATTCTCGTACCTGCAACCAGTTTGCTACTTACATATTGAGGCAGGATGGTGATGTGATCTATTAATTTTTCCTCTGTTGTTTTCTTCCACATTTCAGGAAGGGTGCTTGTGGCCTTCAGAAAGCTCAGTTTCGCGCCAGGGTGCTTCAGAGGTACTGACAGATTTCTGACTATCTTTACCAATGTGCTTTCCCTTTTTCCTGTAATATGTATTTAGTTCCTTTCAAAAACATGCATCTGTTTTGTAAAGAAAGCTTTTTCAGTGCAGTTCATGTAGTTGTGTGAGCCTGCCTTAACTCCCATTTCATAAATGCCTGAGACCTTTTCATTAAAACAATGAAATTCTGCCTACCTGACACCTCATCTCCATCAGCAGCTACCTGTGTCATGTAGGTATTCACAAGTAAGTGGTGGAGGTGTGTCTCTTTCATGCAGTGGCTCAGCAATTTGAGATCCATTGGAAGCTGGGAGACTAGTTGCTCTTGTCCCAGAATTTTTCTTGGATTTACAACACATATCCTGTCACCAGTGTCTCCTGTCTTCTTCCAGCTGGTTCATATCCCTGGTCTGTGTAATAATTTGTGGGTGTATTGCTCTGAGTGGTCCAGCTGTCCTGTGACAAACAGCAGAACTTCCTCATGGTTGGTCCTACATGTGTGAGGGTCACGGGCTGAGAACTGGCTTGGATCCAAAAAAGAGAAGAGCAGTTTGGTAGATCTGGATCTGAGAAGCTAATGTGTCTATGTGGATCTGGGATAGACCAAGTGAGGAGCAGTAACACCTCACAGAATTCTTGAACTTTTCCTTTTGTAAAGCCTGATTTTCTCCAGGGTTTAATATACCAGGGGCATTTTTTGCATTCACAGTGCAGAAGCTTTGTAGGTCCTCCCCAGGGGCTGAGTCCTGGCTGAGAACTGAGGGGGAGGAGGACACCTGATACACTCTGGTAGTGAAGGCATGAACTATGCTGGGCCTTTACAAAATGTACTAAAATGACCATCTGAATTCTTTGGTGATGTGTAGGGTATTACATTAACTCGGAGTAGGAGATGGAGGCTCAGACTGCAGCTGAAATTCAGTAATGGGACACTGTTGTAAAACTAGTCAATTGTCAAGACTAGAGAGAATTTGTTTCCTCTGTTCAGAAACAGAATAATTTGCTTTTGCTTTGGATGTTTTAGTGTCAGAAGGTGTGTTGGGTCTTGGTCTTCCTTCGTGAAGCTGTTCTCAAGTGTGTTAGCTCCTTCCTGCACCTTCTACCTATCCTCATGCATGCATGTGGGAGCATGTGTGCACAGCATCTGCTGGGTTTAATCTCTAAGATGGGTGGCAAAGAGAAGCATTCTCCGTTTCATTGGTTCTTTGTAAATGTGGAGCAACCACAGCGCTTTGCTCAGAGGTGGAGTCACGTATGTCTCTCTTCCTATTTCAGATCATGTATGCTCCAAGGTCCAGGGACAGGTTTACCACCCCATCTTTTATGCAGCGGGACCGTTTCAGTCGCTTCCAGCCCACTTACCCTTACATGCAGCATGAGATTGACCTCCCTCCAACCATCTCCCTCTCTGACGGGGAAGAGCCTCCGCCGTACCAAGGTCCATGCACCCTGCAGCTCCGGGACCCAGAACAGCAGATGGAGCTCAACCGGGAATCCGTCAGGGCACCACCCAACCGAACCATTTTTGATAGCGATTTGATAGACATCTCGATGTACAATGGGGGCCCCTGCCCACCAAGCAGCAATTCGGGCATAAGTGCAACCAACTATAGCAGTAATGGAAGGATGGAAGGACCACCCCCGACGTACAGCGAGGTCATGGGGCATTACCCAGGCTCCTCTTTTTTCCATCACCAGCACAGCAACGTGCCTCCTTCCTCGCAGAGGGGGAGCAGACTTCAGTTTCAGCAGAACAATTCAGAGAGCACAATAGTCCCCAGCAAAGGCCAAGACCGGAAAGCAGGAAACCTGGTCTAAAGTTACTCGCCCAGGTGCATTTGAACTGAAGACAGGAGATCCCAGCAGGGTGGTGGAGGAAGACTCCCATGTTCCGGTGCACAATGTTGTTACGTTTCACGTGGTACAACTTAGTAAAACCAAACGTGCAAACCAGTTCTTTGTTTCTGATTCCTTTCAGGGGAATTGCATGCAAAGCAGATTGAAAGAAATACAAACTTCCATTCAGTTTGTCTATGAGCAGTGTTTCAGGGGAGGGGGGGATATATTATTTTTTTTTTAATAAACTATTTCAATTATTTAATTCTAAAAGTTAACTTAGCACAGAAATGAAGGCTTGTACAGCCTGTTTTATACTCACTGAATGGCGGAAGGAAGAAGGTGGTTTTGCTAGATAAATGGGGGAAGAATTGGCCAGTTTGCTTTTTTTTTTTTCTCCCAGGGTGTGGATTTTTTTAATATGAAACAAAATTCCTGTTCTGTGTGCCAAGGTATAAAGTTGAGAACTTAGATGAATGCAAGGAATTAATTTGTGTTGTGATAAATGTGTTTTAAAAGGTTGCACTATCTTAATGTTTTAAAAAAATATATTATGAGGGAACTGTTTTATGTGAAGTTCTTCTATATGTTGTCTTTTCACCTGTGGAATAATGATAGAGCTCCAGAAGTAATCTGGAGGAGTTTCCCCCCCTATCCCTGGGTTTGCTAGAAAATGGGGACAGGACTTAGCCTAACATCTCTTGACTTTTACGAATCAAGAAATACAGGGACAGTTGTCTTTGCAATAATTTGCATTCAAATAACAGTGCATCAGTGAAGTGTCTTGGAAACTTTTGGATGGAAGAAGGCAAATATGAAATCCCAGCATTTTCCATCACTTAAGGTTTAGCTATTTTGCAGTGTAGACTATTTGTTTTGTAAATGGCAAAACAAAAAATCCCAGATGTGTTAATTTGTATTGATTCTAACTAAGTGCTGCCATCCTATTCCTTTTCATAATGCAGTATCGCCAGTACTTAACTGTTTTAGAGATTTTTGTCCTCACTGTAGCCTGAAATGTATTTAGTTACATATCATGACATTATGCAATAAATTGTTTGAAAATGCAGGGTGGGTTTTTTTCCCCTGCAACGCCGTTAAAATACGTGAGACTGTTGTGCTTTTCGCTCTCCATTTCATCCTTTTAGATGCTGAAGTTCAGTCCTGGAAATCCATCCTGCTGAAGTGAAGGGGGACTTTGTATCTAAAACTCCCCGTGTTGTTTCTGCAGCAGCACCAAGAGCCTCCATGACAGTGGTGCCGGCTTCTGTGGCATCCCTGGCAGTGACATGGGAGCGCCAGTTATTCTCACTGCAAACTCGTTTGCTCTGGGCCCTGTTGCAGAAACCCTTCTCCGTGTGTGTCATCTGTCTGACGCCAGCAGGACTGTGCTCGTGGGTAAAGATGACTCACATATTAACCAAGTGTCTGTAAGCCCTAGTTTTGCTATACTGGTCTGAAGAGTAGTTGGAAAATGTTACCTTGCCTGTATCGTGGCGTCTGGGGTATTCCTCCACTGGCTATTCCCATGTGGAAGCACACACAGTGCCAGCAGGTGGTTGACAAATGGTGATAGTGGCATCACAAGCACATGAAAAAGCACAAATTGCACTTAAAATGCATTTCGGAAATGGATTTAAAGTAAGAATCTTTAGAGTCTTAGCTTGAATAGTTTCTAATACATAGGTGTATATGTGTCATAGACCTTTCCACTTTAAAATCTTTCACTTTTTTTCTGATTTCCTAAGCCTCGTGCTTGGTTTCGGGCAGCAGCTGCTGAGTGCCCCGAGGGCATTGGGGAGGAGTGGAGGAGTACTGTGCCCTGGTCCCATGGCTGGAGGCTGAATTTCTGCAGGACTTCTGTACACCAGGGGCTCTGATAACTGAAGTGCATCTTTGATCTATGCAGAGTTTTAATGCCAAAACAGTGTGTGTGTGTGTGTGTGTGTTTTATGGGCCTCAATGTAGATTTGTTTTCTTCATAAGATAATTTGATTTTATTCTAGTTTAGAAAATGTTTGTGTAACTGAATATGCAGCCCCATTTGTCTCTGTAATTGTTATTTTGGTCTGAGTCATGCTGGTAATGCAGAGTAAAGCTGCCTTTTAATGTATGTATTATTTGAAGGGAGAGATAGAGATCATGTGATGGGATTCATTTACTTATTTTCCACTCAGACCCATAGGACAGGTGTTTAGAAGATGACTAGGTGACGGTCAGTCAGCTAGGGCTCTCATCATGTCTGGTTCCTGGGAATAAAAGCTGTGAAATTAGATTTTTGTGAACAACCTACGAACATAATTCTTATAATTCAACCAAAAAAAACCCCGAAGACAAAACCAGCAAATGTTGGTTTTGGTCTTCAGTGACTTTTGTCACTTCATAAGCGAGCCTTTAAGCCAGAGAATGTGTGTGCCTACACAGATACTGTGCTGTTGCCTAAATGAGGATTATTTAGCCGAGAAGCCTTCAGGTGAAAACAGCTGGAACTCAGTTGTCATGGCAGAGCACACCTGGATGGGGCCCTGGGCTTGGGCTGGTTGAGTACCAACTTTTCCCCGTGTGCAAATCTCAGCAAAGCAAGCCTTGAAGTTGCCTTCAAAGTTACCTCTTGGAAATGTACTTTCTTTGAAGATAGCCCTTTGCCCTCTTTTGCCATCTCTGCATGCCAGTGGTTTTATGCACTTCCCATTAACATTGTCCAGTATGCTGTCTCTTGATTTTTCTTGGCTGAGAAAATTTTTCTTTGCATGAAAAATGTAACCTGTTCCAGTTTCCTGTAGAAAAGATTAGTTTAAAAATAACTTAGTATTTGCTTACCTGATAGTTGCATTTCCTTTTGCATCTTATCATTCTCATTGTAAAATCATAGAATATGCTGGGTTGGAAGGACACCCCATCAGGATCATCGAGTCCAACTCCTGGCCCTGCACAGGGCACCCCAAGAATTCCACCATGTGCCTGAGAGCGTGTCCAAACGCTTCTTGAACTCAGTCAGGCTTGTTGCTGTGACCACTGCCCTGGGGAGCCCTTTCCAGTGCCCAACCACCCTCTGAGTGAAAAACGTTTCCTTGATATTCAACCTAAACCTCCCCTGACTCAGTTTCATGCCATTTCATCAGGTCCTGTCACTGGTCACGAGAGTGAAGAATGCCTGCCCCTCTGCATCCCCTCATGAGGATGCTGAAGACTGCAATGAGGTCTCCCCTCAGTCTCCTCCAGGCTGAACAGCTGCTCCTCATACGGCTTCCCCTTAAGACCCTTCACCATCTTTGTGGCCCTCCTTTGAATACTCTCTAATAGCTTAATGTCGTATTCTGCTTTTCCAGATGTAATGTACAGACACTATACCTCTCAGCTCTGGAAGTGTAGTCACTTGTTGACTTGCTATAGGTGAGCTTGCAACCTGCTACTTCTGTTTTGGGGCCTCTTGTATTATAGGAGTAAATATGCTATTTTCTGATGAATATTAGTGCTCTCCAGTAGGAGGGCTGTCAATAATGTAACATTGGATCAGTCTGTTTTTCTATCATTTCTTCTGTTGCAGTGGGAGAGAATCTGCGCTTGCTAACAGAACAGAATGGTAGAAATACCAGAATTAGATAGCACCATTGATCTTTACAGGCTTAGAAATTGGAGAGCTCTGAAGATAGGTAATTCTACGAAGCATTTATGGAAGATGCCCTTTGAAAATACCCAGAATTAATTGAGGGCATTCCAGAGCCACTCAAATGAAACTTTGTATAAATTATAAAGATTTCTGCAAACATTGTAGTATTAATTGTGTAGATTTTACGTCCATACAGATGTTTTGGTTTATGTGTCTCATGCACAAAACCTACATAATATGTGTGTGGAGTTTTCTGTGTGATGGATCATATTTGCCTGAATTCTGGTTGCACCTTCTGACTTTTGCCCACTAAACTGCGTTCCCAAAATTCAGTACAATGATGTCTCTACTTTAGAAATTTTCAGGTTAAAAGATTATTTTTTCTTTTAAATGTGCTTTTATGAAATAAAGCGTTGTGACCTCTATCCTACTGTAAAGGTTAATTTTTCTCTTATGTGGCTTAGCATGGCTCCCTTCTTGGTGCTAAATATGCCCCATCTTTGGTGTTTTCATATGACCTTTCAGGGCTAGAAAAGGCAGGAGGTTTAGCAACAGAACAAAAAGGTTTCTCTCCCAGTTTACCAATGGAGCACTCAGCACTTAGCTCTAATTCTGTATATATGTTTAGCAAAGTTGTGGTTGGGTTTGTCTCAGTGCTGTACAAGCGGACTATATGTATGTGATGCTGCTTAAAAGGTGTGAGTGAGGGTTGTGAAAAGTGGTACCCAGCCAACAGTGCAGTGTTCAGATCCCTTTCCTGTAGTGTGTGGCATGTGCAGAATTCATGGTACTTTGCATAGTAGGATGTTTTTGTCAGGGAGGATCTACTTAAGTTACTCCTGGTCTTGTCACTGATGAACTCTGCACTAGTCTCAGTCTGATGCGACTTTATTACAGTATGATTTTTCCTTTTAAGTATGAAAAGTCAAACACATGCCTCATGTACAAGTTTTTGGTGGCTACTGAGGAAGATATTTGCATTCCTGCAGTCGTGGAATCTGCAGGAACCATGGGGTCAAGCTGTGTTTCATTTGGCTCTCTGTTATTGCTTGCCCACTTCTCCCACCAGTTTGTCCCAGTTGGAAGCTGCTTCTCTTATGCCAAATCTCTGAATGTTCATATTGCAGACCTGACATTTTTTAAAAACTGTCACTGAGATTTTGTTTTTTCTTCTGTGAATGTGGTGCAGGGAAGGGTAAGGAGCGAAATTGTTTATCAAAGAATGCACTTTGCAATAGGGAAGAAAGCCTTGTCCTGCTGGAGAGTCCCATGTGTAGGTGTCTGAAACAGTGCTATCTGAGGCAGTTGTTTCTAACCCTGCCAGGTAGTGAGGTATTGGGTTTTAAAACTGACACTCTGATCTGTAAGATATGTTTGAATGGTTTGGAGAAGATTGATTGCTAACCTTTTTCTGACTCTCGAGTCCTGAATGTTCATGTAACTGAGGTAACCTGATTTTGTATGCAAAGAAAAAAGCGTGCTGTTAAAAATAGATATGCTCCAAAATTTTTCTTTGCTTCCCCCCCCCTCACTTTCCCCAAGGATAAACAATAGGCTTGCTGGCACATTTGAAAGTATTTAAAGTATTTGGAATTATTCACAAGTTCTCTCTGGTTGTTATCATTAAATCATGTCCATGCATATGTGTGTGTATACATACATATCTGCATGCAAACTTGTCCCCTTGATGATCTCTGTACTAGTTGCTATTCCATAATCACCTTCCAGAAGTGCTTAATGGCTATATATTGTGCTCTCAGGAATGACCACAGGTCATTTATCTAACTGCTGGAAGCATGAAGAATATCTGCTTTTCAGTCCTATAAATGTCATGACCTATGTCTTTATCAGTAGCAGAGTTTCTGCTGCACCAGTTCTTGCCTGTCACCTGGTGCTCTACTGCATCTTCCATCCAACAGCTGTTTGCTTTTGGGTGAGCTTCAAAAAGTCCTTGTGCTTTGTGATAACACTAATGTCGACCTCATGTGTTGATGTACAGGAAGGAAATGTACTTAATGTAGTCTAAATCTCAGAAGCATGTTTTTTCAAACCTAGCTGATGCTGAGAACTGAGTGATCCTTCTGTACAGTAGGTTCAGATGAAGGCTGTCTTTTGATTACATCTTTGTTTTTTAGATAAAGGCTGTTGCACATAGTTTAATTACACATATCTGGTCTTTTCCTGCACTGTGTGGCCTGCTTGCCAACCAGTGTAATTACAACTTTTCTCCTAAACTAGCCCCAAATGTATCAATCATTTCAATCCCTGGAAACAGAGACTCTTACTGAGTTCTCCGAGACCTGTTGAGGCCTTTTAGAGCATGGAGAAGTCACTTGTGAGGGTGTGTTGAACTTAGAGAGTTTTCCTGTCTGAAGACTGTTCCACATGTTTTGTTGGGAAATTCAAGTTTTGAGACTGTGTCGACTGAAAATATTGGTTGGTAAGATTTATTTTTTTTATACTTAATATATTGTTTGCCAGCCTGTGCTCAGTAATCAGGGGTGTAAATTACCTTTTGACCCACCTCTGATTGACATTGTTGTGCTGGCAAAAGCCCCACTGGGCACTCTTGCACCAGCAAAAAAAAGAGTAATGTTCTTAGTACAGCTCTAGGGAATTAACAGAAGCTGCACCACTAAGTTCATCCTCCAAAACTAACATCAGACCTGCATTGCTTCTTCCCAACAAACCGTAGCTGTAGGTGTTTTGATGAAATGCTTTGCCACACTAGTAAGTACCACAGACATGCGGTGGAGGAGCCTACTGGTTGTTCCTTGAAATCACAACCACTGGCATCAAAGATATTTCAAGGCTGCTTGAAAGGGAAAACCAAGGATGATTTTGTATTGAGAAACGTTGCAAACTCTTGGCTCTTCCTTCTGCCTTGCTGATGTCTCTTCCATTTGTAGACTGAACACAAGCAACCTGGGTATTGCTAGCATTGCTTTCCTGTTATAAAAGAGCTTACCTTTTTATGTTGGTTAACAATAAAAAAAGCAAAACTGTAACCTAGACATCCCCTTTCCTCTGACAGCTGTGTGCTCTGACTGCCAGAGGTGACGCTGTCACTTCTTTGCTATATTGCTGCTGCTGCTGCTGTTTTAAGTGGTTTGGTGTGTGAGCTTTCTGAAACAACCTGATGTGTGTAGGATCTCGTGGGTGACGAAGCTGTCTCTCTTCTTCCCTTTTCTCCTTGGTTTGTGCTTGTCTGTCTGCTGTGGTAGGTTTGTTAATAAATTATATACGTCCTTATTAGATATAATTTTGAGGAGGTTTGCATGTCTGTAGTTTGTAAGCAACTAAGGTGCCTCATGTTCAGGTCTGAGCAGATAGGAATCCCCTTGCACTTGAGAGGGCCTGATCCAAAGCTGACTGAAGTTGGTAGGAAGACTTGACAGCTTCAGGGGGCTTTGGATCAGGCCTTACGCTCCCACCTTTGTTGTGCCTCACTTAAAATGGTGCTTTTTCAGTTGTCTGTCTTTTTTCTGGTTTGGTTTTTTTTTTTTCTTTGTATGGTGCTGTGTATAACTTGAATATATTATGCACATATCCTACCCAATGGGTAGAACAAACAAACATACAAAAACAAATAGATGTTGTTAATACTGTAAAATAATGTATAGATTATACCAATTTTAACACAAAAATGGCATAAACTTTGTGAATGCCAGCTTCTGTGCTTGGTCCTTTTTTTGTAAGAAAATCTGCAAATGAATGCATACAAATGACAAAAAGTCTATGTATTTTATTTTCCTATTAAATATCAATATAATATCATAAGGGAAAAAGATTGAACAAATCCTTTTTGACTAGCGTGTGTATAGTGATTGGTTGTTTGATGCATCTTTGCTGTGAAGATTTGTTCCTTTTTTTTTTTTAAATGTGTCACTTTAAAGAAAAAAAGGAAAAAACACAAAACAAACAAAACCTCCACAGCTTTAACCTTGCAACTAGATGCTTCTTGTGTTGGTTGTTGCCTTGCTATTGCTGAGTTGGATCAGTATTAGTAACTGTTTCTCCAGCAGACATGTTATTTATTACTATCCATGATTACCTTTTTTTTTATTATTTTGGTTTTTAACTTAGAAATGGACTAAAACCTTTCAAATCTTTTTATCCACATCCTAGATTTGAAGTGAAGCTCATACAAGTGGGAACTGACCCAAACCATCCCTGCAAAATCAAAAATAGGCCAAATGAGAGTTCTGTGACAACAGCCAGCCCTTGCTCTGTGCCCATGACTGGTGTGTGATCCTGCCACTACAGACTGTCTTCAGGCTTGGTGTGTAGCTGTGAATTGTGCTGTTGCAGGGTGTGAGCCTTAAGGGTGGACGAGAACAGCCACAGTCGTTAGCAAGCTGAATGCAGGGTTTGAGTGTGAGCTTTTGAGTTGGCAGCTCTGCTGCTGTGTTGGCCTCTGACAGCAATGGCTTATCCCAGTTTCATATTTAAGATTACAGAGAAATGCTTAGACCTGTTCAAACCCAACCCAAGAAGTGGTGTGGAAAGCAATTTAACACTTTAGCTTTCTGCCAGGCTCCCTTGGCAATTTGGTTCTCCCCCGGCATCTCCCTGCGTTTGGCTGTCCATCCCTGTGTCCTCTCACGCTCTTCAGTAAAGCAAATACCTCAGGAAAACTCAACATGAAGTTCTAGTGTAGAGACTTGCAGATGCTGTACTTATTTTTCTAAACTGTTTGTTCTAACTATCCCAGGACAGTAGTTGATATAAAAGTTTATCGGTCCGAGACAGACTAGTCCTCTCACAGATGGATACTGACTAATCTTTCATAGATACTCATGTCTGTAGGTAGCTTTTTTATACTTGTCAGGCTTTAACCACAGACATAAGGTAGCAGCGTGTTGGGTTACGTTTGAGATGCTGTTTTTGTTTGGTTTTTCAGATGACTAGCTAAACGCTGTGCTAAAACTCAGGGGGTCCTACCTGGGCCCAATGAAGTCAGTAGTGAGGCTTCCTCTGGTTTGAGTGGGCTTTCAGTCCAGTCCATCATGCTGGAGGATGGTGCCTTGGAGCACAATCCTTCACTGCTTCCCTGTCAACCTGAAACATCAGCTACACCTTTGTCTGTAAATATCTTTTTAAAAGCCCTCACAGGAGTCCTGTATCTGAATGTTGATCATGGTTGTTTTGGTTTTGTTTTGTTTTTTTTAAAGAAGTGTCTGAATTTTTTTATGGCCAGTTCTGCATCATCAAGCTCTTACAGGTAGCTTGTATCCACCCCTCTGTGTGCTGAGCTGTTCTGTCAGTAAGCATGTACCATAGGTAAATATGCATATTTTATGATTGTCACTTGTTAATTCATTTATTGTTTGTCAGGGCATGGAGTAATTGTTTTGGAAGTATGGCTTGCCTGGCCACCTTCACGTTTCTGAACTGCACTGCAGTACCACTTCTGTGCATGAAGGAGGAAAAACAAATAAAAAACCCCTGGCCTTGACTAGGAAGACTGTACAGAGCAAACCTCCTGCTGGAGGAATCTAGTGTAGGATTTATCGTAACAAAACTTGCATATTGAGTGGACCAAACATGAGCATGTCTCCTTTTAGAGGCACTAATTTGCTTTGAAGCTGCAGTGGAAAGAGCAGACTATCTATTAAGTGTATTCACAGCTGTGTTCACGCTTTTCCATTTACCACAAAGCACAGCAGGCAGCCAAGATTTTAAAAGAACTATAAGCAGAAGTTAAGAGAGCCTCAGGCATCATAGACATGGACAGCAAAAATTAATAATAATAATTTTTAAAAGTCACTTTAATATTCTTTAACAAAGCTTTTCTACTTATAGTATAAAGACTATGTAAGCATTGATAGGGGTTTTATCTTTGTATAACTATCAACTGCCCAATGCTGCTGTGCTCAGAGCATTTCATGAGGGTATGTACATCAGTCAGGCTGTTACACTCAAAATTAACCATCAGATGCCTGTTTTTAGAGTGTTACCCTTTCTTTGTTGTTTCTTGCTAGTTATTTTACAGTGTAAAATGCTTTATTGCTGTATGGATTTTTTTTTTCTATTTCCAACCTTGTGGCTTTCAAGATCACATTTTCAACACATCTCTTATTTTTGTCCATTTTCTTTCAAGCTATTCTGAAATATGTACAGCACTATCAAAAATATTTAATCTTTCTTTTAAATTTTATTGTAAAAACAAAGCTGTTAAAAACAGTAAGTCTTTTTACAACTGTGTTGGAATTTCTCAATAGCTGTTCATGTGATGCTATGACAAACCTAGCTTGCTTTGGTTTTATTTTTTTTAATTTTATTTTCTGTTTAACACAATTAATTTGTTGCTTATTTTCCACTGTAACTCCCAGTTATATACAAGAAAAGATTTCAACTGTTGTGTATCTGACTCTTTTAATTGAGCAAATGGTGATGTCCTAGTTTTTAGACCTAAGGTCTGTTCATTGCAATACTTTTAAAGGAAGATGTTGCTCTAAGTGCTGTTGTTAGTTTTAAATACAGATTTTATGCTTGTTCTTAATATGCTGTGGTTAAACCATGGCACAAAATTATTAAAAATTATTAAATGCATTTGTCTCCTGTTGAATTTATTTTCTCTTTGAAGTGAAAAAACCAAAAAGGTTGAAACACTAGAGTGGCCTTCTGTAAAATTAGTCCTTGTCTTTTTTCCTTGCTGGCTTGCTGCTGGCAACCAGGTAGCTAATAATTAAGGAATCAGAGGGTGGACTCAATCCTTGAAGCATATGTGAGAGCCCTGGGAAATGGATGCCTGGTAAAGGTTTTGTATCAGTGTTCTGCCTTTCAACCTTTGGTGATTAATGCTGGGATGGTTTCAGGCATTTCTGCCCTACCTCTACCATAGGATGGGCTGTAGCAGGAGACAGCCTGTTACCTGTTGTGCTTAAGTCTAGGCACTTAATCTAAGCCACTCGTGATTTCAATTCCTTTAAGATAACAATTCCACCTCAATGTCATTTAAAGCCCTGGCTGTTGGTGGCTGCCTCTGGCACAGCAGTGCTGACTGACCAGCTGGGGGATAAATGGTGGCTCCAAATCATTTGAGTTGCAAAAATTTATTAAGAAATGAAGAGGCAAAATGTGGTTTGTGGGACGGGGATTTACAACCTGGTTTAAGAAACCTGGGGCATGCTTTGGCCAGTGCTTAAAGCAAGACCAGTTGTGGTCCAGTAATGGGAGGAAGAGAGGGATGATACGGTTAGTAAGAAACTAGATGAAACGGTCCTGTGAAACACCCAAAAACTTGTCTTTGGTAATACAGATCTTTGCAAGGTAGATCAAATTATCCCTGGCTGGTGCCTGTCACTTTACCATAATAAAGCCTAACAAAACTGGGAAAGAGCAGGTAATTTCTGTTAATAAGTGTAAAGTGATGCTTTATTTATCATGATTATTAATGAAATAATTATCTTGTTTTATACCTGTGCTTACTGGAGTTTGATCTCTCTGTTGCTGAGATGTGATGCTGTGTGGGAGTACTTCAGACCTGGAGCTTCCTTGCAGTTCTTTTCCAGGAAGAGGTCTGCTGTGGGAGCCATGTCTCAGCCCACTTCTGATACCCTGCTATGGAGCAGCCTTTATAATACACTCAGGAACCGGGGTGTGTGTGTGTGTGTGTGTGTGTGTGTGTTCTCCTTGCTGCTGTTCTTTTCAAACGCCTTAGTTCTTTAAATGTTACAGTACTTATTTTTGGTTCAAAAGTAACCATTTTCTTTCATATAACCACACTGAGTTTGTTCACCTCAATCTACAGCATTTTAATTCTTTAGTATTTAGAAAATTGTTAGTTCCTTAGTCCTTAGAAGTGCTCCAAATCTCCAAGCTTCTGCTCCTCCTCTACTGTCTGAACCTTGAACTCCCTGGAAACTGCATTTTTTGAGCCTGCTTTGATCTTTTACTTAATCTGGTTTTAATTGTATTTATATTTGGTTTATAATATGCCATTCTGTTTGATTGTGTTTTAATATCTCTGCCAATGGTTGCAACTCAGAGCTCAGTTATAAATGGGATGTCTCATCTCAGTAGGGTTACTTTTTTCTGCTAAAAGATTAATATAGTGGCTGCTGCAGTCCTGTGAAACCTCTAGGTCTGGCTTCCAGGCTCCCAGCAGTATTGCGTCTCATTACAAACACCCTGTTTTTAACATCCCAAACCCTTTTCTTCCAAAGACCCCTCCGTAATGAGACTTCGTTACTTAGGCAAAAATTAATTAGGCTTCTCTCATTATCACTGTTTTGATCGGTTGTGCTTTAAATGAGTTCTAATTAAAATGCACATTTTAAAACCCTTACTGCTGAACCCTGCTCTTATAGCTCGTTTCTACTGCAGTGATGCCCTGCTTTTGTGCAGTTTGCATTGTGCTGCTTTTGCAGAAGTCTAGCATTGACTAAGAAAAAAACTTGCATGATTTTTTTTGCTTGTTTTCTACATTTTTTTTTTTCCAGACTGACTGCCAAATGATTGCTCCTGAGAGCCTGAGAGTGGGGATTAGAGCTGAAATACTGAATTCTTTGCATGTGGTAAAATTGATGAGCTGAGTTTCTCAGTGTCCTGTATAGTCAGTAACACTACTTGTCCCCATAATGTTCCAAAACGTAAGGGAGAAACCAAATGCTGTATTTGCTACTATTTAACTGCAAATTTCTGCTTGCCTTAGGTGTTCCGAGTTGCCTTTAATACATTATTTAAGTTGGCAGGACTGCATGATCCATCCCAGTGATAACTGCCACGTGCTAAGCTGGAGGCAGCTTTATTGGGATGTCAGTGGATGTGCTACCATGGCTAGAGGGGAGCATGTTGAAGGCTGGCTCTCCCTAGTAAAGGTACTAATGTGTAAGCCAGGAGATGCTTACAGTAAAGTATTTTGTATCCTGTAATGGTTTCCACTATGAAGTGTGTTGCAGAACAACAGCAGAAAGGTGCTAAACTATTTTAAAGATGAGGAAACACAAATTGAGAAGTATGTGCCAGATCTCAGTGCAGCCTATGGGGATACTAGGAATACCCTTTCCATCACCACTGTGCTCAGTCCCTCCTCCACCTCTGAGGTGCAGTTTCCCTCTGCTCACTTCTACCATGCACATACACCTGTCTCACAGAGAGCTGTTTTTCTGTGTTTGGCTGATAGTTGCAGGGCTTTGAGCAAGCAGCTAAGATGTAGCCACCGCTTGTCCAGAGAAAGAGGGCACCTTTTTCATGGAGGCCAAAATGCCACCCTTGAGCCCCAGGAGCTCTCATCAATGCCAAAACCAGATCATTCCAGATTAATTTAACATTTGCAGACATTAGAGTGATTGACAGTCGAGTTGAGTGGAAAATTCCAGTTTAATCCTGCTCTCTCTGTGTGCCACAGACATGGGCTCAGACAGCTTGACCTACATTTAACCCTGGGCAGCAAGAACTCTTAGGGGAAAAGAAAAAAAAGTCATTTTCCTCTCAAAGCAGTGAGAATGTTCCTGCTTTACATGTCCCTGTGCATATGCATACGCATGTAATTGTGTTACAATGCTGTGACTATTTCATAAGCTGACTCAAGTTTGCCCTAGTTGACTTTACTTGGTGAAGAAGACATATAAGTCAGATTAAAAGCACGAATGTGCTTGCATAGCCATTCAGCAGGGTTTATTGCAACAGCAAAATGTATAGGAGCTAGTTTTTTCCTGACAATGGGGTTAGTACTGTAAGTGCTATAAAATTTGCTTACAGCTGCAAACTTTGTAGCTCTCAGGGAAAAAGCTGATGAGCTGGTAACTTCCACTAATATTTTGTCAGGAAAAGCCTAACAGGTAAGGCTTGACTGACAGACTACAAAGTCAGTCTGGTTCCTTTGGCCCCACTTCTTCTGCAGATCAAAGTGCTGATAGCAACTTTGACTGTATTTGTTTTGGGAAGTCACTGGTGCAGTATTGGGTGTCACAGCCTTTCAGCAAGAGGTGCATTGGCAAACATTAAAAGCCCTGTGACTGAGTGATAACTATATTTACTACTCAACGTGCAAGCCCACTCACCTTTTACAATTATGCTGTATATTCTGCTGATATTATACCTTTAGATAAGATAATATGCATACTGGCTCCAGGCACTTCACTGTAAAATTGTGCTCTGTCAGGAAAATGGTATCAGGTATGCTAAAATCGCAATCTGACAGTAGCACAGGAGAAGTAAAGTGCCTGTCTGCAGTAAAACTGTACTGGAGAGTAAATCATGCAGCTGTAGTTTGAGTGCTGCTTGTGCACTGACAGTTTGACTTTTTTTTTTTTTTTTAAGGAAATTGGCTGTATGTGGGTATATTCTGTGCAGAGGTGTGCAAATCACTTAAATAGAGGATTAGTGCACAACAATCCAGCAATAGAAAGTATAGTTTTAGTGACATCAGGCAGAACTTTGAGTACTCCTTGTATAAAATTATACTGTGTTATCTTTATTTTCATGGCTTTTCTAATCTGATGCAGGATAAAAATTAAATGCAGATCTTTGTCGAACTGAATCATTAGTCATTAGTCAGCCAAGGCTGAGAAATTTCCCTTCCTTCACTAAAATTCATTCAAAGTGTCTTCTCCTGCATTAAAACACAGCTGCCACATTAGGGCTGAAGGCCACAGCTGTGTGCAGGCACCTGCTTTTGGGGGAAAGGTGCTCCAAGCCGGCACTCAAGAGTGCCTGGATAAAGAACAGCACTGTAGGTACAAATGCGCTGGTGGGAGGTGCTTGTCAGTGCCAGCTGAGGGTACTTGGTGCCACTTACTGCAGGGTCTATTAAGCCTGAAGGGCCAGTGAAGCATCACTTCTCATCTTTAACTTCTCTCATGTTCTCTCAGATCCACGTCCTTACAAGCTCTCTGGCAACTCTTTTGGCATTTATGGACAAATCCCTATGAAATAATAAAAAAAAACCCACGTGGTAAACTTGCAGCTTGTGTATTTAGAACCTAGTGGTAGATTTGCATTTTGCCTCCATCTGCTTTGAGATCCCAAATGGGAGGTCACCAGTAAGCACGAGGGCCAGGTCAAGGCGGAGTTTGAAAAGAGCCTGTACTGTCTCTCCATGCCTGCTTTAGGTCACAGAGGTTGCCCAGACACCCTGGTGCTGGATCTGTTCCACTACTAGTCACCCAGCAGTACAGTTTTGATTCACATTACTGCATTCCAGATGGATTCAAGCACAGCATCTCCAGTGGAACTGCGTCAGTTTTATGACTTTAGTCTGATTGCAAGAGTATATAAGATCCTTGATTTAGCATGAGATTAAAGGAACGAGTACACAGACTATTTGATACTATAATGAGTCAGACTGACAATGGAGTTCACTCAAAAACTGTAGCATGTTCAAGCATTTTGAGACCATACTGCACTGTACACGTTAGGAAGCCATGGCAACTGTAATCTAGTGCTAAGTATGCTAAACTTGGATTTACCCCCTTGGAGAACCAGCATTATCAAAACAGTGTTTGGCAGCAGTCTAGTCAAACAGTAGTAGTTCAGCTACTCCAGCCACCTAACACAGTAATATCAATGCACAGTTCATGAGTTACTCCTAGAATCATAGAATCTTAGAATTGTTTGGTTTGGAAAAGACCTCTAAGATCATCAAATCCAACTATTAACCCTGCCCCGTCCACCACTCAACTATGTCTCTATGTGGCGCATCTACACATCACTTAAATAATACCTCCGAGCATGGTGAATCAGCCACTTCCCTGAGCATCCTGTTTCATCCTAGGGAATGCTGGAGCCCAAAGGTTACAAATGAGATCTTGCCAGCATCACCCATTGTTATCTCCATGAGCTCATCGGTGCTACCTTCTCAGAGCACTGGGACACAGGGGATTACCTGAACCTTTGTTTTCCTATATTGGACTGTTCTTTATGGCGGTGGACAAGATTTAGAGAAGTGGGGCTCCACCTCCAGAGGTGGGCATTGTCACAACCACCCTTACCCTTGGGCAGAGAGAACTGCACTTGCTGCCGTGTCAATGAGCAGCAAGAGCTCTCTGAGCTCAGAGGAGCTCATGACTCATGTCACGAGGATGTCTCCTGTCTGGCACCTCCAAAGCACAGAGCAGTTTCAGTTATACCAATTCTGCACAGAAAAAGCAGCGGATTTGCTGACTGATTTTTTTTTTACAGTACCTTAAAAACAAAACCACGAACTTAAGAAAACTTTGTTAAAACAATGCTGGAGAATTTAACAGAGCTAGGGGCTCCTCTGCTTGCAGTTTAGTCTCTTTCTGGCCACTCGGTCAGACCCAGAAGCAGCTAAAAATCTTTCTTTAATTATGTCTCCTTATGAAACTCTTCCCCTATTGTATTAAGTCTGGATTTTTTGTTTGGGTTTGGTTTTTTTTTTTCATTCCTAAACAAGCCTGAGTATTGTCCCCTGTGTTCCCTCCTCTGCAATTGTCCAATCAATTCATCAAACTCAAGCACAAACTTAACACTACATGTTGCCCTGCAGGCTTATGAAATCAAGGTATATCCTTTCTACTTAAGAAGATCATAAAAACAGCAGCTAATTGCCAGGGGATAATTACAATTCCCTAATTATTATTGTCGCTGATGGTAAGTGATGAACGAGGATGAATGTGGTGCAATGCTCTAAGCTGACGCCCTGAAGGGGACACAATCAAAAGAATGTGCTTCACCTTTGGCTCTATCCCCATCTTGGGCCACTATTGTGGCTCTGGCCTTATACTGGGTCATGGCTGTGGTTCCAGCCCTCCTCGGGAGGCTCAACTGCACCTTCAGCTTGGTGGTTAATTTCAACTGTGGTTGGTTCTGGTCTTTGTTCAGGACATTATTTTGACTGGCCCCATTTTCAGCCATTGTTTCAGTTCCAGCCATTGCTCAGGGCAAACTTTCAGCTCATGTTGGGTAGAGACTTCAGCTCCAGCCTGATGCCAGGCCATGACTTTGGCACCGTCCCCCTGTCAGGCTATGACTTTGATTCTGATCCCATCTCAGGCCACAATTTTGACTCTGTGTCCTGTTCAGGTTTTAAATTCAGCTCTGGCCCAGTATTGGGCTGCAGTTTCCACTCAGCTTCATCTTTGTCTGCAGCTTTTGCTCCTGACTGTTTCAGGCCAGTACTTGGGCTTCAGCTTTGGCTCTGGCTGCATATCATGCTGTAAGTTCAGCTCCAGCTCCTGCTCTGGCCCTATCTTGGGCCACAGCTTCAGTTCCAAGTTGATATCAGATTGTAACTTCAGCTCTGGCTCCTGGTTGGGTTGTGATCTTGCGTCTGGTCCCATTTCAGGCTGTGACTTCAGGTCTGACCTCTGTTCAGGTTGTGAGTAAAGATCAGGAGCCATCTTGGGCCATCACCATGTTTCCTACCCCATCTTCAGCAATCATCACAGCTCCAGCCCCCATCCTGAGCCACAGCTTTGATTCTGGTCCCATCTTGGGTCATAAGCTTGTCCCCAGCCTGATATTAGGCTGTGACTTTGTCTCCAGCCACATCTTCATCCACAACTTTGGCTCTATCTATTGCTCAGGCCACAAATTTGGCTTCATTCCCATCTCAGGCTGCTACTTTGGCTCCAACCTGATATCTGACTGCAGTTTTGTTTCTGACCCTGTATTGGGCTGTGACTTAAGCTCTGGCCTGATATTGGCCAGATACTTTGCCAGTGACTTGATCACAACTTTGGCTCTGGCCTTGCTTGGGAGGGTATTGCAGCTCTTATCTTGGCTGCTACTTCAGCTCCAGTCTCATATCATATTGTGACTTTGGCTACTTTACGATCTGCATCTTTGTCTCTGGTTCAATACTGGGTTGCAACTTTGGCTTTGATCCCTGCTTGGTTCATGACTTCTGCTTTAGCCCATTTCAGGCTGCAGCTTTGTCTCTGACCTCTTATTGGGCAGTGATTTCAGCCCTGTTTTATTGCAACCAGTGGCGGCTATTTTCAAGCCACATCTTCATCTTCTGTCCAACATGAGGCCACGACCTGGGCTCTGAACCAGTTTTTGGGTCATGACTTCAGCTCTGGTCCCTGCTCCTGCCCCTATCTGGGTCATGACTTCAGCTCCACTCCCATATAGGGCTATGAATTCTATTCCAACCTCATCTTGAGATGCAGCATCAGTGGCACTGCCTGAGACAGGTCTGGCTTAACAACAGATTGCTACTTCACTCCAGTGTCTGTTTGGTTTGTGACTTTAGCTAGGGTTGGATAGCAGGTTGTGACTTTGGCTCTAGGCCCATGTTGGTCTGTTCTTCATCTCAGTGGTCATGATTTTGGCTCTGGCCCAATAATTGTCTGTGACTTCAGTTTCTGCCCTACCTTTGGCCACCACTTGCCTCCAACTCAAATTTGGCTCTGGTCCATGCTCAGGCAGCAAGTGCTGCTCTGGCTGCTGTATAGGCAGCAGTGTAGTCTCTGGCCCCCATCTCTGGCCATGGCTTTGGTTCTAGTCCATCATGGCTTATGATTTTTTTGGCTCTGACACTACCTCAGGTGGCAACTGCTGCTTTGGCCTGATACTGGGCTGTGATTTTTGTTCCAGTCTCTGTTGGGATGTTACTTTGACTCTAGGCCCATCTTCAGCTGCTCTGGTCATTGCTTGGGCTGTGGTTTTTGTCTCTTGCCATCTTAAGCCACACCTTAGGCTCCAGCCACACAGTGAGTTGTGGTGTAGGCTCTGGCTCTGCATTGGTTTGCAACTTCAGCTCCAGCCCCATCTTGGCATGTGATTTCAGATCTGGCCTCAGCTTGGACCTTGACATCTACTCTAGTTCCATCCTGGGGCCCCAGTTTTGGCATTGATTCCCTGCTCTGATCACAGCATGTACTCTTCTCTTGGGTTGTAACTTTCAGTCTAGCCTTACATTTGAGTGCTGTTCCAATTTCAGGTGGAGCCCCATTGCAGGTTGCAGCTTTGTCAACTATCAGGCCGTAAGGTTCGTTCCAGGGCACTACTTCAGCTTCTACTTGGGCTGTGACTTCGTTTTCAGCTTCTGCTCTGGCAGGCACTCAGTGCCTTCATGTATGCACCTATTGCAGAGGTAAACAGGTGATGCTCTACAGCAGTGTTACGTGTGAGGCCGGGAGCAGACAGAAGCGTGGTAAGTTGCCAAAGCAGCTATTTCTCTGCTGTACATGAGGTGACAGATGCCTTAGTCCTGGTCTCACCAGACTGTTGAAGTTTTGCAGAGGTGGAGGGACCCCACCCCCACCCCCCCCTCTAGGGCCTGAAGGACAGGTAAAAGGACAGCCCTGAGGATGCTGAGCTGACAGGGAAAAAGACAACCCCTGACAGCACTGACTGAATGGTCCTGTGGGCAATGGAAGGTGCTGCTGGGCTTCTACCTGGGCTTTTCACCTCACCAAGGACTCTTGGCACTCTGCTGGGCACTCCCTTGCTCGGGTCCCTTGTGGGCTGCCTCAGTGCCAGCTCTAGGTGCTGCAGCCTAAGTGTTTTGCTTTCCCAGGCCACGGCACCTGCTCCTCTGTGCTGCTGAAGACACTCACTGATGCTGCTCCACCTTGAGTGACACTGCTGCCACAAGTTTGCCAACTTTGCTGGCTTGGGCACCAGTAAGAGAAGATCCTGTGTTGTCCCCAGGTTCCCCCTTCCTTACCCCAGCCTGTCAGCACAGCCTGGGCACACTGCCCCTCCAGCCATGCAGAGTCACACTAAGTCTTACTGTCACTAACAAGAACTGCACCCTAGTATTGTGGCACAACCTATGGAAATTAATTTATAAGAGAGATACAGGATGAAAGTCAACTTTATGCAATAGTTACAATTGCAGTGCAGCTGGGTACCCGTTGGGCACCCAATGGACCAACATTCATCCACTGGGGGGCCCAGGAACTCCCCAGCTGGTCTCTGCGCTAATGAGGCAGTGCATTGATTCCAGATGAGGCCAATTTGAGACAAGCTCACCAGTACAACCAAGCATTTGACTAATTGTCACAAAAGCTCTCCAGGTCAGATTTTCAAAGCCCTGAAGATTTCCTCTCCCGCTTTGTACAGATCGATCCACGTAATTGTGTGCTTTGTTAATTGACATCCTGGGTGGAGGATGTGGCTGTCCCAGAAACTTAAGCTTGTTCATGCTGCAAAATTGACTGAACAGTACACAGAGGAAGCATTTGCCAATAGCCACTGGGAGCTGTTTCTGCAGATGCAGAAATGGTCATATAGGGCAGTCAACTGCACGTAGCTTTTGAACTTAGCATTAGTAATGATGGATCATGTAAGCACTGGAGTGGTCACTGGCCAGCTGGATGAGGGGAAGGGCAAGAAGAGGGGGGTACCCTGTGTAACAAACAAGTTCTAACATGCCTGATGGCTACAAACTCATCGTACCACACCAAGGTGCCCCTGTGCAATCCCTGCCACATGCAAAGAAGAGATGGATCCTGTGAGCTGCATCAAGAGGGTCCCACATCTGGCCCCAGACTGAGAATGACCATGCAATATTATTGAGGCAGACTTCAGGCTTTGCAGGATTCTGCAGGACACAGGTAACACTGCCCCCAAAAGCAGAAAACCAGAAAAAATGCCAACATCAGGAGAACGTGTGCATGGGGACAATAAGGAAAAGGACACCAAAACAGAAGAATAAAATAGCAACTCTTAACTCCAACCCTACAGTAGTACTTAGCATCATAAGAGTTCACAGAAATATTTTTTTAAATAATGTTTATCAGAAACATGGCACTTTACATCTTTAGGTCACTGAATATACAATGATTATTCCTCACAACATCCCTGTGAGGTAGGCATTAGATTGCAGTTACTATTTGACATGTGGACAGAGGCAGAGAAGTATGTAATCAATCCTGCACAATTAAGTTAATGAAGCTCAACTCACTTAAACACGGAGAGGCCCTCAGTGACTTGAATGAAAACAGGACAGTGGGACAGAGCTGATAGTTCATCAGCTATATTCTTTTACTCTAGTCAATTACAATGCTCAGGGTCCAACTCTGTTGCTTCCCTCTAACCCCTGCAAAAAAGCACCTTTGGTTAAACAACATACACATGCAGAGTTGCTACCAAGTGAGATCTGTAGTAGAAACAGGAAAAACACATTTTCAATTTAGCCTTATTTGAGTAAGACCGAGAGAAGTCTGCCTGCCCAGTCGAATAGAACAGTTTCAACTTTAGTCCTTTATGACATCTCTGAGGCAGCATTTCAGCCTTCAGCTATGAATGTTTGCTTGACTTAAGAAAATCTAGGGGAAAAAAAAATTTGGTAGATTGTGATCACTGTCTCAAAAATCATGCTTATTTTACTCAAATTGTTCTACTGAAGTCTGAAGGATTTCTGAAACGTAGGAGGAACTCTTGGGTTTAAGTCTAACTTTCTATGTGTTTTAAAAGCCCCTTAGTACAGCAATTTCTCAAATAAACTTCTCTTTCAAGCTTTTTATTTGTTTCAAAAATGAAATAGAGCAGGTTTTTAAACTTTAACACAATAAACAAATCCTAGTTTTCAATATACAATTATTGATTAATTTCATTTAGTGACTGTAAATCATCTTTAGGAAACAAAGTATACTTGACAGTATGGCTACTGTGATTAACTTATCTTCCTATAGCTTTCAGTTGAGATTTCTGAAAACATGCACTGTCCAAGAAAGATTCATAGTCTCAACCTGTAAACTATCATAGCCCAGCTGAAGTCAGTGTAGCCATTGTAATTCATTCTGGCTATCCCAGGATCAATCCATCGATTCCTTCATGTGCAGTATCAGTGACAATGGTCTGTCTCCAAGCTGAGAGATGATCACGATTGAAGAGGCTTGGGTCCACGTACTCTAAAAACCTAAATATGTTGCCTTTCCCAATAGAGAAATCTTCATTCTCATTTAATGGAAGGTTCAGAGTCTAATGGAATAATGGCTGTGCACTACGATGGAAGAAGAATAAAGCAGTGGCTTTTGGCAGAAACCATCTCCATTTTGAGAAGGAGGGTGTGGAAAAAAAAAAGAAGAGGGAAGAGTAAGTGTTAACACTATGACCAATGGACATATTAACTTCTAGCATGAGATTCACTTTTCCTTCTTTAAATTGAGATTTTGTCACAACCTCTCCCCCAGGGAACTTCAACCTTTAAATCCCCATAGCAATTGTAGTCTCCAGACAAAGATAAAAAAACGAAAAAGAACAAAAAGAAAAAAAAGAAAAAAGCTCAGAAGTGCACTTTGCATATCCTTCCTCACAAAGGGTTAAAGTGCTGTTTGATATATCCAGAAATTAAGCATCTCTTCTACTCCTTTATTTTTTTAAATGAGACTTTATCTTTGGTTTCTTGTATCTTCTCCGTAATTTTATCCTTTGTTTCCTCCATCTTCTCCGTAATTTTATCCTTTGTTTCCTCCATCTTCTCTGTAATTTTATCCTTTGTTTCCTCCATCCTGTCTTGCAGATATTCCTTTACTGGTGGTGGTGTGGATATGTAACCACTCTTACGTAGATATTTAACAGTGATGGATGTTCCTCCCAAAGTCACAGTGTATCTGGCAGGAGTTGCAATCTTAAAGAAATCAAAGAACACACTGCATAAATAAAACAGGACAATAACATACAGCAATAGGTATTTAAATGTTGAACATTTATTTTGACCAGTGGCAACTTTTAAAGATATCTTCAATTTATATGAAAATAAGCCAATTTACAGAGCATCCTCCAGAAATGCATACCTTCTACTTAAAGTATCATTTTGACAGAGCCAGCAAGGGCATTAGATTTCCATTAAAAAAAACCCAACAAAAACCACCACCACACAAACCCTCCCCATGCAGCTTGTGGGACAAGCTTTAGGCATCTCAGAATGCAATTCAGAACAAACAGTATGTGAACACTGAGTTTCTTCCAACACTGTCAAATCTCCCAGCTACAACAACATCCTTATATTTAACCACATTTATTTATTGGTCTTCTTTTAGGCACAGGAATAATTGTGAAGAGTAGTACTTTCACATTTTGTTTGGGAAGATAACCCCTTTAAATAACAGGTAAGAAGCACATCACATTTGTAAACAAAACAAATAGTGGCGTGTACAGCAAATACAATACCTTGTATACAGAGACTATGCACATATAAAGCAATAAAAAAAAACCCAAGCCTGAATGTAACTAATTGATTCAAACAGACAATGAAAGTACTTGACAGTGACGAACAACTAAGGTAGAAAGAGAAACTAGAGAATCCTCTAGGATAAAAATAACTGTACTTCTATCTGGAATTCAACGAGGTGTTTAGGCTTTACCTCTTTGTCCCTGTTAATTATGTCAGGGATACAGAAGAATAACTTAGTTGTAATTAAATCTCAGAGGGCACACAATAGTTCTGCAGTGAAGAAGTTATTTTAGAAATACATATACACTCCTTGAAGGACACACAACACATACCAGCTTGCATGTGAATATTTTTACTACATGCTCAAGTACATGTAACTATCAAAGAAAGCTAATGAATTCTTTCTGCTGTAAATGAGCAAACCCTGTTTAGTTCACCAGGCAAGATTTAGAGCTTATGTACAAACTATACTTACTTTATACAATGCATATGCAGTTAGTGCATTTCCGCCCTGGGAATTTTTCAGGATGCTTGTTACGCTGTCTGGTAAGCCAATCAACTCTAGGAATGGAACAACATTCACCCCACTATAAAAGAGAAAAAAGCTGGTAACTTGATTTGGAATTTGAAACCTGAACAGTTATTGAGAGCACTATTTCCAATGTTTAACTCTATTACACAAACTTTGTAATTTGAGAGCAAAGCGTTTTTTTCATCTAAGCAATATACTTACAGGATTTATATTTCTGAACAAATGGGCAAATTAATGTTCTTTTTAGCATTCCAAAAGGTGACCCATTTATATTATCCCTGTTGGGTTGAGCTTCTAACTCACCTGTGTCCCAGTTTATGTTTGAAGGCTCCAGCTGTGCAGGCTCAATTTCATGTTCTGTTTTGCCTAAAATTAATTACTTTTTTTTCTTTTTAAAATTTCAGACAACATTTTTCATTGACTTTCAAATATATCAAACAAATGGAATGCGGCAAAGGAAGAGGAAACAATGTGTTATATGGACAAGACTTCAGGGGCTTTGTGCTCAGTTGCTCTACCTTGTCAACATAAGGTGTTAAGATGGGTGGAGGGAGCTCTTATCACAATTTCTTTCTATTCGAAAGCCAGGGAAGCTAACATCAGCACCAAAGGAAAAAAGAAAGCCCATCTTTATATTACAGTAGAAAACTGTATATAGAAGTTATAGAAGACCTGAGTTTCCAATATTTAGAGATGCTGCATTATTAGTATCATTATCCATTTCTACCTAATAATTTAAGCCTTCTTCTGAGCATGCAGACACTTTAGCATCAGGAACAATAACAGGCAGTAATTTACTAACAGTTACTAGAACCTACAATCTGAAGGCCTATTGCCAGAGTATAAAATGGAAACCTAGTAAGATGTGACAGACAGCACTAACCGTGCTGTTTCATAAACTGCCACTGTTTAGTCTCGTATCATGAGCAGTCATTCTGAAAGTTATTTTTCCACTTCAACAGGGTCCTGCTCTTCTGGCATGACAAACTGAAGCTTTGTTATAATTAGTTACTAGTTAAATATTTGTTTTCCTCAGCCAAATACCTACTTTAGCAGCTAGCTTTAGAGTTTCAAGAAAAGTAATCTTCACTCTATATGAAATGTCTGGATGTAAGCATCAACCTGAATTCAACCAAAGCAAATATTTTTATAGCTAAAGACCTTTATTCCTCTGACATGAGCTAAATTTAGAATGACATTTCGATCTATAGCTCCCAGAAAGGGCAATTATGCCAGCTGGTTAGAGTAACTAAAACAAACACTTGTGCAGTAAGGCATTCTGATGTCAGTGTCCCATCCTTGCCACCATGAACTGTCCTTGTTTCACGCTTTCTATTATTAAATATACAACATTAGCAGTCCAGAGATAAATATTTGCTCATATTTAGCAAATTTAGCAAAACTATTTGCAGATAAATAAAACCTCTTTCATCTGAACTAGCAAACTAGCAGCTTATAGTTGATGTAGTGATGTTTTTCTAATAAATGCCATTTTCCAGAGCAGTATCTGGCCCATGCTATAACTAAAAGAAACTAAAATTAGAATACTTAATTTATCTTTTTTTTTTTTCAACCACACAAATATTTAATTTCCAATTAAAAAGTCTGGCCCACAGTAGCAATTTTTTCAGTGGATGGTAGGAAAGACAGGAAACAGAAATAAAAAAGGAAAGGATATACATAGATTGTGAACAGCTAAATGAGGTTAATGATATGAAAATCCAGTGATGAGGGAAGATGGGATGAAGCAGGGAAGAAGTGGTGAAATACCCCGACGTCCAACAGCAAAAAAAGAAAAGGTCTATGAAGATCTCACCTAATCAGGATTCCAAATCCCTCTCTTTACCTTTTAAGAGGTTACTAATAATTTCAGTGCTGTTTACATCCATGCATAATTCTGGGGAGATGAGCATTCCTTCAAACATTGGCAACACACTTGGTACACAGCAATAACTGGATGACAGCAGTATGTATGTGACACTCTCATGAACCCTATATACTTTCAATATTAACCTTATATTTTAGTTAAAATGTAGCCACATTTCCCCATTACATATAAAGGCACTTTTTAACATGCAATAATAATTTATATGTCCTTTCACCTGTGAAAGTCAGTCTCAATTCAACCGTGGTATTGTGCATTGCAACAAAATATCAACTTACTTCATGGCTGCATAGTAAAAGGATCCAAACCATACAGTGGAAGTCAGAAGATGCACTGGAATCATGACTTTTC
Organism: Pseudopipra pipra; assembly: GCF_036250125.1. Lineage (NCBI taxonomy): Eukaryota > Metazoa > Chordata > Aves > Passeriformes > Pipridae > Pseudopipra > Pseudopipra pipra. The sequence goes on from NC_087549.1 coordinate 54,360,989, forward strand.
CATACTGTTTAAAAGTTTTCTTGAATCTCTGAACGAGACTAATTGATTTATCTTGTAATGGATCAGGATCTAAAGGATCTGACTCTGCAGGGCTCTGCTTGGGTGTATCAGTGGCCGAAGGCAAGGGATTTCTCTCTTCTTTGTGAGGAGTGTCTGCTGGCTGTGATGGAAAAGCAGTTTTCTTTGAGGCAAAGTGTGCTGCACCTGCATGAAGACATCGTTTAGGGGGGTCCAGTGCCAAAATCACTTTGCATCCCACATTAGACAACATGGACTGTCCTTTTAAGCACTGAAGGACAGTAGTGTGAGGAAAAAACCAACACGTCCCGTGCGCCAGCTGAGATGCACCATGTAATAGATTCCGTTGCATTTTGACAAACTGTCGATGAAGTTTCTAGAGAGAAGAAACAAGAGTAAACACGCTGCATTTCAATAATCTGATTTCTATTTGCTCCAATGCCACTTGAAATTCTCAAATTTTAAATGGCTTCCTATTCTTCTGCTTAAAAAAGGGTTTCCTTATCTTTCTTTGAAGAAATTGTTATCCACCAGAGTCAAGGAAATAATTTTATATCTCCTTTCTTCAGCATTCTGAACTAAAATGGCCCCTTCCCTTAATATACTCCTCACTGCTAAGATGCTCATTCTACTCTCTAAAAACACTTTTAGGTGTTTAGTGCTATCTGCTGCTTCTGTCTACAGAATCTTGCACAGTTACTGAAAAGTCACACTTGAAACTTCACTTAGAGTACCAACTGATAGCTTGAGTGATACTTTGAGCCTACATAAATGCAGTATAAACTCATTGAAGTGAGTGCAATCAAAATTAATTTTTGGTGTCAATACATTCTTAGTTTTGGTATGATTTTTCATGTTCCATACATTTTTGAACTAAAAGTTCATACAATTAAAAAATCCCTATGAAAGTAATTACTGATAATCAACCAATGTCTTAACAGTAACAAACCTAATTGTAACAACCTGACGGTATACATCTATCAGGAAGGAGGAAGGTACTGTTGAATATTATGCATTAACATGAGAAAAACTGAACTGCAATTTTCCAAATACTACAATGCAAAGAATATTTTAAAATGGTGGATAACCCCTGTTAACTTTATGATTTTGAATACTTACCAGTTACTCACAAAAGTTCAAAGAACTACTGAGAACTTCCCCACAAAGAAAGTCGGCATGCATAGACAACAAGAAGTAATTTTTCTCCCAAAAAATGCATACTTTGAACTAGTGAATAAAATATTCTCTCTTTTCCTTTATACAATGACTGCAAGTTACAGAACTAACTTTCCTTCCCTCCAAAAAAAAAAACCCAGTGGCACTAATTGATGTAACAAATGCCAGCTAAGTTAGTTATATTACAAGTTTTGAATTTTCTGTTTTTACTTGTCATAACATTCAAATCATTCAAATTTAATTAAAACTTCATATCTGCTTCCCCTTCTCTTGTAGCTTTAGGTATGTTTCAGTCAGGTGCTTTGATAGTGAATTTGTCTAGGCTGCTGAAAACGATCAATAATTTATAACATAGGCAGAAGTTTGAAAAAAACCAAACCTGAAATGATACATACCCTTTATTACTTTCCAGGTATGCAACAAGAAAAGTACGCAAAGGTTTGTATCTTCAAAAAGTTGCAACTCTTCCACTAGTTCCCCACTCTTCCACTAGTTCCCCACCTTTCAAATATATGTCTTCAACACATTGATGACTCTGCTGAAGTAAAAAAAAAAGAAGGCACATTTAGAGAAATAGCAACAACAGTAAACTAACAGTATGAAGATTTTTGGTCAGCCTGAAACCTTGCTTACCGAAGAAGTTATGGTATAAATTCATCTTTGAATACTGACATGCTAATGGGAGATTTTTTTCTGTATAACTTAGACGTTCCTCAGCTGTGAATTACTGTTCTCTTCCAAGAGAGGAAAGTTTCATAATACAAATGCATCTGTTGGAACATTCCTGACTGTTTTCTAGGTATTTTTATGTTATTGTTGTGCTTGAATTAACTGCAATTACTATAATTACAATGTTTGATGTGAGAAAAAGTGGAATGGTTTCAAACTCCCTGGGCACCTTTACCTTCTTTGTGAAGGACAGAAAGCCACTTTTGTTGAACTCGTACTAACAGGAGGTACTGCATCAATAGGGGAAAGAGGAATTTGTGTCTCTATGTAAGGAAGCTGCTACTCAGTCCTGTTATGAACTCAGTGGGAATCAAGAAGTGCTGCTACTTACGGAGCAATAAATCAGCTACAGGTACTGGCTCTCAATGAGTCAGTCTTCTGTAGGGCTTTACTGGAAGGAGCAACTGCTTGTACTATCTCTTGTTTTACAAGAAGCAGAGATTCTTCTTGAGTTCTTAAATCCAAATGCAATTGCTTCTCAAAACAAGAAGTAGTGAAAACACTCAGCAAAACTCAAGTGTTCAGATGGCACTCTGCCATATGCCAACTACTTTTACTGATTTATAGAAATTATAACAACAAACTTGAAGATGACAACTACATTCCTAGCCTATTGCCACTCACACTTCTTTCCTGAGGGATAACACTCTCCAGAGAGAACTCTTTTCCCTTCTCACTAATAGTACACAACACTGAGCATCTGCCCTAAGAAGATTTTCACAATATCCAGCCAGCAGAATCAGCAAAGGATACCCATCTATGGGAACCTGGGAGCTCTTAAGTCAGACTTCCACTGTTCACCTACTTTCAGTGGATGGTACCTCACTGAAAAATACCTGTACTAAACAAGCTTTGAGAACGGCCACCATGCAGCATGGAGGAAACCATGCTGAGCACTCTGATTTCGAGTCATAAACATTCCAGCAGCCTTGGCAGAACATCATTCTTCTGTACAGGACCAAGAAACTGAAAAGCATTTTTTCCATTCTATGTAGTGTATATACAGTAGTACTTCTCAAGGCACCATTTCTAGGCTTTGCTGTCCAGCACCTATTGAAAGCACAAAATTAACACTGTGTAACACCTCTGACTCATTGCAGTGGCTGCAGAACACTGGGGTATGAAATGGCTTCCATTCTCCTTAGTGTGAGGGAGCAATGGGTCACCACTATGTGTTCAATGCTCACTGGTCAGTACTAACCCAGTTGTAATCAGTAAATGAATTTCAAGGCCTTTGCTCACAGAGTTACATGCACCATATAAGACTTAAAAATAGAACAACACCAATGGCTTTAAAGCAGAGCTTCCGGGGCTATTACAAGACTTGCCATGCCACCTTTTTTTTTGGTTCTTATATCCTCAGATGGACTTGAAACTCATTAATTAAAGTTTTTTTACTCCATGATGCATGACCCGGCTGGTCAAAAAGGAAGGTTTTGTAACCATCTAAAGTAGATCCTGAAAAGGTTCTTCACCTTGTATGCACAGACAGTACAGTTCTAGCTAATATTCTGAGCAACAGTTTACTTTAAAAATGTGGAGAATAAAAATACCTTGATATATAAGAAAAGGTTAAGATATGATAGTGCTTATGTTTTAGAGAATAAAAGAAAACATGTTTTTTGAACCAAGGTTAGAATTTTCCTAATGATCCTACTGTGATTCATAGGTACGTGCTTTGCTTATTTAAATTAACAAAGGAGAGAACTTCTGAAGCCTCAATACATTCACGATTACACTGCCATCCAGAAGCACTGCAAGACTAAAGGAGGGAAGTATTATAATGGTTACAGGAAAGGCACATGAACAAAATAATAGATTAATATAACGTATACTCTGTAAATTGATTTTAAAGAAACAAATATTTTTAAAGGGGTGATGGGTGCAGCTGCTCAATTGTAATATTTTAATTTCTTGGCTCAACAATGCAAACAAATCTTAAAGAGGACAGAAAAAGTGCACAATAAGTTTGGTTGGAGGTTGAAATAAATATGAAATTAGCTCTTTCATCGCTCTAAAACATGAAGTAGAAGCTCCTGACACCAAGGTAGAAAAGCATCTTGTCTGTGGCATGAGAATTTGGGGGGGACAGAGGGGATGCAGGGAGAATGGTGCTTTAAGGCCTCTTAGATTTCTATATTAGTTTTCTCTTAAAAATGCCACAAAGGAAAAAAATATTATGTCTAAGGACAAATATAGCTTTTCTCTGCTCCTGAATAGATACTAGTTAGCCAAACCATGAAACGATATACAAACACTTGTGGGATAAGGTCTCCTCTTCAGCACTGTCATATCCCTGCTAACTATTTACTAGTATCTCCAGCTGGCTGTGAACTGAGCTGTAAAGATCTTGGCTGTTCAGGGCAAACTCCTGGTTGGGATTCTTGGACGTTCATTTAGTTCCTGAAGGTACCTCTGTCTCATGGCAGGCTGTTTAAAAGGCCCCTGAGAAAAGGGAGTGCTCTAGTGACCTCTTAAGGAAAAGTATAGATCAACTTCTTGTTACAATGCTGGAGGTTTTGTTTAACAACCTTTGCTACTTCTGTTTTAATTTAGATCAGCTTTGGCATAAATCTGATATACTGCAGGAGCACGCTAGCTCTTGCATTTACTCTACTTTCCAATGATAACTAGGAAAAAGATATTAGACTTGCTTTTTGTTCCTGAGGACAACAAAAGTTCAGGATCTTTTAACGTCACAAAGCTGGCCTACGTGACTATCACAGTTATTGGCTTCGGATGTGTTGGTAACATTTTATCCAAAAAAGATACAGGGGATCTTTGGAAAACACAGAACTAACAAGCCTGGCCCGTATAGGCACAGCAAAGGCTGCTGTGGATCTGCTGTTGGAAAGAGGAATCATGCCAGAGATGCTGTCAGATGAAATTTTCATCAGGATAATTTGTATAATAACAGGTACCCTGTTACAATTAATGTTTTATGACCTACCAGAGACATTAAAATAGAAGAATGGGAGTGGATATAAGAGGGCAAAAACCTTAGTGTAAGTTCTTTTGTAAAAGAGGTCAGAAAGCATCTGAGGGAATTGAAGGCATAGTATATATAGAGAACACTGGTTTATATTCTCAATTATACTAGAAACACTCTGGACATAATATGTAAATATGGATGACTTTAAAGCATTTTCACTTGTTTTGTTACTATTTAAAAAAAGAACATTAATTATACCACAGGAGAGTTCCCTATGAAAATCCATGAGCTTTTTTCACTCCCAAGGCACCTTTCTATGAAACCAGAGAATTAATTTACATTCTTGTCATTTTTAGTGCAAAATCAAGAAAACTTTGAGGGTTATGTGTGGCAGACAGAGAAGAATTTTGAAAGGAAACAAACCAAGTTTTCAGAAATCCTTTTCAACTCATCTTTCAGATTGCATAAAAAGCAAATACAGAGATCTCATCCAAGCAGCAAAGTTTAATAAATAACCCCATTGTAATGCTTACTTTTTTACGAAATATAATAAGAAAAATCAAAGCTTGTTTTCAGATTTAAATTGTTCTTTTCAAGAACTTATTGACAGTATATTAAATAAAAAAAAAAACATCTTGCCAAGCTTATAAACCAAAATAAGAAAACCACAATGGAACTGAAAACATACATGGTTTGCCTAAAAATATGGGAACGCATTTTAAAATCACTGTAATACTAGTGCAACACATGCAAAGCATATTTTTTCTTAAACTCAATGTAAAATATAACTATAAAACTCTTGGTAAATGCAATGTGTCTGCATAGCATGCAGTCACTAACCATGGACAGGAAAATGGCAGCATATAGGGACTTTTTAGGCTTCATAGTAGTACTTGGAGTGTATGAATGAACATGATTTAGAATTCGTATTTCAACCTTTACTACTTTTGCAGTGTCTGTTATTCATTCTAAACTAAGAAACTTGCTTATAATTTGAAGTTTGGGCATCACTAGCTGCGTAGTTTTGTCTGCCATTCAGAACTATCTAAAAAATATAACACCATATTTTAGGTTAAAGGGAGTAATGCAAAATAAATCATGGTGAAATTTATTTAAATCTTGGTAAAAAATAATGTTAAAACAAATGAAGAGTAAACCCTTCCAGACAAAAGACCCTAAAACATTAGCTCCACCCTACCTCTATCATATCTAACCTCTATAATATCTTCACTTAGTAAATGCTATGCTATAATTTTTTAATCATATTACTAATTTTGCTCATATTACTAAATTCAAGAGTGATATAAGTGGAGAGAAGCCAACAACTTTTTTACCCTTATTTTATCTAAACTACTCTTGTTCTTGTTAAAACAAACTTACCAAAGTCAAGAAAGTAGAATAAACCCTCACAAGGTCCTTGCACACAGAACAATCTTTACTACTACAATCTTCTGACACTCAAGTATTAAAAAGGACAACAAGAAGTTGGGTTAGGAAAAATGAAAGATCTTGTAGACGTGTATAAAGTCTGAACATTGGATTCAGAAGACAAAGCAGGAGAACCTAATGCAATGCCTGTGTGCTGAATTATACATCTGGAATGCTAAACAGGAGCCTTAATAGCTGATCTGCATCCAGTCAATATGCCAGGAAAGTCTGTTTTCCTCTGTGTTGGAAAGCATTAGATCTTAAACTTGCATGTAGCTAACCATTATATGAAAGTGTGAATGCTCTCTCTCAAAGGCTTCTAAAAGAAAGTATCTCAATCCTTTCATTTGTAGTGCTTTCTGCTCTTCAGAACTGTGTTTTTAATAACTGGTGCTATTACATCTGTTAACTCTAGCTTTCCTGCTTTGCAGTGCTACGCTGGTTCCTTGGTTCACAAGTTCCATCCTGCCCTCTACTGAATTTTTGTGTAAGTACAACTCAGAATGGTACTACAAAAGGTCTCTACTTGCTGTGATTCCTTCCAACAAGTGTAAATTTGCTGGCTCATCCTCAGAATGTAGGTACATGTCAAGGAAAGGGGAAAAACTTGCTTTTTAAAGTGCTATATGATTTGGATTTTTTTTGTCCATTTGTCACTCTACAGATATGTTTGCAATAAGCAAGTTAGAGAAGTTATGCCTATAGACTTTAACTAAGCTTAAAAATAGGCATATATATCTATGATAAAACAGGGTAAAAAAATCCTTTTGTTAGTTCAAAGCAGGGACTGTATTCATGCGCTTCTTCACACAACCTTTCACTTTAGGCTAATGATCAAAATAAGATCCAGTTCTTTCTACTTTCTATTCTACTCGTGGGTAATAACTCTCAATCCCAACAGCCTCTTTCATCCTTGTATCTCCCAAGGTATCACTAGTTTATTACCTTCAAAACACTTGTGTTTTTCCGTCAGAGGGTTTTTAACCACAGAGGCCTTGACATGGCAAGGGTCATGTCAAGGGGCATGTGTGTGGGGCATCTCTGTAATGCTGTGGTTTAGAAAGCAGTGGAAAGTTTCTACTAAATAACTAAAGGGAGCTGCAAAAGGTCCTTCATATAAGCAAGCCTCAGGTCTGCAGTTTCCTGCATATGACTGAACTCTCTCAGAAAAAAAACCCAAACAACCCACAATGGAACTGATAAGGGGTTAGACACTAAAATACACAGATCAGTTTTCTTCACTTCTCCAAAACATTGTTTGAGAATCTCTTAGGATCCTCCCTTGCAATAGTACACTGAATTTTGACAGATTCCTCACCTTCAGCTTTTATTGAGCATCTCAAGAGTTCTGACTCTACATTTTAACACATGCTGAAACACACTAGAAATATGGTTATTAGTTCTATGTTCAAAGTTCAGATACTTCTTTTATCAAGTTCTGCTCTCTCTTGTTACAGAGTTCAGAGCTGCTGTGCACATCTCTTTTCACTAACAGAGCCACCGATTGATAACAGAGTCAAAAGGTTACAGACAAAAACTGAACTCCAGCTTGCTCAAGACTTCCTGCTACTCGTAATTTGGATTCTAGTAGCCAAGCTCATTTTTTAATTCATAATTTTCCCAGTCACTCAGCACTTCACTGACATATACAATTTAAATTACAATATTTAATTTAAACAGCTTCTGTAATTATAATAAAATATTTATTCCTGAACAGTGTAATGAAACAATTGAAGACACACTGCAGATACAGTGACTTACAACAAAACAAATTGTACTAACACAAATAAAGTTCAGCCTTTTTGACCAGAGGTATTGGGTTTGTGCAGCAAGGTTCTGCTAGAGGGGTGGCTACAGGGATGGCTTCTCTCAGAAGCTGCCAGAAGCTTCCCCCATGTTTAACAGAGCCGATGCCAGCCAGCTCCAAGACAGACTTGCTGCTGGCCAAGGCTAAGCCCACCAGGGATGGTGGAGGTGCCTCTGGGATAACATGGTTAAGAAAGAATGAAAAAAAAAATTGTTGCACAGATGTAACTGCGGCCAGAGAAGAGAGGAGTGACAATATGCAAGAGAAACAGCCCTGCAGACACCAAGGCCAGCGAAGAAGGAGGGGGGAGGAGGTGCTCCAGCTGCACGAGCTGAGCCCGTGGTGCAGATGGATGCCTGAAGGAGGCAGTGACCCTGTGGGGAGCCCACGCTGGAGCATGTTTGCTGGCAGGACTTGTGGCCCTGTGGGGGATCCATGCTGGAGCAACCTGTTCCTGAAGGACAGCATCCCATGGAAAGGGACCCACACTGGAGCAGTTCATGAAGAACTCATGGGAAGGATTCACATTGGAGAAGTTTGTAGAGGACTGTCTCCCATGGGAGGCACCCCATGCTGTGGCAGGGTAAGGAGTAGCAGAGAATGTGTGATAAACTGACCATAACCCCCATTCCCTGTCCTCCTGCACGGCTGGGAGGGGGAGGAGATAGACAACGGGTGGTAAAGTTAAGCCTGACAATGAGGGAAGGGTGGTGGAAAGGTGTTTCTAAGATTTGTTTTACTTCTCATTATCATACTCTGATTTGATTGGTACTAAATTCAATTAACTTCCCTAAGTTGAGTCTGTTTTGCCTTTGACAGTAACTGGTGAGTGATCTCTCTCTGTCCTTAACTCACCAGGCTTTTGTCGTATTTTCTCTCCTCTGCCCAGGCAAGGAGGGGAGTGATAGAGCAGCTTTGGCGGGCACCTGGTAACCACAGAGTAAGATCTTAGGTATTCAAATACTTTATCTTGACTAATTGTAAAAGGCATTTATTAGGAATATCCTTAAACTTAGATCTTAGAATCAGCTTTGTACAGCCTTCTGCCTCACCTTTCATGGTGACTACCAAATCTGTTTCTTTTCTAGCCTTGATAAATGCCATTTTTGCCATCTTGGAACATTACAGGTCTTGTCGCACTGGTTTTTTTCCCTTCATAACCCAACAGCAATCAACAGTATTGTCTGTAATAATATATTAAATGCAAATTATATTATGTAATAATTTTATAAAACACTTAAAACAACAACCCACACCAAGTACCAAGTCTTTTACTCATCAAATTCGCCCAAAATGCTTCTAAGACTTCCAAAAGACATCCTCAAGGAAAAACTACAAAGCCTTACAATTAGAAACAAAACAGGAATAAGAGTAAACCAGCATGAAACTGGAAAAAACATCCCAGCTTTCACAAGAACAGAGCTCACAGTGGAAGCAATAGGTTCAAGATTTTTTTCTTTTATTCTCACACCACATTTATTTCACATTTTCAAACACTGAAAAGCTGTCATTTTTCCCAGCAAAAAATACAGAACGTTCATCTTTCAGCAGAATTACTGTTGGCAGACATTCACTTCCAGTATAAATCTTTTCTAAATATTCAAAGTAAGTGTTGAATTCTCTGTTGTGAATTCAAACTTCTCCATATGGGGAAATATGTGCAGTATCAATCAGAATATCTTGAAAAATTATGTGTGAAGAGGCTGATCATAACATTTACAGAACACACACACACACACATGCTCAAAACTACACTCTTCATCTAATTTTCAGTAAATGCTATTCCAACATGTCTACAAATGGATGTGAACAGTTCTTATGAAAGAAGTATTATTTTTGTTAAGGTCGTGATCCCTGAGGGGCTAAACCTTCTTGCCCACTATTCCGTTGACTGCCTTACACAGTAGCTTTTGAATAGAGGACTTGCAAAGAACCAAATGACAGCATCTCCAAGTGTCTGAAAGTGCATCAGACTCAGAGAGCTGTGTCTTTACACCAGAAGGAGCTCTGACGGGACTTTAGTAATGGGACCCTTATAACATTTCTACTCATAGTCTGAAGTAGCAGCTTTACTACATTGCTGAATTCAGACTGAGAAAGGAATCCCGTTTCTGCAACACCGCAACCTTTGAAAGTACATTGCATTCTGCCAGATGTCACCAACAAAGTCCAAGGCTTGTGTTTCGCACAGAAACATCCCTCATCAGAATGTACTATCCTATGGCCTTACATAGCAGGAACCAAAAGATGCCATCTATTTTAACATCAGCAAAGCCAATTTTTAAATCCACAAAATATTAGGAGCAAGTAATTAACTGTCTGGCACATGCTGCGGCTAAGCACTACCGCTGCAGTTAAAAGGTAAGTGCCACCACATCCTACTAAAATCTTCCACCAGCTACTTTTGGGAGACTCACAGAACTGCTGTGAAGACCCTCACATATTTTTATTCATAACCAACAAAATTCATCCATTGGAAAAAAAGCTACTGCTTTGTTTTCTAATTTGTTCATGAGCACCTGACTGCATTAAGCACCATTCCCTTTCCTCATCCCCCTCTTCAAGGACAGACTATGCAAGTTCTAAAGAGCTGCAGGGTATTGTCTGCTGCAACACTCCACAAAGCTACAATCACAGCCACAGAGCTTCTTGTTTTGTTCATATAAGAACTGTCACACCTGGTCAAGGTCTGTTCTCGGACAAGATAAAATGGTAGATCCAGGTAATTAAAATTTATAGCCCACCTAAGAGTCACTTTTGTTTTCTGATGTGCACAACCAGAATAAGACCTAATTTTATGATTCAGATGAATTTGTTTAGAAGAAGCAGCATCACGTCTGGAAACACAACAAAATATTTTCATTTTTTTCTGTTGAATCATACACTGGGTAGCTACTTTGAAGAGGATGAGGGGAAAACTGAGTGCTGGAAGGCACTGGAGTAGAAAGGATTGGAGATATTTAGAGGAAACACAAAGTTCCAACCAGAGTGAAGTTCTGTTGTATAATCCCAGTGCCTTAAAGGAGACAGGGTTTCTGTCCTTAACAGACAAAAGTGGGAGGACAGACATAAATAGACACACCAATCTGGCCTGCTAACACCTGGTTAAACCATAATTTTCCTGACAGTTTGAAGTGATACATTTTTGACTTAATATGGATAAAATATGTTGGACTTAACACATTTATACTGGTACCTTCAAGACTGAACCTAATTTAGGAAGGTAGAATCACAACAGATCATATGGATTTTTTAACTGAATAGTAACTTTTTACTCTTACTGGAATTTTTGTATAGTGACAGGGACATATGTTTTTTAGAGGTATCAAGACTCAAGACTTAAGAAAAAGTCCTGTAATTTCAGCAGTTCTTTTGTTGTTGTTATTGCCATACTGCACAAATAATTTGTTTCAAGTCAAAGAATCTGCTAGAGGTATATCAGAGTAATTAAGAATCCCTGACCCCAAGTTTGATTCTTTATCTAAACTGTTGGAACTAGGTAGTTACCTATCAGCATATCAAGGTAAAATCTTTTTGGTCTATTGTAATGACACTTGACTGTCCAGGGAGATTTCAATTGTGTTTTGGGCCCAGGCCTCAGTTCTTTCAGTGATTTTATTCCATTCCTAATACTGAAATATTGATGATTGATGATGAATTTGCTTCACCATTCAACTTTCAAAATAATTTCACTTTCAACTATCTGGGTTCACAATGTATCAACATCATAAAGAACTCTGTTGGGTCATCCTTCTAATCTGCAAGACTAACTGACTGAATTTGTTGGATTCAACTAGCAGTTTTACATTCTAAAAATCAGTGATCTTCCTGCTTTTGTCATTGAATTTGTTGGGGCCATATCTTCAAGACCAGACAGAACTCCCTACAGATCCAGAAGTGTGCCAAGATACAAACTGAGGGCTCATCTGAGATTAGGGGACACTGAGAATTCCCTGTCTTGCAAAAACAAACTTCAGTTTCTTAGTGACACCTACAGAGCTAAGTCAGCTAACCTGCAGAAAGGATCATCTACAGCAGGAGAATTATACAGAACCTTTTAAAAAGGTTCGATCAAATCTTTTCTCACCAGCTGCCATAGGCTCTGAAGCAGTCCTGCAGACAGTCACATCAGACAAATCTTTAACTTCTTACATTTCTTACATGAATTTGCCTACTCAGTTTTTGCCATGTGTCAGCCACCTGATATCCACCTAACCAAATTATCAAATGTTTTTTTTTTCACTCCCTGATCGAAGTGCTTCTCACACAGCAAATGCTGCCACAGAGGCCCAGTCATACCCTTTTTACCTGAAGCAGCCCTTGAATAGAAAAGGAGATAAATACCTGCTGTCAAGCCCACAGGAGATGGCTGGTGGGTACATGTTATCCTCTGTGCATGCAATTCCCACATAGGAGCAGCTGCAAGTCATATAAGCTGGTAGTACAGGCAGCAAAACACATTCCAAATGAGGAACCTTCTCCCTATCTCTTCCAAAGCAGCAACACTTTGAAAATCATTTTACGTTTATATTTGTAACAGCAATGACATCTTGGAGATTAGATAAATTGAGGAACACTTTCAGTTTAAGAACTAACTTTGGTAAGAAATTCATGAAGTAGGATACTTCATGTACTACTGTCCAAAGCAATATTTTCTCTTTTGGGACAGTTAGTAGAGGACATTTCAGAAATGGACATAAGTCAGGCTGAACATGTAGTTTGTAATACCTGACATAAACCCACTTAACAGCCTTAACAAAAATTCTTATGACTTCTCAGTCCAACTCCCTGGATATAGTTAGTGATCAGAAGCAGATTACTAACAAGAACCATAACTAACATCAAACAATAAAACACTTATACAGCCACTTCAGTCTAAAAAGCCAAGACACAGACAGATCATGGGAGAGAACCCCTCTATGGGGCACAATCCAGCTGCTGCCCTTCATTGGTACCACGGAATCATGGAATATCCTAAGCTGGAAGGGAACCCACAAGGATCATCGAAGTCCAACTCCTGGCTCTGCACAGGACACCCCAAGAATCACTCCATGTGCCTGAGAGCACTGTCAAAACTTGTTGAACTCTGGCAGGCATAGAGCCGTGACCCCTTCCCTGTGGAGCTTGTCCCAGTGCTCAACCACCCTATGGGCAAAGAGCCTTTTCCTACTGTCCAACCTAAAGTTCCCCTGACACAGGTCCAGCCGTTCCCTCGGGTTCTGTCACCAGAGAGCCGAGAATGGAGCCGGCCCTCCGCTGCCCTTCGTGAGGAAGTCAAGTAACAGCCCGAGATCCCATTCCCCAAACCCACTCCTTCCCACTCTGATGCCGCAGCAGCAGCAGCCCAACACGGAACAGCCAGGCCCCTCGGCTCTGTATTTACAGCTTCATCTTTCTATCAACAAACCAACCTCCCACCCCGCTTCTCGTGTCGCGGCCGACATCTCTCGCCGCCGGACAAGACGGAGTCGGCAGAGGACAAGCAGCCGGGAGGGAGACGCGGGCAGCACAACTCCCCTACCAGCCCGGGCGGGGGGGGGCCGCCGAGTCCCGCCGCTCCCTCCCTCTCTCCCCACCCGTTCCCATTCCCATTCCCGCTCCCGTCCCTGCCGCGCGGGTACCTCGTGTCGGACCCCCTCACGGGCCCCGTGAGGGTTCCAGGCGGGCCGCTCCGTCACACACACACCGCCCGGGCCCCCTCCCCTCCCGCCCGCCCCGCGCAACGTGCGGCAGCGCCCGTCCCCACCGTCACCTTCAGGCCCTGCGGCGGCACCGTCTGCGCAGGCGCCGGACCCGCCCCCTCCCGCACGGCCCCCTGGGGCCCGTAGTCCCTGTGCCCCGGCGTGCGCTCCGCCGCCTCTCGTGGGACCATCAAGGCTGGAAGAGACCTTTGGGATCACCCAGTCAAACCGTCCGCCCAGCCCTGCCGCTGTAATCCCTAAACCATCATAGAGCGGCAGATCCTGACGCCTCTTACAACACCTCCAGGGACAGTGATTCCACCACCTCCCTGACCAATGCCTGACCACACTAACAGGGATTTTTTTTTTTCCTAATATCAAATCTGAGTCTCCCCTGTCTCAGCTTAAGGCCATTTTCTCTGGGCCTCTCACTGCAGGCACGGCAGAACAGACCGGCTCCCGCCTCACTGCACCCTCCTTTCAGGGAGTTGTAGAGAGCGACGAGATGCCCCTGAGCCTCCTTTCCTGCGGGCTAAACACATCCAGCTCCCTCAGCCGCCCCTCACGGGTTCCCCAGGGTACACCGCGCGCGCGCAGCGCCGTGTTTTCCCCACTCCTTCCTTTCATCCCTTCCCCCGCTCCATCCCCCGGACGTGACGCTCGTCACTTCCTCAAACAGGGATGGCGGAGCGCTGGGCCGGGTGAGTGCCGGGCCTCCCTCCGTCTCTCCCTCCCTCCCTGCCTGCCTGCCCCCGGGCGGACCCGCGGCGGTGCCCCGGGTCGGTGCCCCGGGTCGGGCGGGGTGAGCGGGGCCGGGTGGGCGCAGAGAAGCGTCGGCGCCGCCGTTAACGGGCGAGGAGGCCCCGAGGGCTCCCGAGGGCTCCCGGCCGGGTAACGGGCGAAGGGAGGGAGGGAGGGAGGGAGGGAGGGGAAGGAAGGGGCGCGTCCCGAGGCCGGCGGACCCGTTCGCCCACTTTTCTCCCCCTCCCCTCTCCCCCCCCTTCCCCACGCTCCAGGCGTTTTGAGCTCTCCGGCTGTTCCTGCGAAGGAGCTTCTGCTCCCCCTGGGCGCTTGGTTGTGAAAGTCGGATCGTTTCACAATTTAGCCCATCAAACCATCTGCTTGGAATAGCCGCGTGAGCATAAGGAAGGGTGTGCTGCTGCTGCTTTGGAGACTGAGTCAGGTGCTGCGGCGTAGTGGAGAGATTGTTTCTACAAGTTGCACTCTGAGGCCATCTGTTTTGAGGAGAGCTGCTCTGGTGTCTCTGTGCAGTGGCCTCCTTAATGGATGCGTTCTGGCAGTAAGAGGCAAGCCTGGATACGGTGGACTGTGCGTGGTTTTTGTTATGGATTTGCCAAATTTTTGTTAAGGAGTTGCCAAATTGCCCCCTCCTGTGTCTTACTACAAAGTAGATGCCCCGTGCCCTGATGATGCTGTAAAGAAGAACTGGTGAAAGAAGAACAAGTGTAAAGAAGGCTAGGATGTGCCACAGACCAAACGAGCTTTGTGGCAGTGGTTTGCAGCCCTATGGGCTCTGTGGGTATTTGTGAAATAGGGATGCGGGAATGCAGTTGCAACTGAATATTCCAGGTTGGCTTGGAGCACAGTGGGTATTCTTGACAAACTGGAAAATCCACAACTGATATGAAAACTTGCTAGTAAAAAAACATCTTGAGGACCTCCATTTTAAAGCATATCAGGTTAAATAATGAATTTACTAATTTGAAAGAACTCGTGTTTCAAAAAAAAAGTGATTTGTAGGTTACCTTTTACAGGGAGGGAAAGAGGGAGTTTACAGTCTCAAAACCAATAACACGTTGCAGTTGAATCATATACTTAGGAAAGATACTTAGGAAAGACTCAAACATGAAAAGTAAAGATTTATCTTAATTTGATCTTATTATAAGAGTACTTTGAAATTCTGAGTATTTAATTGTGCTTTCTCTATGAAATAACTAGTCAAATTTGAAGTCTATATGTTGTGTAGGGCAAAAGCATGTTATGCTTTTATAATGCCAGTGTTATGTTTGAAAGTCACGATTGTAACCACCAGTAAGTGAAATTCAACACTGAAAATCTTTGGTGTTTTATTTCTTTCCCTTCTATAGATTTCCATTCTGATCAGTGGACAAGGAGACTAACCAGCCAAAAATGGCTGATGTAACCAAGACAGAAGAACAGGAAGTAGAGAAGAGTTCGGTTGAAGAAGTGGTAAAAACACCTGGTACTTCAGAGTCAGATTTGGTTCTTGGGTGTGGGGGTGAAGGTGACAGTTCCACCTCAGGTACAGTGCAGCCCATTGCAAATGAAAAAGAAGGTGGTCATGGTGATCACGATGGTAGAGCAAAGAGGAAGAATTTAGATTCTGCAGATGAACCTCCGAAGAAAATAGTGAGTATCATTTATTTTGAGTTGTTTTCAAATCCTTTTTTCAAAGCCTTAGCTCAAGAAAAGATTGAAAATATTTATGCTAAGCATATGTGAACCAGCATGAGACACCAAATATCAAAGTATGTGGGTAGCTTCCTTGCAAAATAACAGGTGCACAAATTATGTTGTCTTCACAGAAGAGAAAGAGGGCTGGTAATCAGAATGTTAGTCTCAGTACATGCTTAGTCTAATTCTAAGACTGTCCTTCCATCGTTTGTGTGGTAGCAGTCTGGTAGTGTAGGGTTTACTGGCATTAGTCCAAGTCCTGTATCTTGAACTCAGATCTTGTGTATGTTGTTATGCTGTGTGTTAGAGCAGTTAACCTGTGCTTGGGAGGTTCTTCCATAAGATAATTTTGTCCTTTCATTTCATCGGTAAGGTATTGTATAGTTTACAAAACTCTGCAAACTGCATCCTCTGTGATGTAGCTTAAGTCTAATTTGTTTACAAAGTGAAGTACTGAAAGATTTAAGATTTTTAAGACTACAAAAGTAGCAGAAAATATATGCCCTTTTAATTGGGAGGGTGAAAACGGTAATGTTTTATATGATGCTGTCGTTTATTATGTATGAGCTTGTAGAAACCAATGCTTTAATATCCAGTCTAATTTTGACCTTTTGGGATGTTTAAGTGTAGTTTGAAAATGTCTTTGACCTAACGTTTTGTTTCTCTGTCCAGAATTTTCCCAGGATGTTAATTTATGGCTAAGCAGTCTGGTAAAATAAAGGGTGCCCTTCGCTGTGGTAGAAACATTATGAACCCTTTCATCTTTTTAACAATGTGGGATAAGGTTTAGATGAACAAGAAATACATTGTTTTTGTGTAGCTTAAGGGTGGAGAGAAGTGATTGAACATATCTGCAGCATCTAGATGTTATTGCTGATGGCTCTTTGCAGCTGAGATGTTAATGGTTTGTATGAGTATGTCCCCCACACTTGTCTAAGCCGTTCTAGCTTATGTTCACCTTCAGTTGCCATTCAGAGAGCCATCTGTGCTTACCCTAAAAAAGAATAGAAGTGGTCAAAATATTTGTTAGTATCAGTCAGCCTGGTTTGGTAATAAACAGATGATGGGGTCATGGAGATTCCAGACAACTACATCTGTATTCGTTCTGAAGGTTAGCAAATATGTATATGAAACACTGAAGAATTCACTTGTTATCTTAAAGTCAGTCAAACCTTCTCTTCCCTTGAGGAACAGCTATTTGAATAGTAAGATCCTGGGAAATTTGCTTTTGTAGTCAACTCTGGGGAATGCTTTTGATGGTTGTATGGATTCATACTGTCTGGGCTTTGTAGCATGTTTTTATGTTTTAAATGAGAATCCTTCAGTCTGATTTGTACTGTTATTTCAAATGCTTTTGTACCTCACAGAATTTGTGTTGATTCTCTGTGTTCTGTTACTTTATTTATAATTTATTTTCATTTCATGTATATAGTTGAAGATTATTTTCAAGGTGAAGAAATGTTGGGAGCATAATATCTGGGTGTAGACTGCTTCTCTTTGTAACATGGGACAGAAATCTCTTGGAGTATTTAAAGTTAAGGCTAAATCAAAGACATTTCTGTAGCTAATTGTAAAGCATGAGATAGAATATATTGTTAAGTGACTCCTCATTCCCTTAACATGGTCTGCTTAAAGCTCTGGCAGTGGGGTCCATCCACTTGGGGCTTTATGCAGCATTGGCTAGTTGGCATTTTGATTAAATTGGCAGTTTATACACTTCTGTCAATGAAAACACTGAATTTCTGAAACAAGCTCTTTGAAGAGTCTTCAAGTTCCTGGAGAAGGAACATCCTTTTCTTCAGTCCCAGGCTTAAGGGAAGTGAAACTGATTCTTTGAGAGCAGTGAGAGTATTAGAGAACTGAAAGTATTTCTCTGAGGGAAAGATGCTGGGTATCATCCCTTAGAAATTACTTGAATGAACTGAAAAAGGGATTAAATTTTTAAAGGACATGAGCATCAGGACACATATGGGAAGTCTCTTTATAATGATGGTGCTCTTCATAGTATTGCTTGTTTGCTTTCTTAAATTCTTGAACTGAAATATGTGTGTCTTTTGATTAAATAAAAAAGTAATAAAGAAAATTCACTGCTTGAGTCTCTTCCTTCCTGTCATTTCTGCAGTCTGAGATAGGCCACGGGCAAGCTGTAGCTGCACATTATAATGAACTTCAAGAAGTTGGATTGGAAAAACGTAGCCAGTCTCGCATATTCTACCTCCGAAACTTTAATAATTGGACGAAGAGTGTCCTCATTGGTAAGCTGCTTTGATTCATCGCTTAGATCAATCAAAACGATTGAGTAAAATGTAACCATTTTTTGTATCAAAATGTAACTTTTTGTTTCCCTACTCGATTGACAGTCTCATAATATGTAGTAAGTTTTTCTACTGCAGTGAAGTGTTTATATTTAATTTGAATCTCTGTGATAGTGTTTTATATTGTTGGAGTGCCAAACGTATGGTAAAGTTTTAAAGATCAACTGACTTAAAAAGCAGAAAAAGTTCATACTGGAAACTGTTCTTCGTGACATTTTTGCAGAGAAAAGTACAGCTTTACGTCATAAAGAAACGATCTGTTCTTAGATTGAGCTGTTCTTATTATTTAAGTCTAACTCAAATAATTCATTAGCCATCTTCCCAAAGCAGTCTGGGCTCTGGTCTTGGTTAAACAGTTCTGCAGGAAACTTAAACACATAAATATTTTCTTTGTCACCTGTAGTCAGTGGTTTAAGAGATAAAAAACTAGAGGATGTAATTCTTTAAGAATCAGCAGGTTTTTATTAGAAGGCAAAATCCGCTGTCCCACAGATTAATTCCTAAGTGAGAAAACAAAACCATCAGATATCTGCCAACAAAGGAAAGACTTATCGGCACAGCAACACAGGTTCATGAAGAGGGATCTGTGCCAGGAGATGTTGGCACCATTTGTCTCAGCATGCTGCTTTTTGTTATGTTGTATCAGAGCAGTTAGAAGCAATATTTAGATTTATATAAAGCTGTTCCTGAAGCCTGTGTTGAAGCCTTTCTGTCATAGGGAATTTCAGCAGTGTGGCTTTATAGCAGTTGTATCAAAACATATTTCATGTCTCTTACTGTGAAGAAAAGTTGCTAGCATGCTGATATGTTTTACATAATATGCCAACATCAGTCAGAGCAGAGGGAATCTAGACAGAGTGGAGATAGAAGAGAAAATGAAACTAGTGTATGTAGGGTAAAAAGGCAGTGAACAAATAGGTAATGTTATTGCAAGGCCTGGGAGAGTGAGTGGAAAACATTATTCGCTTTTGTAGAGTGACCAGGAAGAGATGTTGTTGTGGCTGATGCGTTTAATTGGCTTTTACTCTTCTGCAAAAGGTTTTCCCATACTTTCAAATAACAGCTGCCTTCATTATAATTGTAATGAAAGGGAACCCTGTTTCCCTACACATTCACAGGGTGGTTGTTTAGCCTTGTGCAGTTTTGCCTCAGCCAGGGAAACAGTTCAGAGCTTCAGTCATGTTACACACAGAGCACATTAAGCACAGAAAATATTCATTATCTTCTCCATAGTTTTAAAAGTTTGTGGTTCCTTTCATCATTCTAGACATTTAAGTCTAGACTTAAATATTAAGAAGACTTATAGGCAAAGTAAGGTCTGAGGTGTTTTAAAATTCTCAAACCCTTTTGGTCCTTTAGGCTTCTATGTGCAATACAAGTGAAATACAGAGATGTGTATACATGTTTCCTCTTTTTATTTTTCTAGGTGAATTTATAGACCGGGTACGACAGAAAAAGAATGATATAACTGTTCTGGATCTAGGATGTGGCAAAGGTGGAGACTTACTGAAATGGAAAAAAGGCAGAATTAAAAAACTCGTCTGTACTGGTAAGAAGACATAACTTTCTAGTGAAAGTACATCACTGATCTATGGGAAGACAAAGTACATCTCCAGTATTTTATTTTTTTTTCCACTATGCCCAAGAATGCAATGAACATCTTTTGTCAAAAAATCTTATTTTGTCTTTTAACCTGAAGACGTTGCCAGCAGAAATACAAGAATCATTGGTTTTCTGTGTGTTTAGCTTTCAGTTCAACTCCTAAATTCAAGCTAGTATCACTAAAGAAACACAGAACTGCCATAGATTGTCTTAGGCAAAATGTGGCACTCAGGAAAACATTGACATTTTGTATTTTATGTCTTATCTCCCACATCTGATCTCTTGTAGTATTTTTAACTGTTCTGAAAACACACACAGAATTTAAAAAACAAATAAACCTCACAATATTGTGACAATATTGGTCTTGGGTGTTAAAATTTTCAGACTAAGAAAGGGGAAAGAGCTGAAAGCTAAATAAAAAAATCTCGTTTGAATAATTTGCTTAGATATTTACAGGAAGATACCATCTTCCTTTTTCCCAAAAAGTATCCCAGGGATAATCAGAGGAAGTATTACTTAACTTCATATTTAATTAGATACTAAAAATCCATAAAATTCCCATAAGTGGGAATTATTCTGGGTATTCTACATTTTGCAGTACTTTCTTGCATTTTTCAATGGGCAGTATTCAAATACAGTTAATTCATTTACTTAAAAAATTCTTATGTAAATTCATTGCATATTGTCAGAAGCTCACTGCCTGAGAAAGGAACAGTTGTAGAATTTAAAAAGATTTCTCATGATGTAATGTATCAAAAATAATTGCATTTCAATATCTTTTATATTTGTAAGAACAGTAAGAATGAGAATCCCTGAGACCTGAACTGTTTTAACGAAACTGAAGATCAGTTTTTTATCCCTGCCATATTGTACCTTCTGTGTTCCAATAATCATTCCAGTTTTCTTGTCTGGAGAGCAGTTTATACACCTCTTTTTTTTTTTTTTTAAATTATCTTTTCATACATAGATATTGCTGACATTTCTGTGCAGCAGTGCAAGCACCGATATGAAGAAATGAAAGCCCGGTGTCGATATAATGAACACATTTTTGATGCAGAATTCATACAAGCAGATAGTACCAAGGTACAGTTTCTATGCTTTGTAATATTTTGGAGATTTAACATTCTTTTGTCAAGTAAGTATAGGAAGTTGATGGTAGTGCTATAATATTTGTTTAAGATCAGATTATTGTACTACCAGGAGAATCAGCCATATGAGTTACTGGAAAGTTGCTTAAGATGTAGTTAGATGCGTTTTACTGCTGTTGTACAGTGTAATATTCTTGAAGCCTGAATGTCTTTTTCAGATAATCAATCTGGTGATTTCAGTCTCTTGTACTTGACAAGGGGAACACAACAACTTCTCACCTCTGGAATTTCTGTGAGGCAGCATGGGATGTTGGAAACTACCTTGGTGAATGTTTTTTTAAATAATGGAATAAATAAAGGACCTTTTCTGATTTGACTTGTACATTTTGCTTATCCCATTTTATTTTTCTGGCTGCATTTTAGTTACTTGTATCTTCAAAACTTGTATGATAGAACAGGTTTCTTAGACTGTCAGGAGGCAATGGTGAATGCATTTCTGAGGCTTAGGAGGCGGTCTTGTAGCCAGAACTGCTTTTGCTTCCTAGAAATGCAGGCTGAGAGTACCCTGCTGATTGTAGGCTGAGGTGCAGAACCTACCTGGTTCCAGCATATCTGTGGAAAAGCTGAACCTGTTCTCAGCCTTGCAGAAAGGGTTGTTTGCTGAATTCTTGGTTGTCTTTCCTTCTTCTGAGAAATAGTCTGTTGCAGGTTCATGTAATTTCTCTTGGCTCAAAGTTACAGTTCGGGGAGAGAGTCTATCCTTGCACACGAAAGTTCATTTCCCTGGCTTTGTATCTCTATCACAAATGTTGTATATCCTGCAAAATCTCATTCTTTGAGCTCTCTAATTCTGCCCACCTCTGTTTCTCACTTCCTTGAATCTTTCTTAAAATGTGGAGGAGGATTAAATGAACAGATAAAATTGCTATTGGTATGTGAAGTGTCTGTTTTTATCTTGCCATGTGAGGAATGTTGACTGTGGCATGAACTACTGAAGTTTGGGAGTGAGTGAATGGGTGGATGGAAAGTGTGTGAGAGAAGAGGAACTTGGGTAGAACTGTTAAGTATGAAATATTTTAAATACAGAATGCATTTCTTGTGTCTTGGGAGAACTTGTATGCTCCTGTGTTGTTTATGGTGTTGCTACTAGTATTGTATAAAAGAAGTCTGATGAAGAAGACTTAAAAGAACTGCTGAGTACAGGGTCAAACTTTGGCAGGCTTTAACCTGACAAATTCCAAGGGCTTCAGGTTCTTCAGATTTTAGTTACTTGGTCTGGAGTGGGTAGGAGCGTGTTAGTACGCATGTATGTATGTGAGAATACAGACAAATACAACTTGGTGGTCAGAGCAAACCACCATATTTAAAACAACTCCTTCTCCTCTCAAATATATGGTTAATGGGTCAATTCTCATTCTCTGAGACTTAGTAAACTGAAAATTCATTTTATTACAGTAGTTTTTTCCAGTTAAACGGTGGCCAGTTATAAACCCTCAACAGTAAAGAACCTGTGGAAACTACTAGGTAACTGACTTGGGTTTTGGCCTTTGAGGTGCAGTGGTGTTACTTGACAACATGAAAATAATGATAACTTTGAAATTGTGTGTATTCTTGGTGTTCCTAAATATTGTGTATGGTTTTCTGTGTAGCAGAGAACTTTTTCTTACCTTTTTCATCTTGTCCATGTTAACTTGTGAAGGAATGAGTGCTGAAAGGAAAAATTTAAAAGGATTATGGGCATAGTGTATTTGTTGGAAGATTTAAGTGAATCATGCTTGTTTCTGTAGCTTTTGTTTCTTTTAAATCTATTTCAGGATCTCTTGTCTTCCAAATATAATGATCCAGGTATGCGCTTTGACATTTGCAGCTGTCAATTTGTTTACCATTACTCATTTGAGACATATGAGCAGGCTGACATGATGCTTAAAAATGCTTGTGGGAACCTCTCTCCTGGAGGTTATTTCATTGGCACAACTCCAAATAGCTTTGAACTTGTGTAAGTACTTTTATATTCTATTAGTCTTTCAAAAGTCTGTGAAGCCTTGTTAAGTGCTAATTATTCTTGCAGTGCTCTAATACATTTGGGCAACAAAAGTGAGTTTTTTTGCAACAATTTTGGATTCTAGTCAAAAAAATCTCACTCACGAAGCTGACTCAAACAGGTAAATCAATACTAATCCTTGTCTCTTGCACCCAGGCTCTTCCGGTATAGAGAACAGGGCTTCATACACTTCAGCCCTCTTTAGTGACTTAAATAGTGGCAAAATGGCTACAGCCCAGGGAAAAACTGTCAGGGTTTTGTGGTTGTTCCAAGAAGCCTGTCTTGTCCATGTAGATTGTCTGGGATAAAGATTAATCTTCTAGGTCCATTAAGTCCTTGTTGTGTTGTATAGGAATGATAAACTGTTCAAACCTAGCATGTGGCTTCCTTTCATTGTTTCATTTCCTTATTATGTAAGGAAGGTGGGAAACTAGAGAGATCATTGAATATTCCAGTACTGGGAGAAACACTTTCAGGCCTCTTATGTGTAGTTTTCTCTGCCTGCTAAATACTGGTCAATTAATGTTTGTTTATATCTCGTTTTATAGAAAGAGACTTGAAGCTTCAGAAACAAATTCATTTGGGAATGATGTGTACAATGTAAAATTTGAAAAGAAGGGAGACTATCCTTTATTTGGCTGCAAGTATGATTTCCACTTGGAAGAAGTGGTTGATGTCCCTGAGTTCTTGGTTTACTTTCCATTACTGGAAGAGTAAGTTAAGTTTTGAATTCATTTTACAATGACAGCTGTGGAACATAATAAATATTTGTTTAGTTTATATGTTATTGCGTAACACTTGCAGAAAATAATGTTTTGGTTTTCTTATTGTATTTTTCAGTTCTTTGGTTTTTTTGTTATTCCAAATGCAGAGGTTTCTTGGATTTCCATCCACAACCACTGTCCATTGCACACAGTTGAGGGTACTCTGGTCAGAAACTGTGAAGACTTGAACTAGGTCTCAGACAAGAACATCTGTATCTGATATGTTTGATCTGTCAGCAAACCTTTACTGCTGTCAACTTTTTCTTCTTTGAACTTAACTTCCTGAGGGGTTTCTTTCTATGTTTTTTTTAGTCCTTCAAGAAGCTTTCTTTTGTGTCCTCTTCATTGTGATGCTTCTTTCTTGTCTTCTACAACTTTATTTGAATGTTCGTAGGATTTTTCCTATGACTTATTTTTTCTTCATCTCTGAGCATACATTTTACTGTTTCCTCTGTGTGAACTCAGATTTGCCTTTCCCAGCCTGTGTTCTGAGGTACAGGCAAATGTTTCCGTGTTGGGGTTTTTCCTGCTGTTCAAGCTCAGAATGCTGAAACAATATTAAGCTTTCCCATCAAGCCTGTATATTCTCACACACTTTATTTGTAGTTCTCTATGAAAAATACCAGCATCTGTCACTGACAGCTATAACTGGAGTGTTGCTTGTCCGCAGTGTCTACATATAATTGAGATGTAAGGCACTAAATCTAATAGAAATAAGTTCTTGAAATATATCCCTAATATCTGACATGATGGATACTGCAGTGAAAAGAGTGTAGTCTGTCTGGAAGTTTTGTATTTTGGGGTAAGAGTAATTTTTCTATTAAAATGTTTGTAAATAATTTCTGCCTAGATTTTTTTTGTCCTAATTAAAAAAAAAAAAAAAGTACAGTTTGTGTGGTACTGCTGCTTTTTTCATCTAAATGTCTTAACTAAAAAAAAAAAAATTCTAGAAAAAGTGTAATCCTACTGAATACCATAAGATGTCACTGTGGCTTAATATTGTCCCTTTGAAAATAAAGCTACAATAATTTTGAGGCTTCCCTAACTAAACTCATTATTTTGACAGAATGGCAAAGAAGCATGGTATGAAATTAGTCTATAAAATGACATTTCGGGAATTCTATGAAGAAAAAATCAAGAATGAGGAGCATAAAATGCTGTTAAGGAGAATGCAGGCCTTGGAGGTAAATTTGGAGTTGACTTGTTTCATTTTAATAGCATTTTACTTCTTGTTAATTATTTGTGGAATAATGGAAATTCCCGTTGTGAACATTTTGCAATTAATTAGGGACTACCAATAGAAAGAATTTAATTCCTGGAACTGAAAGTGTGACTGTGGTGGGTTGACTTTGACTGCCTGCTGGACACCCACCAGCCTCCTCTCTTGTTCCCTCTTCCCAACAGGATGGGGGGAGAAAACAGGAAAAAAACCCCTTGTGGGTCAAGATAAATTCAAGGAGATTACTTAGCAATTACTGTCACAGACAAAACGGAGTAAACTTGGAGAAGAATTATTTATTGCCAAAAAAAAAGTAGTAGGAAAGTGGGAAACATAGACAAACCTAAACATACCATTCTCTCACCTACTGCTTGTTCCCAGGCTCAGTTTCACTCAGCTGTGCCCTGAGATGGCTCTGTTGGAGCTGGTGGAACCAGCTGTGTGTGTCCTCACAGAAGCCACCTCTGCAGCCCCTGCTGCCATCACTGGGCACCAGCACCCCGTAGAGTGATTCAAGTTTGGAAGACAATATTTCAAGTTTGAGGCAAAGTTTTCATTTTTATGAAGTAGGAAACAGAAGCACAAGAGTCATGCCAGGTGTCAGATAGCGGTGACTGTAATCCATTTCTTCCTCAGCAAAGAGAGACTGAAAGCTCTATCTTTGTGCAAGGAATATTGAGTGAAAAGACAGAAAGGAATCTTTGTAGGAATAAAAAGACAGGCTGTGTTCGTAGAAGAAAATAGTACTTGACTCTAACCAAGCTTATGTTTTGCCCAATTTTTTTGCATTTTTTATCCTCAGGCTCTTATCCTGGATGACTTTAGCAGCTTCAGAGAAGTTTTTCCATGCCACCTCTGAGGCTTTGGTTTTACTCACAGTTCTCTCTGCTTCCCTTTTCCCCCAAACAGCAGAATTCTTCAGCATAAAACTATCAAGTCAAGTATCTGGTGACTTACTAAATTGAGTCACATGGGCTGCAAGTGAACTTGACTGTCCTTGTTGACTCTGAAAGTGCCAGTGCTGTGTGTGGACTCACTGTCAGTAGCATGGTGACACGGCCTTTGACATACCATCTGTGTTCTTAGAAAAGTGAGAGTTATCTTAAAGTAGTGGCCACTTGCAATTGAGGACTGAATTGTTACATACAGATTGTTTGTAATTGGCATCCTTACTAAGTATTTTTTAGTTTTGAAGAATCAGTTGTATACTAATTTCCTGGTAAGTAGGGAGTATCAGACCTGTTCCTTAGGGTGCTATAAAGAAGAGACCTAAATTTAAAATCTTCTTTAAGAATTACTGACTTCTGTTCTGGACTGTGTTGTGACAAACCCATGACTGATGTGATTAATGTATCTTACTATGCAATTAATGTTTTTTCTTATGTTTCTTATGTTTTCCAGCCATATTCTACAGCTGGTGATTCCAGGCTTGTTTCTGATAAACCTGATGATTATGACCATGCAAAAGAGTTCATGAAAGATGGCAAGGCAAAGTTACCATTGGTAAGTTTCTTCAACTTCAGTAGAGCAAGTAGTGTCTAAAATTGAGGTCCTGACCTTTTGGATATGCGGTGCCTTCATTTCAACTGCAATAGAATTAGTGTGAATGTCTCTCTGCATGTGAAAAATTGTAGAGCTGCAGGGCTGAGGAGTTAATCTATATCCTATACTCAAAGAATCAAATTCACTTAATTTGGTAGCTGTTGAGAAATTTGTAATATTGTGAAAAGGAAAGGATATTTCTCCATCTTCTTCTTTCTAACTGCTCTTAATTTGAAGAATCTTCTTATGTTTCTGCATATCCACACTACTGATTTAAAGTTTTGGTTCCAATCCTCTCATAGGAAAGTTGAAAACTTTGTTCATGACACCATACATATTTGAAATCATCCTTTTCACTGTCACAGATACAGCATGGGGCTGGTCACCTTGAAGTTTTTCCACTTGGATGTTTCTTTTTTTAATCATTGGTTCATCCACTGTTTGTGCTCTGAATTCTTGAGGATATAGTCCTTTTACTGTATATAAAAAATCATATAAAAGTCCTACATCAAGAAGGAAAAAAAAACTGCTTTCAATATTTGAAATCTAAAAACTTTAAAAAGCAAACTGCTTCTTTTAAGAAATCGGCTTAAGAACATGAGAGTGGCCAAGTCAGACCAAAGACTTTTTTTGCCAGATGCTTTTTTTTTTGGTCAGGGTTGGTGAGTGGGTAGCATATGGACTGAATTGTGTCCCCAGTGAGAACTCGTGGGAAGGAGATGGAGTGGGCAGAGCAAAAAACCAGCTTGTTGTTGTTACCTGATGTTTCTTAATTGGTGGGGTAAATGGCAGCAGCTTTTTACTTGTGGGCTTGCTCTGATTTTGTGTGGTTGACTGAGCTGGGAGTAGATTTTCTAGGTTGGATGGCAGGCTGTTCTTTCCAGAATGTCTGAGTTGGATTGGGAGTTAGTATCTTGCAAATACAGTTTCTCTGGGCTGTGGGGAAGTATTAGGTGGAGGCAGGCAGTTCCTGGGGAAGGTGGCAGCACTGCCATACAGGGCCTTTTCTTCACTTCTGCACAAGTGTTGGGTATCTTGGGCTGGAAACAGCAGCTTCAGCCAGGTCAAGTCACACTGATGTGTGGTGATGCACCCAGCATGCTCTGCATTGCAGAGGCATCCAGACCAACAGTCTGTTGGCCCATTTTCCTGTACCTGGATGATTTAGGTGTGTTCTATTGTCTGGAGTATTCCAATTCGTCCCCATCATAGTTATTGGAGTTATAAGTATCTGTGGTCTACAGTAATGCTCTTCTTGTCCCTAAATAGCCAGTCAATGTAAAAGATTGATTATCCTGAGTTAAATCTGTGTTTTGTTGCTTCTTCATTTTTGTTGAAACTGTGGCTTTTTTTGTCACCTTCTAGGGAACCTTGAGTAAATCTGAATGGGAAGCAACAAGTAAGTAATATTTTTGAAAACTCAGTATTGATTGAATAACTGCTATGGAAAGTGTGTAAAATAGCCTGTTGGTTATGGAAGAAAATACCAATTTTAAATGTAACAAGATGTTGTTATTTGTGTAATTCAGATGCCTGTGGATACATTACGTAGTGCACACATCTCAAGAAATTGGGAGGAAAATGCATAAAATAGCTAAAATTTTGCTTTTTTTTTTTTTTAAATACCTTCTAACACGCAAACTTTTGGGCTAAAATAGTTTTGGAACTATCCTTTACTTGGGATGTATGAAAAATGATGCCAATGTTAAAGAATTATTTTGCTAGTGTTAGAGGATTAAATACTACACTTCTGTATGGTACACTTGGATATTATACCATTATCAGTCAACTAGAAAACAAACTCCAGTTGGGACATACATTCACCAAAAATAATACAAACCTGTTTGGGGAAGACAGGGACCAGAGCTTTACTCTTTTCCTGTAGCGATACATATATCAGGAAGAAGCAATTAAAACATGAATAGTGAAGAGGTATTTGAATGTTTTATAAAGAGAAGAGAAAAATTCAGTGCCTCATACACTGCAAAGGCATTAAATATGTTTTGAAATTATGTGAGCACATGTCATGGAAAATGTTTGATATTGGATTTTTCCAATGTTGAGTTCAATAAAAACTCAGTTATAAGGGACTGACAATTCTAAGGATAAAAATTGATTCCTGCAGAGATTTTTACTCAATTCTGTGTAAGTGCAGCCAATCAGCATTTGCATTTTTGCAGACCATTGTTCTGATTGTTTTAGTGATTTGAAAGCAAACAAAAAATGCTGTTTAATTCACAAATGAAAAAATCTTCAATCTGCTTTTTTAAATTATTACTGAATTTTAAAAGGCGTGAATCATAAGGAAGATATTAATTCCAGGAATGTAGAAGTATTATGTACACTATTAATCAAATTGAGAGGAGCTTTTTATACCTTTAGAAGTTCAGTGATTACTGTGTTTCCTAAGTAGTCTCGTTTTCCAGAGAGATTTGGAATACAGAGCTTCTGATAGCTTACTCGTTGTGTGGAACTTTGCTTTGTTGCTGAGGAATGTCTGATAGGCTTGTCTTGAAAGATTTGCAATGTAGCTATGGCACCTCATCCATTAAAATAAAAGTGGAAATCCATAAATGTTTATTAGACTCATGGCCTCAAGTAACTGGTTTAATGTGTCTATCTGGTCTGGAGCACAAGAACATCCAACTTGCTGGCACTGATTATGTGCCAAGTAAGAGTTTTCCAAGGGTGCTGGTGTGGACTTTACAAATATCCATTACTAGAATCATACTGTTCTGGACTTATAATTTCTTCTTCGTCCATGAAAATTTTAAAAGCAAAATTAATAATATGTGTCATGAGTTTATTCACTTTTCAATTAAAAAAGAAGTTAATAATTTCACTCCTAATTGTCCATTACTGTGTGTATGAAGGAGTCTTAACTTACTTGCATGTGACTTTTTATGTGCAAGTGAATGTTATGTGTAGAAGGGCATAGTACTCTATGAATTCCATTCACATTTCAGTAATATCATTAACTGAATTCTGAATTAGTGTTGCATTAACCTTATCTGCAGTACATAAAATATTTTGCTTTTGTGCATTCTGTGCTTTATTGTGAAAACAAGTATGCTAGACTTGAATGCTAGAGTTACTCATTGGGAAACCATAACATTTTTTATCATTTTAGTAATCTGCTAACAGGTCGTTTGGACAGAATATCAACCTGATAACATGGCAATTTGAGTTGCCAAGGAAGCAGAAACTTTAAATACTCGCGTTTTCTTTTTTAGGTATTTACTTGGTATTTGCATTTGAGAAGCAGCTGTGAAACTTCACATACCGGATGCAGCAAGAAGAGATCATATCCATGTGCAAGTTGGAATGGTCAGAAATCCATTGTGGCAACTATTTTTTTATTTTTTATTTTTTAATTATCAGAAGTGTGCAGGACACTACCAAAAACTAGAGCAGCTCGTGATTCAGAGTTACATTGCCTGTCTGTGACAGATGGACTTGTGTGTGTATATATAAGAAAGATTCTGAACTAGTCTTTTTAAGCATTTGTAAGCAATCTGCATGCTCTCAAAACTTGTGTTTGAACTGACACAACTTTATGTTAGACACAAATGTTTTGTTAGTAGACGTATGTTTGTGATTACAAGCCTGACCCTGCACTTTCTGAAGTTGATGGAAAGAAGAGTGTTGACTTTGATGGTGCAGAATGAGGGCCTAAATACTGTACTGCAGAGCTCAGTTAATTCATAATGAGATTTATTCAGACATA
Source organism: Pseudopipra pipra (assembly GCF_036250125.1). Lineage (NCBI taxonomy): Eukaryota > Metazoa > Chordata > Aves > Passeriformes > Pipridae > Pseudopipra > Pseudopipra pipra. The sequence continues at coordinate 54,391,494 of NC_087549.1, forward strand.
GAGGGTATGTCTACATTGCATGCAGAGCAAAAAAATACCTTAGTCAGTTTGAGTACCTCCGTGCTGTGCTCGAGCCTGCAGTGTAAATCTACCTTAGTGGTATTCACAGTGTAGTTTACATGGTAAAATCACATGATGTTCTTGTTTTTCCTGCTTGCTGATACATAGTGTCACTTCATGGTGCTTTCATGATTAAACGAGTTTGTTCTGTACAAAACTGCTCTGAACGTGCTCAATTTCTAATGTTTTAAATCTTTGCTTCGTTTTTCCAAATGTGACTGTGTGGTAATCGGTAACAGCTGCTGAACTTAAATTACTTTAAATTACAACATTTTCTATTGTATTAAAGACTCTCCTGACTTTTTGGTAGTTTTAATGTTTCTTGAAACTTACTAGGCAGATCTTAGGATACATTTCTTTCTTTTTCATAAAATTCCAAGTGGGCTTGGCAATAGGATGTTGGTGGTGATGCCTCCTTAAGGCATTAGAAACGTGATCATGTCGTGGATCATGAACCAGAAGGGGAGCCTGTGGAACATTTGAGGATAACAGCAGTTCACTCTGGAAGGGAGGGCTGTGTATGTGTGTACACACCCCGGTACATGTGGGTAACAATCCCCAAATTAAAGGCAAATATTTTGCTTGGAAATATAATGTAGTGATAACAGTAGACAGAACTGTGCCTCACTACCATCCTAACTGCTTGTTAGTCTCAAAACTGGATTAGGGATTTCTGGGGCAGTGCTTGCTCGGCTTTCCAGTGCTTGTAGCCACCAGTTACTGAGAAGGCCTGAATACTTCATCTTTTTTCTCTCTGTTTTTGGTCTAACAGTAGCTGATGGCTGCTCTTAGCTACTATAGTTTATGTAGAGATGAAATGATGAAATTCTGATGGTACATGAGTATTTTGAAAAGTTATAATAAACCTAGAAAAGAACATTTCCATTACAGTTAAGTATTCAAATTGAGTTTGTAGTTGTATTGCCTTCTCCCTGTAATTGGGTTATGTTCTTTCCTCCTTGACTCATTTTTTTAATTGTATAGAAGAACACGTATAACCTGAAGCAGTAGAATTAGTCGGTTCTGCTGCTGAAATTAAGAAAACAAGACTTCCTTGTCTGCTAGAATTAGTACTCATGAAACTAGCTGAAAAATGCTGACTTTAGAAGTGCTGAAATGTTTCCTTGAAAACTGTGGCGTCAAAGCTAGTTTTGTTAGATTTCTTGTATCAAATTCCATTTGAAAGTACATTGTTATGCTATTTTTGGAAGAAATAAGAATAATAAAAAGAAAGGGAATACAGTGGAGTGTCTTTCCTCTTTTAAGCAAATCTCAGCATATCACATAGTCACATAATAGTTGAGGTTGGAAGGGAACTCTGGAGGTCATTTAGTACAAATCCTCTGCTCAAGCAGATTCACTCAGAGCTGGTTGCCTAGGACCATGTCCAGAGAGCTTTTGAATAGCTCCAAGAATGGACTCAACAGCCTCACTGAACATCCTGTGCCAGGGCTCGGTCACCCTTACAGTAAAAATGTCTCCTGTGTTTCAGTGTGTGCCTATTGCCTCTTACCCTATCACTGGGACTTTACATCCCCCCTTGGAGTATTTGTACACATTTATAGGATTACTCCCCTGACTTAAGAAGCTAGACTTAGAATCACAGAACGGCCTAGGTTGGAAGAGACCTTAAATATCATTTCATTCCAACTCCCTGGCTGTGGGCAGGGACACCTTTCACTAGACTGGGTTACTCAGAGCTCCATCCAGCCTGGCCTTGAACACTTCCAGGGATGGGGCATCCACACCTTCTCTAGGAAACCTGTTCCAGTGCCTCACCACCCTCATAGTAAAGAATTTCTTCCTAGTATCTAATCCAAATCTACTGTCTTTCAGTTTGAAACCATTCCCTGCTGTCCTGTCATTACATGCTCTAGTAAAAAGTCCTTCTCCATCTTTTTTGTATGCTCCCTTTGGATACTGGAAGGCTGCTCTAAGGTGTCCTGGCTTTAGCTAGGGTAGAGTTAATTTCTCCTCACTAGCTACTACAGTGCTGTGTTTTGGATTCAGAATGAGAATGATGTTGACAACACACTGATGTTCTGATTTTTGCTAAGTTGTGTTTATTCTAAATCAAGGACTTTTTTTTCCCTTGTCACGTGCCCTACCAGTGGGAGGGAGCATAGCTGGGACAGGTGCCTGAACTGACCAAAGGGATATTCCACACCATAGAACATCATGCCTGTATATAAACTGGGGGGGAGTTACCTGGAAGAGGGACTGAGCTGGGTTCAGAAAGAGGGTCTGGCGTCGGTCAGCAGGTGGTGAAACAACTGCATTGTGCATCACTTGTTTGTTTCCTTTTTAATATTATTATTATTTACCATTATTATATTTTACTTTCTTTTCAATTATTAAACTGTTCTTATTCAACATACAAGTTTTACTTTGATTCTCCTGTCCATTCCACCAGGAGGGGGAGAGAGAAGAGGGGTTGAACAAGCAACTGCATGATGCTTCATCTTCAGCTGGGCTTAAACCATGACATGAGGTCATCTTGAAGCCTTCTCTTTTCCATGCTGAACAATCCCAATTCTCTTACCCTTTCCTCATAGGAGAAGTGCTCTGTGCCTCTAATCACCTGGGTGGCCCTCCTCTGGACTCGCTCCAACAGGTCAGTTTTCTTCCTGTGTTGAGGACCCTGGAGTTGGACACAGCGCTCCAGGTGGTGTCTCACCAGAGCAGAGGGGCAGAATCCTCTCTCCTGCCCTGCTGGCCATGCTGTTTCTGATGCAGTCCAGGACACAATTGGCTTTCGGGGCAGCAAGTGCACGTTGCTGGGTCATGTCCAGCCTCTCATCCACCAGCACCCCCAAGTTCTTGGCAGAGCTGCTCTCAATCTGTTCATCCCCCAGCCTGTGTTATACCAGAGGTTGCCCTGACCCAGGTGCAGCACTCTATTAAACCTTATGAGATTCCCATGGGCCCACTTCAACTTGTCCAGGTCCCTCTGGATGGCATGGCATCCCTCAGGTGTGCTGCATGTTCTCCTGTTGAAACACCTCAATAGTTTAATTTACATAATGAACATCTCAGTCCTTTGACTATGAGTGTTTTCCTTTTGAGTCAGAGTCTATTTAATAAAGCACTCTCTTGTCTAATATATATTTTTATGAAAATAAGTGATTATGTGCTGTATACTAATTGCTAAACCATGTTTTTAAAGAATTTGAAAACCGTTAATTTAGGGAATGTTAAGCTGGGTAGCAACAAATTTAAAACATCTGCAGAGTATTTAAGGGGCTGATAATAAATCCACTTTTGCAATCCACTTATTGCCAAAGTAATAATGCTTCTGGAGGAAGAAATGGCTCATCTAATATCAAGCAGGATTAACAGTAGTCCTGTAATCTCAGTTCTTAGTGTTCCTTGTATGCCACAAATGAGAACCTCTGTATGGAAGCGAGGGAATGAACAATCTATATTGTGTATTATGAATGCAAATAAGCTTCCTGAGTTTTCAGAAGTGTGAAGCACAAAAATCAGGTATTTTAAGTGCCAAAAGCTGGGGAGACAAGTGTGGTTTTTGAACAAGAAACCTCACTTGAGATTTAAAGAGAAAAGTCTGAAATCTGAATCCTTGCGCTGATGACATTATGAATGCTGTGTACTGAACAACAACTGCTATAAATAAACTATATTAATAACTGTTAATATAGTTTATTTTTTCGCAGCTTCAGTGTGCAGCGTTTTACATGGATGTGCTTGTACCGGTGAAATGGCTTTCCTTTAACCTGCCTTACAGCATACCCCTGTAATACATCCCTATCATAGGTTTATGTACTGCCTTGAATGTTTCTGTTACTTAAAGAACAGATGTAAGGCAGAACTAAGCTAACTTGATCAATTAGGTTTTGATAACTTAAAGGTTTTGTGATGCTGTTTTAATGGAAGCTGTCATCCTTTCTTCATTTTATTAAAACTGTTTCTCAACATTGTTGTCTTTTTATTTGCATTTGTGTCTCCCAGCAACTGAAATCCACTTTCAGGGCAAGATATTTGAGCATTTAAGGTCTAACTGATCTGTGCTGTTAATAGTTGAAGCCCAAGGAAAGAATATTTTTTTAGTTCATAGGCCATATTGTTTCAATGTGCAGGTTCATAAGGGTTGTGCTCTCTCCCTCTGAGTCTCACAGTCTTGTCTGAATTCATTCAAGTTGTGTTTCTGACAGTCTAATTTGATCACTAATTGCAACTAAACTGCAATTTTGCTCTCTTAACAGTGGAATGAACATCACCATGGGATTTAGAGTAACAATGCTCACATTGCTGGAGTCATACTTTCTCACTCCCACCCTAGGTTCTTGGCTCTTCTTAACTTACAGCTTTTTCATAGTCTTGGAATAAGACTACTCAGCTGGTGACTTACTACCTCCCAACTAGTAACTTCCTTCTCACTTCTAAATGGACAGTGATGGAATTGTTCTGACTTTAGACGCAAGACTAGTCTTTGTTTGTAAGTTTTAAACTAAAACAACCTTCATTAAATAATAAACACAAAGCCTTGGTTTATATATAAAATACAGCTTTTAAATATCTAATTTTTATAGTCCAAGCAACTTCTCTGTGGAGCAGTATTTTCTGGTAGTAGAATTATTCTGAATTCTTTGGTCCAAGTAGTCCTTTTCTTTCTTGGTTCACTTTGACTCCTACAGTGTACATCTCTGCAATAGACAGCTAGAACTGAAGCCTACTTCTTTATAAAAGAGCTGTGAGCTGAACAAATAACAATAATTACAGGGTTGGAATTGTTGGCTTCCTTGTATAATTTATTAAAGATTTAATTAAATGTTTCTTCAGCTAGAAGCAAATCACTGCTTCCTCTTAACAACAGCCTCAAGTTAAAATTGGGCTTCTTTACAAATATGTAGGAGTATAATGGTAGAAACTGGAGGATCTGGTCTGATTACCGAGAATCTGAGCCTACAGGAGGCTTTTAGGCAAAACCATGGAACCTCAACTCTGGTAACCAAGAGGCTGATTATATAGTGTACAGTTTGTCTAATGCCTGTTTAAGCTAAAAATTATATAAAATTTAACACAAACTGAGAAAAAGACATAGTCCTAAGCTTCCTTAAAGATATACCTGTCAGTGATTAGGTTAAATATGTCTTTTTGCTTGTGGGTTGTATCCATAGCTTGTGGTATGATAGCACTTGCGTGTTTGATGCTGTACAGACAGCTGAAAGAATAGTTTATCCTCTGAAGACCAGCCTTTAAATTAGAAGACAATGGTTTTCTATGTTACCTTACCTGGATGGACATTGCCTACACTGCCTACATTGCTACTACGGTTTTATGCCTAAATAAAGATGAATTGATGTTTGATTTTAATTCTATAAGAATATTTTGGCTATTTAATAGAATCATAGATAGGTTCATGTTGGAAGAGACTCCTAAGATCACCTAGTCCAACCTCTTTGCTGTGGCCAAGGACACCTTCCACTAGACCAGGTTGCTCAAAGCCCCATCCAGCCTGGCCTTGAAAACTTCCAGGGATGGGGCATCCACAATTTCTCTGGACAACCTATTCCACTGCCTCACCACCCTCACAGTAAAACATTTCTTCCTTATATCTAATCTAAATCTACCTTCTTTTAGTTTAAAACTGTTATGTCTTGTCCTTTCACTACAGGCCCTTGCAAAAAGATTCTCTTCATCCATCTTATAAGCCCCCTTTAAGTATTGAAATGCCTCAATAAGGTCTCTCTGGTGCCTTCTGCAAGCTAAAGAATTTTGAGCAAAGCAGAAATAGTTTATTGTATGTTTGTGATGAGTTGATCCTGACTGGAATCCAGGTGCCCACCAAAGCCTCTCTAGCACTTACTACCTCACCTGAGCAGGGGAGAGATTCCTGGGTCAAGAGAAGGGAAGGGAGAGATCACTCACTAGTTACTCTTATGGGCAAAACAGATTTGACTTGAGGAAATTAATTGAATTTATTACCAATGAAATCAGAGTCAGACAATGAGAAATTTTATTTTTTTCAATGGGATGAAGTTCAACAAGGTCAAGAGCCGGGTCCTGCACTTTGGCCACAACAACCCCCTGCAGCGCTACAGGCTGGGCACAGAGTGGCTGGAGAGCAGCCAGGCAGAAAGGGACCTGGGGGTACTAATTGACAGGAAGCTCAACATGAGCCAACAGCGTGCCCAGGTGGCCAAGAAGGCCAATGGGATCTTGTCCTGTATCAAAAATAGCGTGGCCAGGAGGACCAGAGAAGTGATCCTTCCCCTGTACTCTGCGTTGGTGAGGCCACACCTTGAGTACTGTGTTCAGTTCTGGGCCCCTCAGTTCAGGAAGGATATTGAGGTGCTGGAGCGGGTCCAGAGAAGAGCAACAAGGCTGGTGAAGGGACTGGAGCATAAGTCCTATGGGGAGAGGCTGAGGGAGCTGGGGTTATTTAGCCTGGAGAAGAGGAGGCTCAGAGGTGACCTCATCACCGTCTATAACTACCTGAAGGGAAGTTCTAGCCAGGTGGGGGTTGGTCTCTTCTCTCAGGCACTCAGCAATAGGACAAGGGGGCACGGGCTTAAGCTCCGCCAGGGGAAATTTAAGTTGGATATCAGGAGAAAATTCTTTACAGAGAGAGTAATCAGGCATTGGAATGGGCTGCCCAGAGAGGTGGTGGATTCACCATCCCTGGAGATTTTTAAACGCAGATTGGACGTGGCACTGGCTGCCATGATCTAGTAAATGGACTGGATTTGGACCAAGGGTTGGACTCGATGATCTTGGAGGTCTTTTCCAACCTAATCGATTCTATGATTCTATTCTATGATTCTAAAAGCTAAATCTTAACTTCCCCCCACACCTTGCTTCTTCTTAGGCTCAACTTCACTCCCAAATTCTCTGCCTCCTCCCCTCCAGCAGTACAGGGGGATGGGGAATAGGAGTATATGGAAATTCAAATTATAAAATTACTGTTGTTTTATGAAATTAATCTGCTGTTGAAGATGGGGTTGCTGTTCTACTAATCACTACCAATATATTAGAAAAAAAAGCAAGAAAAAGTAAGTTTTATATTTTTCCTCTTCAGAGGTTTCAATTGACTCCTGAGATAAATGGGAATGAAATATATAATTTGACCGCTGCCTTCAGTTTTTATATGCCAAACAATTTTGTGCCCCTCTTTCCTAACGAGGGAAGAGAAGGAAGATGTCCTGCTGGTAGAAGTCCATTAATTCTGCAGCATTGTCACCTGTCATTCTCATGGCATTATTTAGGAATCTTAAGATAAAACAATGGAGTTTTATAGTGGCACCACTTTTAAAAGAGTGCCTGAAATGTTGATTTATTATTAGACTTTCATCTACAGGCTGCCTGACAGAAGTCGTCAGTGTAATAAACGACTTTCTTCTATTCTGACATTACTTTTTTACTACAATTTTTAATTTTAGTCATCATTCCTGTTGTCAATTTGTGCTAACTTCAAAGATGACTTAGGTGCACTGATGAAGAGCATCCACCATGTCTGTGCACCTGTGACTGAGTCACAGATGGAGCTTGCTGTAGAATTTTTGGCTCAACGATTGATTTCATTAGGTTTTGCCTTAAAAATGGTTTGTACAGGGTAGAGCAGTACACTTTACAATAAATAGAAGAGCAGACAAAAGGATTTTTTTTTATTTCCTGTGTTTCCTTTTCCCCCTTTTTTCCCTATTCTGCTATCAAATGCAATGTTGAGTGTTTTTTAAGTCTCCTTTGGGAGTTGATCAGTTCAATTATTGTAACTGAGACTTTTATAGTAAGAATATTTTGGGGAGAAAAAATTTATTAATAAAATGCATTTTCCAGCTTTGCAGGAGTTCCTTACAACTGTAGTGCAGAATAATCAGTGCCTGTTTCTTTATTGTACTTGAAATGAATTTCAGTCTTTGGTGGTCACTGCCTTAAATAATCAATTGCTATTGTATAAAACACATCCATTTCATGTGAGAAAAGACCATGGATCCTCCAGCACAAATAAGACTGATGAAAATATGCATTACAAAGTAATGTAAACATACTGGGTCTAGCAGGCAAGGAATTTTCCCATAAATTGTCCACAGTGGGGAAAATATGACATTCTGCTTGCAGATTCAAGGCCAGGAACAGTTCATGGAATAGAGAACATGAACTTGTGCTTCGAGTAGCAATTTCTACTTTAAATTAACATCTTAAATCAGGTGAACATTCTTTCCTCCCTTCTTGAAGGTGCACTTGTCTCCAGACAGTATTTGTGGTTTTGCTTATCATGTTTTCTCCTCTCACAGCTGCCCTTTCTAGTTGCAATCTAGCAGTTTTATACACTGAAGCATATGTGTTATAAAAAGAAAAATGAATCTTTCACAAGGTCACCTTTCAATCATTTGGTGTGCTGAATCTCCTATGTGGGCATGAAACCAAATCCTGATTGATTGATTGCCCACTTCATCCAGTCAGTATAAAGCTGGCTGCACTGAGTGTGGTGGAGAAAAACTAACTCATAGTCTGCATTTCTGTATTCAGCTGGTGGGACTAACCACATGTCTCTTCAGCCTAATTGAAAAATGGCATTTACTCACAAGAGGATGTATTAATTTTTCTTTTCTCTCAGTAACAAACCAACCTGACTAATCTTGAATTTGCACTTACACAGTGAAGTATTTGTTTTACTTCTGTCACCATGAAATTCTTTTCAGATTTAAGAATGTTAGATCTAAAAACATAATTTGCTTTGATCAGCTAAGGTGGTGACATTTATGTAGAGACCAATGACAGGGTTGCTTGTAAGTCATTCACTAAGACTTTCTGCAACTCAGCCTTGTGCTGTGGGGCAAAACTTTGTTCTGTTGTCTGGCTTGCTTGGCACAGGATTATACAGGATTATACAAAGGGCTAGTAATACAAAGGTTTTAGATTTCTAAAACTGGATGAAGAGGAGTTTTAAGTATTTGAATTTGAAATTATGATTCACACACCCCCTCTCAGCAGTCTCAAAATTCCTGTAGAAATCTCTTCCTCTCTTTTTTACTCTCTCCTTTTCCTTGCTTTCCCCAGGTTTTACCTCTTATGTGGCTGACTTCTTGAGAACCCTGGTCCAGCTGGGTTTACTCAGACTACATTGAGCAGAATAAGTATGGCCTAATAGAGCCTTTTTTTTTTTAAGAGTGACTTCCTTGCCATCACTTTCTGCAAAGAGAAGGGACAGTAAGAGAGTTAGGGTAGAGGGGCCAACATGTTAGGAGATAGAACATGTTAGTTAATATTTATACTACAAAACTTACATAATTCCAGCTGAAATGCAATTTTTCTTTTAGTCACTAGAATCAGCTACTAGGAACTAAGACAGAGAGTAGCTCAAATTAGCATGAACATTTCCTAACTAATCAAATAAACAATAAAAGAATTTCCCAGACTCTTGTTTACTTATGCTTAATAAAGTGTGAGATAATGAATTAGGACAAATTGCTTATTAACAGGCAACAACTTAGTCAAGGCAATGTGTTGTCATGAACTACCAGAATGAGGTATAGGTGTTTATAAAAATGTCAGGTCCAAGTTGAAGCCAAAGCTTAGAGATTGGTTTATAATCACTTTTGCATTATACAGTGAATAGTTTTTACAAGTAATTGACATGCCATTTAGTCCTGCTGTAATTAAAGAATACTAATGAGACATGCCAGGCAGTGCTCTGCTGGGCAATTATACCAATTCAAAAAATGACGTACGGCAGGCAGCAGAATGAATGCAGGGTAGACACACAGACCACCAGCAAAAGCTCAGGAGTCTGGGAAATGCTGAGTTAATACAACTACGTGAATAAGTAATTGAATTCTGATATCTATTGATATGTTGATAGGGACAGAAAAAAGTGACTCAGCAAAGGCTCTGTGTGATGTTGCACACAAGAGTATTTCTTTTCTCCTGTTTGCATGACTGATTTGGTGAGCAACAGGTTTTTAGAAAGCAACAGGGGTGCTCTGTAACGTTTTAGCACTGTCAGAGGATCACTTAAAGGCCATTTGCTTCAGCTTTAGCTGCTGGTTGTCGTCTTCCATATATATAACATAGCATATTTTTCTGCCTGTACTAAGCATCTACTTGTTTAGCCCAGGTTGGTTCTTGTCTTTCTGTCCTATTCCTATGCATTCAATTGCATTTGTACACAGTACTGATCCGATAGTGTGTAAAATTTCCTGTTACTTCTTTGCTAGAATGAGTTTCTCTCAGATCCAGTTCTTCATGGAATATAATTGCAGCATGCCTTTGTTGTCATTTTCCCAAGGCCATAGGCTTTTGACTTAGTTCTTTATACAATGCTTATATAGAGAGTCAGGCCAAATACTTCTTCAGCTTAAATACTGTAGCCTTTAAACAGAGCCTTCCTTTCTCAAATCTGCATTAAAAAGAGCTGGCAAACCATGTTCTGTGTAGGTACTCAGAAATAGAAGCAGGGCAGGAAAGGGAAAAATGAAGTCACCAAATTTTATTTCATACTTTCATTAAATTTTATTTCTAATCCTCCTTTAAGTCCTTTTATTTCTTTCCAGAGGCCAGAAAAGTACAGAGGAAGAGATCAGTAATTTTAAATGACATTTTATTATGAATTATGAATCATTAATCTATTTAATTGATGAACATTTTTATTAAATGAAGGACTGAAACAGGAGGCTAGGCCCAAAAGAGTTAACTAAGAAATTTGGGCCTGCTAACAAGCTACCAACTTCCAAAATGATCTGTGCTCGTTCTGTTCTACTTACTGGACCAAAGCTTAAGAGAATGGTAAAAGAACATGTAATAGGCCTAGAGGTGATAAATTAAAGATGCATTAGGATAAGGTAGACATTTGAATAGAAGAAATAGGCAAGGAGCCAGGGCTTTTTCCAAGCTTCAGTGAGTGGGTCAAGAACAATGGAAGAGAAAAGGGTCAGGCTGAGGAAGATGAGTTTAAGTCCCCAGACCCATGGAGGAAGGACGAAACTACCCCAAAGATTGAAGGCCAAGAGAAGCACCGCCCCAAGCCCCGCCTGAGCTCCACCTATACTCTGCCTATTATTAATATGCATAGATAGATGTTGTAATCACTTGAATATGCATTTAATCACATCTGAAAATTGTATAAAAACTGCTGATTCTGTATGAAGCCTTTGAGCAAGTTTTCCCAGGAATAGCTGGCTTGCTCCCAGCGCTGCTAATAAATACCTTTGCTGCTCAAAAGATCAAAGTCTCTGGGCAGTTCATCATACCCGATTTTTCGGATTCAGGACATAAGGTATTCATAATTTTTACTCTCCTTGGGAAAAAACAAGTCTAGGGGAAGTGCTTCAAGGAGCACAAGCTACTCTGTGTACAACTCAAGCCTATATGCAGATCTCCAGTTTGTAACCGCAAAACGAGGTACCTGCAACAGAACAATCTTCTCTGGCTAGAAGCTTGCTGTACTCAGAAAGACAATCCTTTATTTAGGCAAGACATCCTCAAATGGCAGAAGTGAAGGTACCGGGATCATACTGAAATGAGGGGAGAGGGTGTTTCCTTGATGTTTGATATATGACATATTCTGTAGTCTCAGGCTCAAAGGCAGCATTTCTCATGCCAAGTAATGACAGTCATGAGAATTGTGTGGAGCAGGAATAAACATATGCACAATGTCACTGTTGTGCCTGGTACTCAACACTATAGAAAACTTTGGTTAAGCTACAGTTTTATTGAGGGAAAGAGCATAAGCCTGTAGGTATTTTTACAGTAGATCTATGTCAAAATAAAAGTCCATTTATTTTCAGTTCTAAAAGTATGATATTTGTGAACAGCTTTCTTTGCAACAGAACTATTGCAAGAGTCTTCTATAACTTGCCCCTTATTTTTCTGAAAATGTCCCACAGCTATGCAAGAGAACCTGGGTGTATCCACATCGAGTGCGTTGTGTCTGATTCCAAACTGAAAACAGATACTTTGGAAAGTTCATTTTATATTGTTATCTGTCTTCTTTTAAAAGTCAGTTGGTCCCTTGTCTTGCTGATTTCAGCACTAATTTTCTTTTCAATTGCTAGAAACCAAATGACACCTCAACACTTGGAAACTGTTTCTGTAAATCATGTAGGAATTTGAGGCATATTCAGCAGAAGAATTTGCCAGGAGTTGTAATTCAGAGACAACCCATTAGTGACACAAACAAATTACAGCCTGACAGAAGAAAATGAGTCAAGCATAAAATAATAGATATTTCCTTAATCACATCAGAACGTTGACATATCTGGAAGGATACAATAGCAATATGGTAGTAGGTTTTATTTGTAGAAGAGATATTTGGCTGTTGCAGCCCTTATAATCGTGTTCAATGTATCTTTAAATTCTGCTTTTTACATTAACCATTCTCATATGGTGATACAATTATTTTTGGTGATCCTCATTACTTGAAAACTTTTAATAATTTTTCAGTTGTAAATCATCAGAGTGATCCATGTATCATATAGCGTCTGTTCTGGATGATATTTAACTCAAAAGGCTTCAGACACTTGCATTTGGAGTTTTCCCTTTCCCTTTCGCAGCAACAGCAACACTGTGAGTACTGTATATTTAGGCTGTGTATGTCTACTCAGTTGTATTGTGAGTACAGTAGTTTTAAATGTAATAACATAAAGACTCTTAAAGGCACGAATCCTCTACCTTCTTTAACATCTCTCTTCAGCTCCCCGAATAAAAAGGGCTGGGTATTTCCAAGGAGGCTACAGAGCTAGGGTCTACCTTTGCTTCAAAAGAAATGATGATTTTTTTGTCCCTAGCCTTTATAAGCTCCTTTTAAAATTTTAACTTCTGACTGTTTTCAGTGGAGTCCAGTGTGGAAAATACTGTGAAAAGAATGAAGTTTTGTTATAGACTTTTGGGAAGCAGGAGTAGATGGCAATTTGGACTTATCGTAGGCTGTATTTAGAGGTTTCATTGCCCTTTCCAGTTTCTGATGCTACCAAAGAAACTCATTTGAAATGACGCAATCAAGGCTTCTTGTGCCCGAGGTGGCCTATTTTTGCTACCCTAAGTGTGTTTGGCTTGTTAGTGGAGGCACTATGTGTTCTTTCTGGAGAGAGGTTAACAATCCAAGGAAGTGGTTTGTAGCTGTCTTTTGTCATAGGTCTGCACACTTATTCTGTCAAGCTACTTCACATATTGTTCCTTGGTGTTGGTTTTGCACAGATGGGATTTAATCAGAATGCAGGCTCATCATATGGTTGTATTAATTCTGAGAAACCTGGTTGATACATAGATGTGACTGTCGAAAAATGATTTGACCTGTTTTGGCGCTTGCCTTTGTCCCTTTGCTGTGTGCTATCACACGTCCAAAAGACAGTTTCGTCAGTTTCTTAGTAGAGATAAAACCAGTGATGCTTAACCTGGGGGCAGCATGATGTAATGTGTTCTTTTTATTCAGTCCTCTCTTTGTCAGCCCAAGACCAGCGTCAGGTTTCCTGAAAGCAGCTTTGCATCAGAGATCCACACTGTCCAAGTCCAAGGCAGTGGCTGCATTCCCCCAAGTTAGGGTAATTTTTTTCTTGTCTACAGGGTTGCCCCGACAAAAACCACAGAGGAATCCAGAGAACTAGCAACTTTTCCAAGAGTCAAGGTTGTTCATTAAGTGAGGGGGAAAAAGTGCTTTGTGACTTGTGTACAGCCTTGCAAGGTGGTAATGCCCATCCTAGTAAAAGTTAGGTACCCTATTATTCACACAAATTAATGTTTTATTTGCCTTTTTTTTTTTTCCTCTGTACAGGGTGTGTTTTCTGAGACTGACTGCATATTCAAATACTGGGTTTTAGACTTCTCCAGTCTCCCTCCTAAAACTGAATTAATGTTGAGGAGTAGTGTTAAGAGTATCATTATCCCTTGGTATCAGAATGAGGAAAGAGAAAGTACTGGTACAGGGTCTGGCTGAGATGGAGTTCCTATCAACCCCTATAGTGGTGGAAAAATGTGGAGAAAGTATTTACCAGATTAAAGTGTAGTAAAACCTAATAATTTAGGTTTTTCTTAAAAGTAGAAATCCAGTGCCTAGTTGTGCCATTAGGCTCTGGTATTAAAGCCTTATGTTACAAATTCTAGACTTGTATGAAGGTATTTTTCAAGTACAATGCTGTAATGCTTTAAGTATTTGTAGTGGGTTGGTTTCTTGGATTTTTTAGGCCTTCCTTAGCAACGGGGTCAGAGGTCTAAGGAAGTATTCCATATCATCTCTTTCCGTAACAAAACGTATAAAAAGGCACAGATAAGAGAGTTCGCTCTCTTCTCTCTTCCGGTGGCTGAAGGCAGCAGGTCTCTCCGCAGACGGTCTTGCTTGTATAGGCCAGGGCCTGCTGCTCAGACCTGCTGTTATCTCCGATCTCTCCGAGAGGCGTGGGGGAGTTGGCTGCTGCCTCGCACAGTTCTGCTGTCCCGTTCAGGGAAGTATTTAATTAGTTGTTTTGTATTTATTCACTAGCTCTATAGTAATGGGTATATTTAGAAGATATTTAGTTTTAGTTTTTTTATCCCTGCTTCCCCCTCCCTTTTTCCTCCCCCCTCCCCCCCCCCGGGAGCTCCCTATTGTATTCAAATTGTATATATAATTGTACATATATGCAATATATATATATTTGATATAATCCTATAATCCCGTTTCGTTCAGACTTCTTTCAGGTTTTTTTTCTGTGGTTCATTTTTTTTTCCCTCACCTGGGGAGAGCAGGAGGGGGAAGGAGACAGCCTGGAGTTGGTGGGAGAGCCAGGCCAAACTGATACACACATTCCTATTGGGGGCTCGTCCGGGATATTTTGGTTAAGTTTGGCCTGTTTTAAAAACATTGTCCGGGAAGACAGCCAAGCTCGGGTTTGTTTTGTAAACAAATCTATTGTTTTGAGAACAAGTCTGGGAACACTGCCAGAGTCCGGGAAAACTGCCAAGCGCAGGCTTTGTCTACAAAACAATTACCGGGAAAGCAGCCAAGAAAACTTTGTTTATATAAACAAGGATTTGTTTGGGAACATGGAGAAAGAATAAAGGTAAACAATGGGAAGTGCTAGCTCTACCTTCTTCAGCCACTACCACAGGAGCCCTGTAGGTGGCCCTAACAATGACCCTGATGCCTTAAGCCCCTAATGGTTTTTTATTTTTCTAATTTGTAAGCCTTAAAAGTTTTATAAGAGCCTCCAGGAGAGCTACTAGGCCATTTGCTGCCCAGGCTTGGCACCTCCTCGGAACTGATTAAGGTGAGTGAGGGGTGGGTCAGGCTCGTTAGCAGGCGATAGGGGAGGCTGCATAAGAGCCTCCAGGAGTGTGAGCGACCTTCGCTCACGCACCCAACAGGAGCAGACTAACAGGGGTGTGGCACAGCAATTTCAAGGCATTTCAAGCAGGCAGGGCTCGACCAGTTCCCACTTCTCGTAGGTGAGTGTGCTTTTTAAAGCTAGCAATGGTTTCCAGAAAAACAAAAGCCATTACTGCTGTTGATACTAGGAGTGTGTCTGCTCAGACACTCCCCTCGAAGAAGGATGCAGCCACCCAGGTCTCTGGGTGTGCTGAGTGTCTGAGCCTGACGTTGGTACCAGAGGATGGTGTAGGAGGTAGCTGTGTCCGATGTGAGCAGGTGAGTGACTTGCTGTGCCTGGTAGCAGAATTTAAGGAAGAGGTAGAGAGATTAAGGTGCGTTAGGGAGAGTGAAAAGGAAATTGACTGGTGGAGTCAAACCCTTTTGAACCCTAAGGAAGTCAAACAGGAGATGGCGAAGCCCTGCCCCTCCTGCCATAAGGCAGATGGTGCAGACCAAATTGATGGGGGGGAATGGAAACAGGTCCCTAATGGGAGAGGTAAAAGAACTCTCGACCCCCATCGACCCCCAGGGTGCCCTTGAAGAATAGATATGAGTCCCTGGACCCAGACAGTCAGGCAGAGGACAGCCAAGAAGATCTCTCTGGAGAGCCTCCTGATTCGGCCCTGTCTAATAGATGGATTACAACCACAGGTGTAAAAAAAAAAGAAGGGTGGTTGTAGTAGTTGACTCCCTTCTGAGGGGAACTGAGGGCCCTATTTGTCGCCCAGACCCATCTCAGAGAGAAGTATGCTGCCTTCCTGGGGCCAGGGTGAGGGATATTAGTAAGAGACTTCCTGAGCTAATTCAGCCCTCAGACTATTATCCACTGGTGGTAGTCCAGGCTGGCAGTGAGGACATTAATTGAAGAAGTGCCAGGATAATTAAAAAAGACTTCAAAGCACTGGGTCGGTCAGTTCAGGGGACAGGAACACAGGTGATATTTGCCTCAGTTCCTGTACTATCTGGGATGGATGAGGAGTTAAATAAAGAGTGGAGTAAAAAAACCCAACTCCTCAACAGATGGCTAAAGGATTGGTGCCACAGTCAAAATTTTGGTTTTTTTGACCATGAGGCAAACTCCATGGTACCTAGTTTCTTAAAATTAGATGGGATTCCTCTTTCTAGGAAGAAAAAGAGGACTGTAGCCCATAAGTTAGGGAGGCTGATCAGGAGGGCTTTAAACTAGGTTTGAAGGGGGAAGGGGTTGAAACCAGGCTCTCCAGTGATCAGCCTAAGGACAGAAAGCCTGAGTTAAGAATTAAATCAACAGCCCACCTGAAGTGCATGTACACCAATGCACGCTGTACGGGCAACAAACAAGAGGAGCTGGAAGCCATTGTGCAGCAGGAAGGCTATGATGTAGTTGCCATCACAGAAACGTGATGGGATGACTCGCATGACTGGAGTGTTACCATGGATGGCTACAAGCTCTTCAGAAAGAACAGGCAGGGTAGGAGAGGTGGAGGGGTGGCTTTACATGTCAGAGAGTCTCTTGACTCTATTGAACTTGAGATCAGCAACGATAAGGTTGAGTGCCTGTGGACCAGAATCAGGGGGAAGACCAACAAGGCCGACATCATCATAGGTGTCTGTTACAGACCGCCCTACCAGGATGACAAAGGGGATGAAATATTCTACAAGCAGCTGGCGGATGTCTTGAAATCATCAGCCCTTGTCCTTGTGGGTGACTTTAACCTGCCAGATATCTGCTGAGAGCTCAATACTGCAGAGAAGAGGCAGTCTAGGAATTTCCTGGAGTGTATAGAGGACAATTTACTTCATCAACTGGTAAATGAACCTACCAGGGGTAAGGCCCCGCTAGACCTGCTGTTTACAAACAGAGAGGGGCTGATGGGAGATGTAGTGGTTGAAGGCCGCCTGGGAAATAGTGACCATGAAATAATAGAATTTTCAATACTCAGAGATTCAAGGAGAAACAACAATAAAACCTCTACGCTGGACTTCCGGAGGGCAGATTTTTACCTATTCAGAAGTCTAGTCCAGAGCATACCCTGGGAAACAACCCTTGAAAACAAGGGGGTCCAGGAGGGATGGATGTGCTTCAAGCAGGAAGTTTTGAGTGCACAGGAACAGGCCGTACCGGTGTGCCGAAAGGCAAGCCGGTGGGGAAGATAACCAGCTTGGTTAAACAGGGAGATTCTGAAGGAAATCAGGGATAAAAAGAGAGTTTACCAACTGTGGAAGAAAGGGCTGGCTACTTACGAAGAATTCAGGAAGACAGCTAGATCATGTAGAAAGAAAATCAGAGACACAAAAGCGCAATTTGAAGTTAAATTAGCCACTTCTGTTAGGAATAACAAAAAGTCCTTCTATAAATACATTAATAACAAAAGGAGGGGCAAAGAAAACCTCCATTCTTTGAGGGACTTGGAGGGAAACATAGTTAATAGAGATGAGGAGAAGGCTGAAGTACTTAACACCTACTTTGCCTCAGTTTTTACCAGGAGGACAGGTGGCCCTCAAGGCAACTGGCCTCTGGAGCTGGTAGACAGAGATAGGAAACCAAATAGTCCCCTTGTATTCCAGGAGGAAATAGTTAGTGACTTACTGAGTCATCTGGATCCTCACAAGTCTATGGGACCAGACGGGATCCATCCTAGGGTAATAAGGGAGCTGGCAGAAGAGCTTACCAAGCCGCTATCCATCATCTTCCAACAATCCTGGCTCACTGGGGAGGTCCCAGATGACTGGAAGTTGGCAAATATCACCCCAATCCATAAAAAAGGCTGCAAGGCTGACCTGGGTAACTACAGGCCTGTCAGCCTGACCTCAGTGCCTGGCAGAGTTATGGATCAGATTATCCTGTGTGAAATCACACAGCAGCTACAGGATGGACAAGGGATCAGACCCAGCCAACATGGGTTTAGGAGGGGCAGATCCTGTTTGACCAACCTGATCTCCTTTTACGATCAGGTGACCCGCCTGGTGGATGAGGGAAAGGCTGTGGATGTGGTCTATCTGGACTTCAGCAAAGCCTTTGACACTGTCTCCCATAGCATACTCCTGGAAAAGCTGGCAGCCCACGACTTGGACAGGGGCACTCTGTGCTGGGTCAGGAACTGGCTGGAGGGCTGGGCCCAGAGAGTGGTGGTGAACGGGGCTGCATCCAGTTGGCGACCGGTCACCAGTGGTGTTCCCCAGGGGTCAGTGCTGGGTCCAGTCCTTTTTAACATCTTTATCAATGATTTAGATGAGGGGATTGAGTCCATCATTAGCAAATTTGCAGATGACACCAAGTTGGGAGGGAGTGTCGACCTGCTGGAAGGCAGGAGGGCTCTGCAGAGGGATCTGGATAGACTTGAGAGATGGGCTGACTCCAGTGGAATGAAGTTCAACAAGGCCAAGTGCCAGGTCCTGCACTTTGGCCACAACAACCCACTGCAGCGCTACAGGCTGGGGACAGAGTGGCTGGAGAGCAGCCAGGCAGAAAGGGACCTGGGGGAGCTGATCGACAGGAGGCTGAACATGAGCCAGCAGTGTGCCCAGGTGGCCAAGAAGGCCAATGGATTCTGGCCTGCATCAGGAACAGTGTGGCCAGCAGGAGCAGGGAAGTGATCCTTCCCCTGTACTCTGCATTGGTGAGGCCACACCTTGAGTACCGTGTTCAACTCTGGGCCCCTCAGTTCAGGAAGGATATTGAGGTGCTGGAGCGGGTCCAGAGAAGAGCAACGAGGCTGGTGAAGGGACTTGAGCACAAGTCCTATGAGGAGAAGCTGAGGGAGCTGGGGTTGTTTAGTCTGGAGAAGAGAAGGCTTAGAGGCGACCTCATCACTCTCTTCAACTACCTGAAGGGAGGTTATAGCCAGGTGGAGGTTGGTCTCTTCTCCCAGGCAGCCAACAGTAAGACAAGGGGACATGGGCTCAAGCTCTGCCAGGGGAGGTTTAGGTTAGATGTTAGGAAGAAATTCTTTACAGAGAGGGTAATCAGGCATTGGAACAGCCTACCCAGAGAGGTGGTGGATTCACCGTCCCTGAAGGTTTTTAAAAAGAGATTGGACGTGGCCCTTAGTGCCATGATATAGTAATTGGAGTTGGATCAGGGGTTGGACTTGATGATCTTGGAGGTCTTTTCCAACCCAATCTATTCTATGATTCTATGATTCTATGATTCTATGATTTTAAAAGCAGCAGCCCTGTCCCTCTATCCTGTAGCACCCTTAGTTTACACATTCCTTAACCCTCTTACCCCATTCTATGCTCCCCATATCAAACCTACCCCTGAATTCAGTGGCAATGTTTCGTCTTTTGTCAAGGCAAGGCCTAGACTGTTTAGAGAACAGCATATCAGAGCCTGAATAACAAAATGGAGTCAAGAATTAGGTGAATATGTACCCTCTGTGCCCCGAAGATGATGAGACTTATGAAGTAGAGGGTCCCAAAAAGCCCCCCGACTCAATTCTCAGGGGGTGGACCCAGGGTGGTCCAGAGTAAAGGCCACAGGGTGGACACATTTGGGATTGGATAGATGGTATTATAAAATGTAACATCTCAGGCACAGCGGGCGCGCGTTGTGTAACATCTACTGCCTTGGCATAATTAAACCCTTTCCTTATCTCACCCCTAATTAACTGCTCCGGAGTATTTTTTTAGCACCAACATCTCCATGGCATCAGCTGGTGGCCTGTATGGGGAAACCTGGACTGGAACTTCTTCAGACTGGAAACTTTCATCGAGCAGGAATTCCTCATCAAGCCGGCTTTTATCTGACATAATTCCCGCCCCGGTCTGAGAAGCCCAGCTCCACAGAACCCACGGAAGCAAGCACGTAGCGTAGAGGTGAGATAAGAAAAGAGCGAATAAGGGAAAAAGGTACCTTCCTCAGTTAGCAGCTGCGGGAAAGTTTTTGTTCCCGGGAGATAGGGAACACGGGTGACTGGAAAGTTAACTTGAAGACTTGGGCCCATATAGTCACGGAAGTCGCTTTCCAGTCAGCAGACGGGTGGTTCGCCAACCCAGGTCAGACCGGGTTTCAGCCTAGGGCTGTTTTCTTTTTGGAAAGGATGCTTTCCAGTGTGCTCTGACGCTGTGGCAGAGCCAGTGGGGCTCCAGAGTTGGTGTGACTCGGTAGAATAGCTGAGAGGTTTTGGTAACAGCCTGGTAACCCTAAGGTAGCAAGTTCAAATCCCAGTGTGTGGTTGTGGTCTGTTTTTGTTTTGTAATCGCGGGTTGTGTGGATTCAAAAGTTGAGATCCCTAAAGAATCCCCCCTGAGAATGGTTTTGAAGTACTGGAAGATTTTAACCAGTCCCAGTACAATTTTAAGAAAGGAAGAACTTTACAGACTATCTGTAGGTGCATGGTCGTTATTTGGACAGATGAGAGGAGTGGCTTGGCTGGAATTTGGTTCTTTTGAGCTAGACATGGTGTTGAAATTAATTTCACTCCTCAATGCAGAACAGAAATGGGAGGAGATCAGGTATGCAGAATTGTTCATGTGTCTGTTAACATGCCCTGGATTGAGAGAAGGAGATGAGAAGAACGAAAGTTCAGGAGAGATGGAAAAATCAGTAATGGCTTTAGGAAAAGGGAAAAAGAAAGATTGAGTTTTATTTAAAAACACGGGAAATGGTGATTTAAGTGTGTTAATGTCACCTAATGAGAGAGAAAACAGCCCGGAAGAAGCTGGAGCTGCAGGACTGGCTCCTGCTGAGCAGGAAGGAGCCATTGAAGGACTCCCCGGTGTGGATCTGGCCACACCGGGAGGGATTAGGCAAATTAGGGCCTCCGGAGGAGTTAGCTCGGGTCCGGCGGGAGCGAGTCCTGTCAGTTCGGCTGGAGCAAGCACAGAGGTGCAGATAAGACCTGTAAGATCAGCTTTTGTTGAAGCTGCTTTTAGCGCGGCAGAGCAAAGCGGGAGTCAGGCAGACGCTGCGTGGCTAGCTAGCTCAGAAATAACATCTAGTTTGGTTGCAACAGGATTAACAGCAGGAGAGACTCCTGGCCCCACAGGGGGAATGGAGGCGGGGTCTACCCTGCCTGTTCCAGCGAGCGTGGAAGCAGTCCGTAGCTCTGCTGCTGCTGGCAGCTTTGCCGGAGCAGACAAAGTTGTCATGGTAACAGCAGAGGTGAGTGTGGGAGTAGCAGAACAAGTAAGAGCTGAAGTTGATAGTTCTACCAGTGATGGGACAGGAGCTATGAAGGCTGAAAAGTCGGCTTTTACTAAGGTTGCTTTTGGTGTAGTAACACCAGAGAAAGTTGTTATAGATGCGGCATCTGTTGTAGAAACAAGGGAGATTTTAGAGGTCACAGCGAAAGTGCCGCTGGAATTCGCCAGTGTAGGGATGGCGGCAGGCGTAAGAGTTGCTGATTTAGACAGTGACAGTAAAGTGAAGGCGTCGGCCCCAGGGGGGGCGACGGGCCCAAATGTAGGGGTGTTTGTGAGAGCGAGTAGCCCAGCACCACAGATGGGTGCAGAGGCAGTTGATTCTATCGGTGGCGATAGCGACATGAGAACTGTAAGAATGGAGCTGCGTGCTCCGAGTGCAAGAGAGACCCCAAAGTTTGCTGCAAACACAGCAGGCTGTACTGTTGGAGAGGTGATTATAAGAACAGCCATTGCCGCGGCAATGGAACTCCCAGCTCAGAGAGCAGAGAGGTTTCTGGAACGGCCGTTACCACGGCGACAGAACTAGCTGGCATGGTAAAAAGAAAAGTGTTGCCTGCGTCTAATACAGTGAGAATGCGTGTAAAAGGGAAAAACCAGGCAAAGTTTTTGTCCCAGCTATACTAACAGGCGAGAAAGGAGGAGAAGATCCGGGGACAGAGAAAGTGAGATTAGAGCAGAGAGCGATCCTGAAGTTTAAAACTGTGGCGAGCACAGTAAGGCGGGAACAGGAAAAACTAATCCCAGTTGTTGCTCTGATTAATGAGAAGGTTTTGTTTCCTACTAGTGTGGTCCAGGCAGAGATGGCAGATGCGAGTGCCGCGAAAGCTATGGGCCCGTTGGGCGCGGCAGCATGAGAGAGAGCTGGGGCCACTGATTTTGCAGGGGTGGTGGGACCCAGCTCTGCCCTTGCTGTTTCGGGAACCGCCCCAGATGTGGCAGGCAGAGATCAGGTCGTAGCAAAGACACCGAGAACTACGAGAAAGGCTAGGGCAAAGAAAGTAGATGGGAGTGTGGAGTCTCCCCCGTCCATGCTGGCTGGCGCAGTGGGGGTGACTCCTTCCCCTGTAACATGCAAGCAGCTGCAGTAGGTGTGAGTGTCGTGGAGATTTTAAAGCCACCTGACGACTTTACAGTTGTCATAACAATAAAAATGCCTGCTCCCATAACAAGCGGAGAAGGGGCGAGGGCGAGAGCGGCCAGTGCCCAGCCTACCCCAACGTGTAGGAAAGGAAGGGGAAAATCACATGACTGTGGCAGGCGCCGGCACCGCTCTGTAAGCGCAGGGGCAGCGTTAACCACCGGCACAGAAAGAATAAGCCCAACTGCAGGACAGTCAAAGTCTGGGTTTGGTACAGGAGCTGCTGCCACCTCTGCAGATGGAGCGGGGGCCGCAGCGAGCGCACAGGCAAATCATTTCCTGGCTGTGGCCAACACAAGCGGAGCTACTCATGGCACCTTGGTGGCTACGGGCAGGAGACCGGCTGGGGGTGCAGAGGCTGCAGGAGAACCTAGAGCGATGTCTGTGGCTGGAGTCCCAGCCCAGCCCAATGTGGGACCCTCTGGCTCTGCCATTAGGGGCAGAGATGGAGTCGTCGCTCCCCCTCTGACCCTCCCAAGCCTGCACAGTCCGTGCCCTCCCACTGTACTGAAAAGGGGGGGGGGACAAATTCAGTGTACAGTTCCAACGAACACAAAAACTAAAACCTGCTGGTGCAATATATGTAA
The DNA here is from genome assembly GCF_036250125.1 of Pseudopipra pipra. NCBI lineage: Eukaryota > Metazoa > Chordata > Aves > Passeriformes > Pipridae > Pseudopipra > Pseudopipra pipra. The sequence goes on from NC_087549.1 coordinate 54,414,706, forward strand.
TAATGTGATGCTTTGAAAGCTATGGGAGCTATCTAAGTCTAAAGGGAAAGAAACTGATTTGTCCCCAATAAACAAAACTAGAAAAAGAAACTGTCTATTGACCCTTGCATCCCTTGTCTTTTAAAACTGTCACAGGCTCATAACCTGTGAAAGAATATTCCTACCCTAATTCAGTAAGGGGGGAATACTGTTTTGTTTTAAATATAAACTAATAATGTGTCAGAAGTTAACTGTTTACATATCGTTTGTTCCAGCAAGCAGACCTGAAAGCTGTGCCAAAATTCAAGCTGAGGAGCCATGAGAATAACTTTTATGCAGAAGTAGACAAATGTCTTAACTGCAAATGAAATACATCAAGACCAAAGGGTATGTCCTAGTTAGAACAGCTGGGACCGATTCATCACTGGATGGGTGTAGCCCAAAACTGTATTCTATAGCCTTCCATGCCATTTTCCCAGAAATTGTTGTCAGTTTTGGCCTGCAAGGTGTGGGGGAATGTTCCTGAGCACCCTCATACCCTTTTATGGACTGAGCATCCTCATACCCTTTTATGGAATTCCCTGCTCTGAGGGAAGGACTAAGCATCCTTTTATGGAATTCCCCGCTCTGAGAGGAGGACTAAGCATTCCTGCCTGAACTGGAGAATATATAGACCTGGAATTTCGGAACCTTTTTACCACTCATGCGATCCAGAGGAAGACTGCAGCTCACTGCTCTCAACCAGACTGAGACCACCACCCTCAACTGGACTGCAATCACCACTTTGGACCAGACTGCAATCACCACTATTGACCAGACTGCAACAGCTCTCCCACCAGCAGGTTTTTCCCCTCTCCCTTTACTTTGGACTCCGGGGGGGGGGGGGGGGGGGGGCAAGGAACACCACTTTGTTCATGCCCCAGGGTGCTGGGTTATATATTTGGGTTTTGTGGGTTAAAACCAATTGCTTGTCTGTATAATTGTACTTATTGTATTATTTTATTAAATTGTTATTCTGACTTATAATCTCTTTTTTGAGTTGAGTTCATTTCCCCTGCTGGTTAACTTTTAAACCAGCACATTTTGGCGCCCAACGTGGGGCAGAGAGAGAGAAGTCAGAATCACAATTTCATTTTAAGCATTTGTCTATTTGGATATAGAAACTCCCTGATCACCATGTTGTTTGATGCATTCACATGGATGTTGTATCTGAGCCTGTTCATATTTCCACAGATGGGGTACTATTTGCCTGTTTTGATGCTCTCTTTAAGACAAGGGAGAGTGATCCAAATTGCTTTATTAGTATACTATGTTTATGTCATCATAACATCAGAAGCAATGAGTTTCATTGTAAATGTGTATTCAGTCCTGTTTGCCTGTCCTGGTTTGGGTTGCTACCTCTGGGGCCTCATTAAAAATTGCACCCAGCCCTTTGGGGGAACAGGGGGGAATGGTTGTTTCCAGCCTCTCATCTCCTTCTTCCCCTTCAGACCTCTTACAAAAGTTTTTGAAAATACTGAGTTCCCTTTTGATGTTAAGGACAGTATAATGTTATTGTTAGTGTTGTTTTGTCTGCTCTGTACTGTCTACACCATGTTTAGGGTCAGAACAGGGCCTTCTAGGGAGGTTGTTTGCACGCCTGCCCTGGGAGCGGATAATGCTGAGTGGCACGGGAAGTGGGAGGACATTGACCAGTATTTGGAGAAGTTTTCTCCTCCAATGATCTGGAAATTCACCCCTGAACAACTACAGGATCCTGTTAGCATGATAAGACTGGTGAAGGAAAAATGCTCTGGCAGCTCCAGAGATGGCCAGCTCATAGCAACCTGCTGGGCCCTGGCCACTGCCTACCGGACACTACTTGACATGGTACAGCACTGTCAGGGGGAGGAGAGAAGGAGCAAATCCACAGGTACCACGTCCACCCAAACCACAGCTGAGTCAGAGGGAGAAAGAAATGAATCAACCGGCACCGTGTCCACACAAACCATCGAGGAACCAGAAGAACAACTGAAACCAATAGCAGTCGCCCCTGTCCAGAAAAGGAAATCAAAGACTAAATCAGTCCATATAGCAAATGATGACGAAGAAGCGGGACCCTCACATCCACCGGAGGAGCCGGAGCCGGAAATAATGACTCGGTCCCTATCCCTGGGTGAGCTACGTGAGCTCCAGAGAGAGTTCACATGACAGGCATACGAGTCCATTCTGACCTGGCTGCTCCGAATCTGGGATGCTGCAGCTAACGATACAATCCTAGATGGGAGTGAAGCCAGACAGCTGGGATCCCTGTCTCGAGATGTAGTCATTGATTGGGGATTGGAAGGAGGCAGGAAACTCTCAGCCTCTGTCAGCAACTGTTGTGCAGTGTGAGGGAGAGATACCTTTGTAAGGAGAACCTCCATGTACAGCAAGGACAGTGGAACACGATGGAACAAGGTATCCGGTGCTTAAGAGAATTAACTGTACTGGAGATAATCTTTTCAGAGGATGAAAGATTCCCTAAAAGTCCAGATGGCATACAGTGCACCTCCCAGATGTGGTTAAAGTTTGCATGACTCGGGCCAGAAATGTATTCCCGCTACTTAGCAACGCTGCAATGGAGGGAGGGAGAGGACAAGGTGGGTGCGTTGGTCAGTAAACTCAGGATTTATGAAGACACTGTCACCGCCCCATTACGAGCCCACGTCTCATCTGTGGAAACCAAACTGGCTGAACATGTCCAAAGCCTGGAAGAGAAGATTGAAGAGGGACACCAGAAGCTAAGAGAAGAAATTAAGGAAGGGATTTTCCATATCTCGCCAGGACAAACAAGAGTCTCTGCTATCAGGAGCCAGCGTCCCCCAGCTAAGGAGAGAAGGTACATTCCACGTGGCAATCTATGGTTTTACCTCCATGAGCATGGAGAAGATATGAGGAAGTGGGATGGGAAACCCACCTCTTCCTTAGCAGCCCGGGTACGTGAACTAAAAAGAGGAACAAGTACCACAAGGAACTCTTCAAGGGTAAATGCTGCTCCAGTCTCTCGTGGGCAAGACTCCAGATGGTACAGGAATGATGATATGTCTGATCCTCTTGAAGGGATCTCCAGGTCATACTCACAAGAAGAGCACAATGAGTACCATGACCAGGACTAGGGGTGCCCTGCCTCTAGCCAGGTAGAGGAGAGGGACAATCGAGTCTATTGGACAGTGTGGATTCGGTGGCCTGGCGCATCAAAGCCACAAAGATATAAGGCCTTAGTGGACACTGGTGCACAATGTACTTTAATGCCATCAAGATACGTAGGGGCAGAATCCATCTCCATTTCTGGGGTGACAGGGGGATCCCAACAGCTGACTGTACTGGAAGCTGAAGTGGGCCTGACTGGGAAGGAATGGCACAGACACCCCATCGTGACTGGCCCAGAGGCCCCGTGCATCCTTGGCATAGATTACCTGAGGAGTGGGTATTTCAAAGACCCAAAAGGACTTTGTTGGGCTTTTGGCATAGCTACTGTGGAGACAGAGGAAATTAGACAGTTGAACACCTTGCCTGGTCTCTCAGAGGACCTCTCTGCTGTGGGACTGCTGAAGGTTGAAGAACAATTGGTACCGATAGCCACAGCAACAGTGCACCGTCGGCAATACCGCACTGACCGAGACTCTGTGACCCCTATACATAAGATGATCCGTGACCCGGAGACCCAGGGGGTGGTCAGCAAGACTCGCTCACCCTTTAATAGCCCTATATGGCCAGTGCGTAAGTCCAGCGGAGAGTGGAGGCTGACAGTGGATTGCCGTGGACTCAATGAAGTCACACCACCCCTGAGTGCTGCTGTGCCGGACATGCTGGAGCTCCAGTATGAGCTGGAGTCCAAGGCAGCCAAGTGGTATGCCACCATTGACATTGCCAATGCCTTTTTCTCCATTCCTTTGGCAGCGGAGTGCAGGCCACAATTTGCTTTCACTTGGAGAGGTGTGCAGTACACCTGGAATCGACTGCCTCAGGGGTGGAAACACAGTCCCAGCATTTGCCATGGACTGATCCAGACTGGACTGGAAAAGGGTGAGGCTCCAGAACATCTACAGTACATTGACGACATCATCGTATGGGGGAACACAGTGGGCAAAGTCTTCGAGAAAGGAGAGAAGATAATCCAGATTCTCCTAAGAGCTGGTTTTGCCATTAAACGGAGTAAGGTCAAGGGACCTGCTCAGGAAATTCAGTTCCTAGGAGTGAAGTGGCAAGATGGATGCCGCCTAATTCCAACGGAGGTGATAAACAAAATAGCAGCCATGTCCCCACCAACCAGCATGGTGGGGAAATTGTTATTCTGATTTATAATCTCTCTTTTGAGTTGAATTCATTTCCCCTGCTGGTTAACTTTTAAACCAGCACACACATTCAGTGTTTCGAAAGACGCAAAGAAGAGGCCAAAGCGTTCCCCTCAACCTGAGGGAGAATTATCCCTACCTCTCTAGACCCAACCTTCTCTTGGAGGTGTGGATGATTGGATTAGGCCCTTATCTCAGCACCCGAAAGACTACTCGCTACCTCCACGAGCTGGGTATGGCGAACGACGTAGAAGTCCATCCCCACAGTATGAATGATGTAGAAGTCCATCTCTGCGGTGTGAACGACATAGAAGTTCATCCCCACGGTGTGAACGACATAGAAGTCCATCTCCATGGTGTGAACGATGTAGAAGCTCATCGCCACAGCATACCTAGTCCCCACCTCCACGTGAGAGATACAGAGAGGAGGCGGGAGCGGCTCCACATAAGAACAGAAGAGTAAAGAGGAAAGTGGAAAAGATTCAATGCGGGAGAGATGGACAGGAAATAATGCAAGAAAGTGAAATTACACAATCACTGACCACAAGAGAGCTTCGAGATATACAAAGAGATTACATTCACTTGCCTGGTGAACGAATCCTCACCTGGCTGGTGTGACGCTGGGACAAGGGAGCCGATAGTCACATGATTGAAGGTCACGAAGCACGACAATTGGGATCCATTGCCCAAGACCATGAGATAGAACAAGAAATGGGAAGGGAGACAATGGAGTCCAGTCTTTGGATCCGAATCCTCCACACTGTGAGGGCGAGATACCCATTCAAGGAGTCTCTGATGAGCTCTCCAAGAAAGTGGAACACTGCAGAAGAAGGCATCCAATACCTACGGGAATTGGCCATGCTAGAGATCATCTATTCTGATCCAGACTATTATGACATCCAAGTTCCTGAGAGTGTTCCCTGCATGCAGCCCATGTGGAAAAAGATAATTAAAGGTGCCCCTAAACCGTATACCTACTGCTTGATAACCGCATATCATCCAAAGATGGACAAACCAAGTGTGGACACCATGTGTTCTTGGATAAGGAGCATAGCAGAAAATCTGGAATACTCCTCTGATCCCCTATACCAACCCACCTACAATAGGGAAAGAATGGAGAGAGATTATGAATACTCCAGATATGAGGATGACCTTAGAGACAGAGATGACAGACGTTATAGAGATTACAGAGAAAGGCCAATAGAATGGCGGGATCAATGAAGATGACCTTGACCTAGACCTCGATTCTGGTCTCGGTCTTGCTCACAATCTCCGTCATTCACACATCGAAGGAAAGAAAACCCTAAGCATCAGACATGTAACCAACTATGGGCATACTAATGTTTTGAGATTCTTTTAGTTTTTTGGTTTTTCTAATTTTTATAAGCTTTATAAGTAGTTATATAGTAGAAGTAGACTTTAGAAGCAGCAGCCCTTATTCCTTTACCCTTTAGCTCAGTAGTTTACACATTCCTCAACCCTTACACACCCTATTCCATGCTCCCGTATCAATATCCCCTGAATTCCAGTAGAAAATGTTTAGTCTCTAGTCAAAGTAGGCCCATTTTGTTTAAGAACACTTGTGCCTTGGCCTGAACTGCAAAAGTACAGTCAAGAATTGGGTGACCGTTTTCCCTTTGTGCTCTGAAGAAGACGAAGATGATGAAGAGGTGGTCTCGAAAAGCCCCCCGTTCCGTTCCAAGGGGGTGGGATGAGGGTAGACCAAGGCAAAAGCTATGGGGTGGAAACACTTGGGATTGGACAGACAATATTATAAATTGTAACACCTGTACACGGCTGTGTGCGCACGTCTTGTTATTTCATTAAATCCTTTTCTTAGCTCATCTCCAATTAAATTGCTTTGGAGTTTTTTTTCCTCAGCTCCTGCAAACAAGAGCTGTTGGCCTGAATGGGGAAAAGACTGGACCTGGACTTCTTCAGATTGGAGAATTGGAGGACATTTCATCCTGCAAAAATACTAAAAACCGGCATTTATTTGGAGAATTTGGATAATTTCCTCGCCGATCTGAGAAGCCCTAGCTCCCTAGAACCCCAGAGGAGGTGAGGTAAGAAAAGATACTTTTGGTTAGCAGCTGCAAAAGAGTTTTGTGTTTCCCGGGAAATAGGAAAATACAGTAGGACTGGAAATAGGCTTGGACTTGGGCCCAGAAGTCGCGAGAGTCAGTTTCCAGTAGGCGAAAGGGTTCGCCTGGGTGGTTGGACCACCCAGGTGCAGGTCAGAGCATATTCATATCAGCCTAGGGCTGGCAAGCTTTCAAGCTTTGGGTTTTGTTTCAGTCTGGGACTGATTGGAAAAGGAGGACACCCCTTCTACAGTGCTCTGTTCCAGCAATGAGGCAAGGGAGCTCTGTAGCTATGTGGTTAAAGTAACGGCTTTGTAATCATAAGGTGACAAGTTCAAATCCTGGTCTGTTGTCTGTGTGTGTTTTATTGTCATGGGTTGTGTGGATTCAAAGGTTAAGATTCCTAAAGGGTCTCCTCTGAGTTTGGTTTTGAAACACTGGAGTACTCTGAGACAACTTTAACAAAGGAAGAACTTTGTAGGCTATCTGTAGATGCCTGGCCTCTGTTTGGACAAATGAGAGGGGTGACTTGGCTGGAATTTGGTCCTCTTGAACTGGACACAGTGTTCCAATTAATTTTGCTTCTTCATGAAGAACACAGATGGCAGGAAATTCGGTATGCAGAGTTGTTTATGTTTCTATTAACACGTCCTGGATTGGGAGAGGGAGATAAGAAAAAAGAATGCTCAAAAGAGACAAAAACTTCAGAAATGGCTCTAGAGAAAGGAAAGAAGAAAGGTCAAGTTAAGGCTGCTCCTGTCCCACGAATTTTATTTAAAAACCCTGGGGATGATGATTTGGATCTGTTAATATCGCTCGATAGGAGATATTGCTGCCCAGGCTTGGCTCCACCTCGGAGCCGATTAAGGTGAGTGAGGGGGTGGTCAAGCGCGTTAGCAGGTACTACAGGAGGCTATATAAGAACCTCCAAGAGCGCGAGCGACCTTCGCTCGTGCACCCAACAGGAGCGGACAAACAGGGGCGTGGCAGAGCAATTTGCATGGCATTTTGTGCAGGCAGGGCAAGCAGGCAGGGCACAAACAGTTCCCACTTCTCGTAAGTGAGTGTGCTTTTTAAAGCTAGAAATTGTCTCCAGAAAAACAAAAGCCGTTGCTGCTGTTAATACAAGGAGTGTGTCTACAGAGAGTCCTCTCCAAGAAAAACGCATCCACCCAGGCCTCTGGCTGTGCAGAGTGTCTGAGCCTGTCATTGGTACCAGAGGATGGTGTGGGAGGCACCTGTGTACGATGCAAGCAGGTGAGTGACTTGCTGTGCCTAGTGGCAGAACTTAAGGAAGAGGTAGAGAGGTTAAGGTGCATTAGAGAGAGTGAAATGGAAATTGACTGGTGGAGTCAAACCCTTTCGTCCCCTAAGGAAGTCCAACAGGAGACAGTGAAGCCCTGCCCCTCCTGCCATAAGGCAGATGGAGCAGACCAAATTGATGGGGGGGAATGGAAACAGGTCCCAATTGGGAGAGGTAGAAGAACCCTCTCTTGACCGCCATCACCTCTCTGGGTGCCCTTGAAGAATAGGTATGAGGCCCTGGACCCAGAGAACCAGGTAGACGACTGCCAAGAAGATCTGCCTAGAGAGCCTCTTGGTTGGACCCTGTCTAATAGACGGATTACAACCACAGCTATAAGAAAAAAAAGAAGGGTGGTTGTAGTCGGTGACTCCCTTCTGAGGGGAACTGAGGGTCCTATTTGTCGCCCAGACCCATCCCAGAGAGAAGTATGCTGCCTTCCTGGGGCCAGGGTGAGGGATATTAGTAGGAGACTTCCTGAGCTAATTCAGCCCTCAGACTATTATCCACTGGTGGTAGTCCAGGTTGGCAGTGAGGACATTAATGGAAGAAGTGCCAGGATAATTAAAAAAGACTTCAAAGCACTGGCTCGGTCAGTTCAGGGGACAGGAGCACAGGTGATATTTGCCTCAGTTCCTGTACTATCTGGGATGGATGAGAAGTTAAATAAAGAGAGAAGTATAAAAGCCCAACTCATCAACAGATGGCTAAAGGACTGGTGCCACCATCAGAATTTTGGTTTTTTTGACCATGGGGCAAACTCCATGGTACCTAGTCTCCTAAAATCAGATGGGATTCACCTTTCTAGGAAGAGCAAGAGGACTGTAGTGCATAAGTTGGCAAGGCTGATCAGGAGGGCTTTAAACTAGGTTTGAAGGGGGAAGGGATTGAAACCGGGCTCTCCAGTGATCAGCCTAAGGACAGAAAGTCCGAGTTAAGAACGAAATCAGCAGCCCACCTGAAGTGCATGTACACCAATGCAGGCAGCATGGGCAACAAACAAGAGGAGCTGGAAGCCATCATGCAGCAGGAAAGCTATGATGTAGTTGCCATCACAGAAACATGGTGGGATGACTCACACGACTGGAGTGCCGCCATGGATGGCTACAAGCTCTTCAGAAGGGACAGGCAAAGTAGGAGAGGTGGAGGGGTGGCTCTGTATGTTAGAGAGTCTCTTGACTCTTTAGAACTTGAAGTCAGTAACATTAAGGTTGAGTGCCTGTGGATCAAAATCAGGGGGAAGGCCAACAAGGCTGACATCCTGGTGGGAGTCTGCTACAGACCACCCAACCAGGATGATGAGGATGATGAATTCTTCTACAAGCAGCTGGCAGATGTCTCAAAATCGCCAGCCCTTGTTCCTGTGGGTGACTTTAACCTGCCGGATGTTTGCTGGGAACTCCACATGGCAGAGAAGAGGCAGTCTAAGAGATTCCTAGAGTATATAGAAGACAATTTCCTGCTCCAACTGGTAAATGAGCCTACCAGGGATGGGGCCCTGCTAGACCTCCTGCTCACAAACAGAGAGGGGCTGGTGGGAGATGTGGTGGTCGGAGGCCTTCTGGGGCACAGTGACCATGAAATAATAGAATTCTCAATACTCAGGGATGCAAGAAGGGCCATCAATAAAACCTCTATGCTGGACTTCCGGAGGGCAGATTTCAGCCTGTTCAAGAGACTGGTTCAGAGGGTACTGTGGGAAACAGCCCTTGAAAACAAAGGAGTCCAGGAGGGATGGACATACTTCAAGAAGGAAGTCTTAAAGGCACAAGAGCAGGCTGTCCCGGTTTGCCGAAAGGCAAGCCGGCAGGAAAGACAACCAGCCTGGCTGAACAGGAAGATCTTGAGGGAAATTAGGATGAAAAAGAGAGCCTACCGATTATGGAAAAAAGGACTGGCTACTCAGGAAGAGTTCAGGAATTTAGTTAGGTCATGTAGAAAGAAAATCAGAGAGACGAAGGCAAGATTTGAACTCAATCTTGCCACTTCTGTTAAGGATAATAAAAAGTTTTTCTATAGATACATCAGTAGCAAAAAGAGGGACAAAGAAAACCTCCATTCATTAGTGGACATGGGGGGAACATAGTTATTAAAGATGAGGAAAAGGCTGAGGTATTTAACACCTTCTTTACCTCAGTCTTCAATGGTAGGACAGGTCTCTCTGAGGACAGCTGGCTTCTGGAACATGTAGATAGGAATATGAAGCTGAATAGTCCCCCCGTAATCATGGAGGAAACAATCAGCGACCTGCAGAGCCACTTGGATCCTCACAAGTCTATGGGACCAGATGGGATCCACCCAAGGGTGATGAGGGAGCTGGCGGAAGAGCTCACCAAGCCGCTATCCATCATTTACCAACAGTCCTGGCTCACTGGGGAGGTCCCAGATGATTGGAAGTTGGCAAATGTCACACCAATCCACAAAAAGGGCCGGAAGGAGGACCCAGGAAACTACAGGCCTGTCAGTCTGACCTCAGTGCCTGGCAAGGTAATGGAGCAGATCATCCTGGGTGCAATCGCACAGCAGCTACAGGATGGACAAGGGCTCAGACCCAGCCAACATGGGTTTAGGAAGGGCAGGTCCTGTCTGACCAGCCTGATCTCCTTCTACGATCAGGTGACCCACCTGGTGGATGAAGGGAAGGGTGTGGATGTGGTCTATCTGGACTTCAGCAAAGCCTTTGACACTGTCTCCCATAATATACTCCTGAAAAAACTGGCAGCCCACAGCTTGGACAGGGGCACTCTGTGCTGGAACTGGCTGGAGGGCCAGGCCCAGAGAGTGGTGGTGAACGGGGCTGCATCCAGCTGGCGGCCGGTCACCAGTGGTGTCCCCCAGGGATCAGTGTTGGGCCCAGTTCTGTTTAATATCTTTATCAATGATTTAGATGAGGGGATTGAGTCCATCATTAGCAAATTCGCAGATGACACCAAGTTGGGAGGGAGTGTCGACCTGCTGGAAGGCAGGAGGGCTCTGCAGAGGGACCTGGACAGGCTGGAGAGTTGGGCTGGTTCCAATGGGATGAGGTTCAACAAGGCCAAGTGCCGGGTCCTGCACTTTGGCCACAACAACCCCCTGCAGCGCTCCAGGCTGGGGACAGAGTGGCTGGAGAGCAGCCAGGCATAAAGGGACCTGGGAGTGCTGATTGACAGGAAGCTGAACATGAGCCAGCAGTGTGCCCAGGTGGCCAAGAAGGCCAATGGCATTCTGGCCTGTATCAGGAACAGTGTGACCAGCAGGACCAGAGGAGTGATTCTGCCCCTGTACTCAGCGCTGGTGAGGCCTCACCTTGAGTACTGCGTCCAGTTCTGGGCCCCTCAGTTCAGGAAAGATGTTGCGGTGCTGGAGCAGGTCCAGAGAAGAGCAACAAGGCTGGTGAAGGGACTTGAACACAAGTCCTATGAGGAGAGGCTGAGGGAGCTGGGGTTGTTTAGCCTTGAGAAGAGAAGGCTCAGGGGAGACCTCATCGCTCTCTACAACTACCTGAGAGGAGGTTGTAGGCAAGTGGGGGTTGGTCTCTTCTCCCAGGCAATCAGCAGTAGGACAAGAGGGCAGGGCTGTGCCAGGGGAGGTTTAGGTTAGATATTAGAAGAAATTCTTTACAGAGAGGGTCATCAGCCATTGAAATGGGCTGCCCAGGGAAGTGGTGGATTCTCCGTCCCTGGAGGTTTTTAAGATGAGGCTGGATGTGGCACTTAGTGCCGTGGTCTAGCAACTGTGGTGGTAGTGGATCAAGGGTTGGACTTGATGATCTCAGAGGTCCTTTCCAACCCGTCTGATTCTATGATTCTATGATTCTATGATTCTGTGATTCTATGATTCTATGATTCTATGATTCTATGATTCTAAAATAGCCCGGGGACTTCACAGGTAGGACTCCCCGCTGCTGCAGTGGGGGGGGGGCTGGAGCTGCAGAGGTGGAGGCCTCTGGACCAGCTCCTGCTGGACAGGCAGGGGCTGGGCAGGCGGGGGCCAGGCAGGCGGGGGCCGCTGGAGGACCCCCTGGTGCGGCCACACCGTGGGGAGTTGGGCAGATCGGGGCTTCCGGAGGAGTTGGCTTGGGGGCGGTGAGAGCTGCTCTGGGCACTGCCAGTACAGGATCTGCTGTCATGGCAACGAGTACAGGAGCAGGCACGGCGGGAGTAACGGGGCCGGGGCCAACCCCAGCTTTGGCAGCGGCAGGGGCACGGGCCCCAGGAGCAGTGGCAGGAGCAACTCCCAGAATTGCGGGAGGGGCAGGGGTGGTGCTGGCAGGCAGGGCCTCTGTCCTGAGTGACCTGGGGAGTGGGGCTGGAGCCGCCCCCTTTCCTGCGCCCCCCCCCCGCAGAGGGGGGGCAGTCCAGCTTTATGGAAGGGGGGGGGGGGGGGGAAAGAGGAACTGAGAGGGTTTTCAATCTCTGCCTTTCATGAAGAGGGAACAGGGACGCGAAAACGGGGCAAGACAATTTCAGCTGCTGAGAGAAGGCAGAAGTGAAGTGTACCCCCATTTGATAATGACAGAGCTGATAGAGGCACAGAAGAAGAAGGTGAATCAAGTGATAGCTCGGGGGGAGGAGAAGTAGACCCTCCTGTAGTAAAAACAAAGACAAAGGGGAAGAGAACCCGTGAAGCGTTAGCAGCCCCAGACCCAATAGCTAGTAGGACAAGAACAAAGGATAAACCGCTGTTAGAAGCCCTCTAAGACAAACTGTAACCAATCAGGGCACAATATTAATAAAAGTTCCTTTCTCACTGGTTGAGTTACAACAATGGAAGGAATCTGTGGGGACATACAGAGATAACCCAGAGAGAGCAGCAAACTGTCCAGAGAGCAATCAAAACTCAAACCCCTGACTGGCATGACCTGGAAGTTATGATGGATACTTTATTAGATCAGAGAAGGAGATAATAAAAAGAGCTGCTCGAACTGCAATTGAGATGCTAAAAATCTCTGGGCAGTTTCCAGGGGAAGATACTAAGAATATCTTCCCCCCTGAGGGTCGCAAATGGGATCCCAACATACCCGCAAATTTGGGAGCATTGAAACGGTATCAAGACTGGGTAATTTATGGATTCCGACATGGGGTTCCGAAGGCAATAAACTGGTCAGAGATGTATGAAGTTAGACAGGATACGAATGAGTCGCCCATAGATTTTCTGAATGGGCTGAAGGATGTCATAAGAAAATACACTGATACTGATATAGAGTCAGACCTGGGGAAAAATTACACCTGGTGTATTTGTTTGTAGGGCAGTCTACAGATGATATAAGGAAAAAACTGCAAAAGGCAGGTGGTGACAAAAAGGATATTGGTGAGTTATTGGATATAGCTTGGACAGTATATCGGAATAGAGAACAGAAGACGGGAGCAAGGGTGATGGAGCTAGAAAGGGGTTATTAAGAATGTCGTAAACACAACCACGGGTATTACAAGTCTAATCATCAACAGGACAGAGCAGATGATAGATGTTCTTATTGTAAAAAGAAGGGACATTGGAAAAGGGAGTGCCTGGAGCTGAAGAAAATTGAAAACCCTCCTCCCCCTCCACCACCAGACCCCAGCTGACTGTGAGTCAGAATGCATGAAGAGGACCGGAGGTTTTTTCCCCAGCAGAACCTCTGGTTACAGCTAAGCTGGGGGGGGGGGAAGGATGTTGAATTCTTGGTTGATACAGGTGTGGCATATTCTGTATTTAAATACTTGGGAAGGGAAACTGAGTCATGAGACTATAACTGTGGTAGGCGCTACAGGGGTAAGTGAAACAAGGCCATTTTTTAAACCTTTAAGATTTAAATTGGGCAAGCACTGGGTAACTCATCAATTTCTTTACATGCCAAATTCTCCTAGGCCTTTATTGGGTAGGAATTTATTGGAAAAATTAGAAGGTGAAATTAAATTCTGCGAGGGGGGAGAAATAAAAGTTATAATTCCAGATACTAAATATATCGAGGCAGCTGCTTTCTTTATACAGGAGAATCATGGAGAGATTCCTGCAGAAGTTGAGAATGCTGTCATTCCTTTAGTCTGGGCCAATGAATACCCTGGGAAGTCTAAACAAGCTGAACCAGTAAGCATCACACTCAGAGCAGGAGCAGCCCCGGTAAGGCAAAAGCAATATCCTTTGAAACTAGAAAGCCGAAAAGGCTTAGCACCTATAATTGAAAGGTTTCTTAAATTTGGCTTACTGGTAGAATGTGAATCCAGATTCAATACCCCCATTCTACCGGTGAAAAAGGCTGATGGCAAAAGCTATCGGTTAGTCCAAGATCTTAGGGCCATCAACAAAATAACTGAGTATATCTGTCTGGTGGTAGCCAACCCCTATACCCTATTAACCACATTGACAGAAGATCTAGGGTGGTTCACTGTACTTGATCTTAAAGACGCCTTTTTCTGCATTCCTGTGCATAAAGACAGCCAAGAGCTTTTTGCTTTCGAATGGGAAAATCCTGAGACAGGGAGGAAAACGCAGCTGACCTGGAGAGTTCTCCCACAAGGCTTTAAAAACAGCCCGACTATATTTGGGAACCAACTGGCAAAAGAATTGGAGGACTGGAGAAGACAGCAGCAAGAAGGAGTTGTCCTGCAGTATGTGGACGACATCCTAATTGCAGCCAAAAGCCGGGACCAATGCATCGAGCTCACTGTAAGTCTCTTGAACTTTTTGGGGCTAAGTGGATATCAAGTCTCGAGAGAGAAAGCACAGGTAGCCAAAGAGATAGTCATCTACCTGAGACTTGAAATTTACTGTGGGCATCGGCGGCTCAGCACAGACCGGAAAGAGGCCATTTGCCATCTCCCAGAGCCCCACACCATACGAGAGATGCAGGCCTTCCTGGGAATGGTAGGATGGTGTCGGCTGTGGATAGCTAACTGTGGGTTGCTAGTCAAACCTCTATATGAAGCCCTGAAAACAGCCAAAGAGGGAGTTGTAATGTGGACAGATGAGACCAGAGATGTATTTAAATAGCTAAAACAATCCTCGATGTCAGCTCCAGCACTAGGATCACCGGATCTAACTAAACCTTTTGAACTGTTCACACATGAGCAATTGAATGTCGCTCTGGGGTATTATCACAAACTCTGAGAAGCCAGCGAAGGGCTGTGGCTTATTTCTCTAAGCAGCTGGACAGTGTTAGCCAAGGGTGGCCGGGGTGCCTGCGAGCCGTCGCAGCAACTGTTATCCTGATGGAGGAGGCCCGGAAGCTCACCCTTGGGCAGCACATCACTGTGTATGTACCCCATGCACTTCAAGCCGTGCTCGAACAGAAGGGAGGCCACTGGCTGTCCCCCAGCAGAATGCTTAAATACCAGGTTGTGTTGCTGGAACAGGATGATGTTACTTTGAAAACAACATCTATTGTAAACCCAGCTATGTTTCTGTCCTCAACATCAACAGACAATGTCCCTGAGCATGACTGTTTACAGACTTTAGAGGAAACTTGTTCCAGCAGACCAGATCTGAGAGATGTGCCTCTGGAAAATGCAGACTGGGAACTGTATACAGACGGAAGCAGCTTCATGAGTGATGGTAAGCGCTTCACAGGGTATGCAGTGACGACCAGAGATGAAGTGATCGAGGCAAAGGCCTTGCCAGCAGATGTGTCATCTCAAAAGGCAGAACTAATCGTACTGACAAGAGCCTTGGAACTGAGTGAAGGAAAGAGGGTAAATATCTGGACTGACTCAAAATATGCATTTAGTGTTGTACATGCCCGCAGAGCCATCTGGAAAGAGAGAGGACTACTGACAGCCCAAGGCAGTGGAGTCAAGCATGCAGACCAAATCCATGCACTCCTGCAGAGTATTTGGAAACTGGAAGAGGTAGCTATTATGCATTGTAGAGCCCACCAAAAGGGGAAAACAACTCCCGAGTTGGGAAATCATTTTGCTGATCAAGCAGCAAAAGGGGCTGCAGAAAAAGGCATCCTGGCAATAGTACCGCAAAAAGAAGTTGATTTAACAAAATACACCCCTAAATATGATGAGAAAGACAATCAGTTAATTGAATCACTGAAAGCTGAGATCAAGGAAGGGGGGTAGGCTGTTACCCCTACTGGACAGGTTGTAGTTCCACCACTGCTCCTTAGAGAAATAGCTCTACAGGAACATGAGGCTACTCACTGGGGAACAGAAAACCTTCTAAAACATCTAAAGAATACAGTAATAGGGACAGGTATGACTGAAGTTGTGCAGTCCGTGGTAAGTAGGTGTGAAATCTGTAAGTTAAACAACCCTGATACAACTAAGAGAGTAGTACTAGGAGTAACAAAGGCTGGACACCAACCTGGAGATTACTGGCAAATAGATTTTGCTGAGTTACCACCATGGGGGGGGTACAAATACATACTTGTGTTGGTTGACACTTTTTGTGGATGGCCTGAAGCATACCCCTGTCGTACTAACACAGCGAGGGAAGTGGTAAAAGCTTTGTTCAACCACATAATTCCAAGATTTGGGGTTCCTCTAGGAATGTCATCAGATAAAGGAACACATTTTATTGCGACAATAGTGAAAGAAGTATGCCACATCCTGGGAATTGTCTGGGACCTACATACCCCCTATAGACCTCAGGCTAGTGGCAAAGTTGAGCGAATGAATGGTACTCTGAAAATACAGATTAGCAAAATTTGTCAAGAAACATCTATGTCGTGGGTTCAAGCTTTGCCACTAGCTCTGCTGAGGATTTGTATCCAGCTGAGGTGGATAACATAAGTCCATATGAAATACTGTGTGGAAGACCATATCAGGCACCACACATACCAGGGGACATACACATAAGAGGGTGAGCTGATTTACAAAAATATTTGATTGCTCTAGGCTTTACTTTACAGAAGCTCCAGAAAGTCATCGAGTTATCCAGACCCATAGGACTGGACACTCCTGCTCATCCATTCCAGCCAGGTGACTGGATCTACGCCAGGTGGTGGAACAGTGACTCCTTGCGAGCCAAGTGGAGAGGACCAAAGCAAGTCCTGCTGACTTCCCTCACCGCCGTCAAAGTTGCTGGCAGAGAACCCTGGTTTCACTATTCCAGAGTCAAAAGAGCACCACCTTCTGGAACAACCAGCCAATCAGAACCGGACACCGACGAAGAAGATGTGGCATAGACTGTTTTTACTGTGTATTCTGTTTGTGCTACTGGTAACGATGAACTGAGTTTGGGATCAAAAATTGCATGTGGCCCTAGTCCAAAATGTGTCTAAAATTCTTCGGAAAACTGAATGCTGGATTTGTACGCAAGTACCAGCAATTGATGATGAGGATAGTGACTGGTCTCTAAGTGGTATTTTACTAAATGAGACAAACTTTGGTAAGTCTATGATAAATCTCCCAGGAACCTGGAAGCCAGTTACAGAGGCTTATTATCCAGTGGCCCTAAGTAATGTGATTTCTAATCAAAATGTTGTTCCCTGCATGATTGTAAATGCTACAGGAAAAATCATTCTCCCTCCCTGCTGTGATAAAAACAATTCAAAGGAAGGGGTAAATCCAGAAATAGTTGCAGGGATGGCACAGTTCCCTTTGAGACTAATTCCTCCCCAGGGTTCAGGATGGTACTGGATCTGTGAAAAGGAGGCCTGGAAAGTTTTGCCCCTTGATAAAAATCGGGCCTGCTCCCTAGGGGCAGTAATCCCAAATATAACAATTCTCGACCCAATTGATGAACAGGAATGGGATAAAACCTATACAAAAAGAGTGAAAGGAATCCTCTTATTGAGTGCCCTACAATTTTCCACAGCATAGTCAGAGCCTTAGTCCCATCTTTAGGAGTAAGCGAATTGGAAAAAGCAATTGTAAACATTTCAGCTGTCATGGAAAACATTCAAGATCACACTTCAGATGCAATTGAAACCCTAAAAGAACAATTCCAAAGCTTGTCTCATGTAGTAATACAAAACCGAATGGCCCTCAATTTCTTGCTAGCCTCACAGGGAGATGTGTGTAAAGTTATCAACACCAGTTGCTGCTCTTACATAGACCAGACTGGTAGAATTAGTAATGATTTGGCCGCAATTCAAAATCAAAACAAAATCTTGCACCAAATATCTCTGGATGATGTCTCCCTGGGTTTAGGAGATGTCCTCCACAAACTCACTTCATGGTTACTGAATTGGACTTGGATGAGACAACTGTTTATTTTAGTAATGTACATACTTAGTGTTAGTATAATAGCTCACTGCATGTACCGATGTTATAGTTGTTGTAGGTGTAAGTAGTAGAGATTGGACAAGACCTTTGGGTTTTGTCCAGTCTCTAAGGGGGGACTGATGCCTTAAGATTCTTTTATTTTTTTGGTTTTTTTTCTAATTTTTATAAGCTTTATAAGTAGTTATATAGTAGAAGTAGACTTTAGAAGCAGCAGTTCTTATTCCTTTACCCTTTAGCACAGTAGTTTACACATTCCTCAACCCCTACACACCCTTGGGGCCAAGGATCCAAACCGAGCTCCTGTTGGTGCTGATCTTCAACAAGACAACTGCCTTCGAAAAATAAACATGGGCTACATTTATATATATAGATACGAGTGAGATATAGATGTTGCGTAAAGAAATGATATGGAATAAGGGGTGGAGAATGTAGTGGGTTGGTTTCTTGGATTTTTTAGGCCTTCCTTAGCAATGGGGTCAGAGATCTAAGGAAGTATTCCATATCATCTCTTTCCGTAACAAAACATATAAAAAGGCACAGATAAGAGAGTTCGCTCTCTTCTCTCTTCCGGTGGCTGAAGGCAGCAGGTCTCTCCGCAGACGGTCTTGCTTGTATAGGCCAGGGCCTGCTGCTCAGACCTGCTGTTATCTCCGATCTATCCGAGAGGCGTGGGGGAGTTGGCTGCTGCCTCGCACAGTTCTGCTGTCCCGTTCAGGGAAGTATTTAATTAGTTTTTTTGTGTTTATTCACTAGCTCTATAGTAATGGGTATATTTAGAAGATATTTGGTTTTAGTTCTTTTATCCCTGCTTCCCCCTCCCTTTTCCCTTCCCCTCTTTTCCCCCCCCCCCCCCCAGGAGCTCCTTATTGTGTATAATATATTCTAATTGGATATATAATTGTAAATATATGTAATATATAGATATTTGATATAATCCCGTTTTGTTCAGACCTCTTTCAGGTTTTTTTCTGTGGTTCGTTTTTTTTTCCCTCACCTGGGGAGAGCGGGAGGGGGAAGGAGACAGCCTGGACTTGGCAGGAGAGCCAGGCCAAACTGATACAGTATTCTAAACTATTTTACTATAATCCCTCTTCTACATAGGCTGAGCTCTGAGGGCATTAGTTTACTGTTTATTATAAAGGAGTTAGCTACATTGCCCAGTGGGCTTGCAATCAGCACATATGCCAAAATAATAGATAGAATAGCACAAACAGTACCTAGACAAATTGGTACCGTCAAAGTCTACAGAAACATTGGAGAAATCTAATATGGAAGGTACTTGTACAGGATCTGGCTGAGTGTGGTAGAGTTGAGGAGGGAAGAGTCTTTGTCAGGCACGAATAGTATGACACGAGTAGTATGACACTGATTATGTGGATGATTATGATTAGTTTTATTGCTAATACAGTATATAACATAAACAGGTCTATAGGGTTGTAATATAAACATGTTTTGCTAGAAACATACAGGTTTACAGTCTTTGACCTTGCAGAATGCAAAATTACAAAGCATCAAAGCACCTATGGGAGCTACTTTGGGATTTTATCTCCATACATGACCAGATTTCACTCTTTTCTTTTTCACACTTTTTTCACACTTTTACTTACCCATCCAAAAGTGACTGTTTCCCATCTTCAGGCTGGACATACCCTGCAGGCATCCCTGTTAAGGGGAATATCCACACAGAAGCTGCCTGCAACCTCGGGAGACCAGTTTACCCAGGTGGCCCAATCTCCATCAGCATTTCATACCCTTTTGCAGGCAGATGTGTACCAAAGTCGTTTGCAATCATCACAGCTCCCCCGTCTCTGGAATGTATTCATTATGCAACCGTCCAGACAGTTCCTTTTGCAATTCCCACCTGATGTTCTTAAGAGGAATAACAGTGCCCATCAGAGACAGCAAGAGGGAGTGTATGTGTGTGTGTAGGATGAATAAGAAGACCCAACTATCTTTTGTTGCTGTTCCATTGGGATGGAGTTCATATTAGCCCATATGATGCTGTGCTTTGCACTTGTGACTACAATAGTGTTGATAGCACACCATTGTTTTGGCCATTGCTGAGCAGTGCTATCACAGCATCAAGGCTTTCTTTCCAAACCACTCCTCCAAAGACCAATAGGCAAGGTGTTGGAGGGGACACAGCAGGTAAACCAACATCAGCTGACCAAAATGATGTCCCGTACCATATGATATCATGCTCAATACAACAAAGCTCAATTTTAAAAGGTTACTGATTTTAGGCATTTACTAGAGATAATATTAAAAGGTCTGATTGTTTAAAGATAACTTGTTCAGCAGTCCTTGAAAATCAAGTCCCTCTTAAAATCCTGCATATAAAAATGAGTATATAAAGCCACTTGCATTAGCTCCTAAATTTATTTGTGCGGTGGATATTTGAACAGCAGTGTGTACCTCCTAACAAAAGTAATAGCAAGATGAGCAAGTTTGGAAGTCTATGATACTTTTCTTTCTGATGGCAAAACAGGTAAATTACAGAGCTATAGGAAAGATTATTGCTGGTGACTATCTTTATGTTATGTATTTGTGCTCCATCTACTGAGCAGTAATACAATGTGATTTTTCACAACTTCTGCAGGCTTGTCTTCACTCAAGCACGTGTAGTCATTACAGTGGTCTACTTCATCATAGATACACAGCATAATTTTTTGCTTCCTTGGGATACAATTAAACATTTGTGGATATTGAAGATTCTATTTATCAGTGCATTGTTTTAAGTTTTAAAATTTGGTGGCTGTGCAATTAGTGTAACCAAGTGACAGATGGAGTGCAGCATGATTATAATTCTTGTTTTTTTGGAGGCAATTAACAGTGAATGGAGAAGGTGCTAATTACTGTAGCTGGTTGCAATGCACTACCTAATTTCTTGCCTTTGCTAAGCTTGCAGAGGAACCTAGATGTTTTTTTGGAAGTTTGGCAGTGTAAATTCAGTGGTAACTTCAGTGGTGTAGGCAATTTTGTAGCAAATTTGTCCTTGATACCTCTTTGCTCATTGCTCTTCCAACTTCAGGAATAGTAGTATTCTTTTATTACTGTTGACTTTGTAAGAAGCAGTTTTTTGGCCAGCCTGGGATCACTTTTTATGTATTTATTAATGTCTGGAAAGAAACAAAGGCAACCTAGAGAAAAAAGAAGCAGCCATTATTCTTTCCCATTTATATATTTACTAGAAATTATGGAACAGAAAATCATGGGATTGTTGCGTTGGTTTTTGCTGGGATAGAGTTAATTTTCTTCATAGTAGCTGGTATGGGGCCATGTTTTGGATTTATGCTGCCAACAGTGTTGATAACTCAGAGACGTTTTCTTTATTGCTGAGCAGCACTTGCACAACATCAAGGTTTTTTCTGCTTCTCCTATTGCCTTAACAGCAAAGAGGCTGGGGGAAAAAGAAGTTATGAGGGGACACAGCTGTGAAAGCTATGAAAGCTGACTCCAGCTGACCAAAGAGACATTCTGTACCTTAAGGTGTCATGCTTAGCATATAGAACTGGGGGAAGAAGAAGGAAGGCACAGGAGATGTTTGGAGTGATGGTGTTTGTCTTTCCAAGCCACTGTTAGTCATGATGGAGCCCTGCTTTCCTGGGGATGGCTCAACACTTGCTCTTTGGAAGTGGTGAATGAATTCCTTGTTCTGCTTTGCTTGTGCACACAGCTTTTGCTTTACCTATTAAACTGTCTTTATCTCAATCATGGGTTTTCTCACTTTATTCTCCTGGTTCTATTCCCTGTCCCTCTGGGATCAAGCAGCTGTGTGGTGCTTAGTTGCCAGCTGGGGTTAAACCACAAAATTTGTATAATCTAAAATGGAGATGAGGAAGAAGATCTATATTACCTCTTCAACATCAGTAAAACAACCTACCATTGAAGAGAATATCTGATTTTACAATTCCACACCGGAATAATGTCAGCCACATGTACTCCAGTATACCTAAATCATCAAGGTGGTTTTGAGTAACTTTCCACAACTACTTGTCGAGGCAACTTCCAATAACTTCTGTGAGTAAAATACTGCTGTGGTGACCTTTAATAATAGCTAAAATACAGGGAGATGCAAAGGGAGTGAATTCCTGGACAAGGCTTCGCTCACACCTGAAAGTCACATCAACCCATTCAGTGCAACATTCAGCTTCCATTTGTTTGAGTCTGTTCAAATCTGTTCCTTGAAACTTTTTTATATTCCTAATCTGTGGTCAAAGTGCCCTTGAAGAGAAAAAGTCATATCAGAAAACAAATTGTTTTGAACCACTTAGGGCCAAATTTACCATTATATGCTTTAAAGATTGGGTAGAGTGCTCCTGTGAAAAGCTGGAGGCTGGAATTTTCGTTAAAGCTGTGGCCTGTTGATATTATGAGAGCTCCCATCGCTTTCTCTGAAATCAGTCAGTATTTCTGAGTGTAAGGATAGGTCACTGTGCTTTCTCTGCCAATAACAGTTAAACTAGACATGCTGCTCATTCATAATTTAAGGTAAATGTATTCAGAAGTATGTCTCTCTTCCATCACTCAGCAAATTTTTCTTAAAGTTTTCTAATTTTTTTTTGCTTGATTTTAATTGTAAAATCCCAACGTGACTTTTGTGGTTTTAGAAGATAACAAATTACTTCAGTCTTGTATACTTATTTTTTTCTCCATACTGAAAGCAAACAGTAAAATTTCTTCTAATGGGAAGCTTGAAATTTGCAAAATGCTATTAGTTTGTTCATGTTATTTCTAAGAAACAAGCTTACTAATCTTATGGATCAAGCAGAGGGCACTGGCTTCCCAAATGCTCATTGAAACAGAAACTATTAATGAAGTAACTTTTTAATTGGAATCAACGAAGGAAAACTGGGGATAGTGGAATATATTTACATGTGTTCCTTTAACTTCTCCCCCCTGAGAGAGAAAGGCAAGTGACATTATAGATATTGTGTACTACCTGTGGTTTCCTGCTTTCTCCTGCTCCAGTTGCACTGTCTGAATGTTTTCTCCAGTCCACTGTGATGATCAGTCCTCAATGTGTGTCTGCTCCTGGCACAGATAAAACACTTTACCTCTTAACACCTTACATATCCTATATGGAGCACAAACTGAAAAAAATGATATAGCAGCAATCAGAGGCTAGCAAAAAGCTATCTTATTAACTCAAAAACTCTGACTTTCAAAATAAGTGGTAAAGTTTGTTTGTCTGCTTTTTTCCCCAAGATGCAACCTTGTACTGTATTGTAACAGAAGCTTTTCCCCACAGATCTCCTATGCTGCTCTGGAACCACAGGCTGATGCTCACTTTCTCACCCACAGCATTGGATGGAACAGTGAATGATATAACCTCGCTGAACCACTACCCTGTCCTGCTCTTGAACAGGCCCTGATATGAAAATCCACTCCTCAGTGAGCTTCAATGGCTGCATGTCTCTTACAGAGCAACCTAATATCATGTGAATAAGTGAAACCTTTGGCTGCCAGCAAGAAGCACTTGAAAGAAGCATTAATTATTAATAGTAATATTACTTCTTTTTTTTTTTATAAACAACAAACCAAGTGCAATTAGTGCTAAAAGAAAAAACTAAACACAAAAAGGTATTTAGATACAACAGTTGTTTCCAGGGAGAAATACCAGAGCACAGATTCTCTTAGAAAGCAAAAAGATGGTGTATTTTAATCAAGATTTCAGCATCAGACCTAAAAGAAGGTTTCTCTACCCCTCAACAAGGGCAAAAAGTGCCTTGCTGACATAGTTACCTTGCATTTTTTCAGGCAGCAAATAAAATAGTTTGAACAAATACGTCATTTCTCCTCTAAGAGGTTGTATGAGCATCCAAATGCTCAGTTTTATACAGGGCTTACCTGTAGACAACAGTTGTTTTGTGTTAGTGTCATTAGTCATGTGAAAGTGGTACAGCTTCTCGCTGAAGGTGTAGTTGTACTGTTACAGGCCATTTACAGATGCAAAAAGACAGATGTTATACACAGAAGCATCTCTACCCATTCAAGTACAACCAGATGTGCCAGGTGAAACTGTCCTGGCAAAGATCTCTAATTGATATATCTTTCCTAAACTAAATGAAGAAAGCTGAACTGGAATTCGATCTTCTGATTATGATTGTGTCTCCTCCTTAATAATGGGCTGTGCTTTGGTAGGTACAAAAAACATCTGCTATGCCTCTGTATTCCTGCTAACAGATGTCATTTGTTAGCAAACACATCAGATAACTTCAGAGAACTTTAGTTATACCAAAGGAATAGGAAGGATACAACGCCCCACCCACCCACCCTCACCAAAACCAAGCAAAATTAAAAATCAACCCTCCAGGTGCCAATCCCTATTATATTTTCATAATATGTAGGGCAAGGTTTTCTAAAATGTATGCCTGGAGTTAGCCTTTAAGTCAATACTTAATGACTCAAACATACGTCTTTAATCTCAAAAGTAATAATCATTCTGCTGTTAATGAAAATCTGTTCTGAAATACCTCTTGGAAAAAAAATCAAGAATTCAATGATTTTGTAGGTCAGCTTCAAGAAACATAAATAATCAGAAGTCCAGAATAAAGTAAAAAATGGGCTGACAGAATAGAAGAAAACATTTTGGACTGGGCTAAGATATTAATATCCAATGTATTTTGGTTTTATTGGCTGGACGTGGTGGACACATTCACATGCGAAAAACTTTATTAACACAATTGCAAGTAGTTGGAACATTAGCCTACAATATTAAAATTGGCAAGAATCTGAGCTGGAAAGGATGTAAGCGCTGCAGTTTGACATGGCAGTAAAGTTACTGTTCTGATCCTCTGTTAAGAATCTCTCTGTGATGCAAAGCTCTGATGCAATACAGACTCATTCAGCTAGTTCAAATTTCTTTAAACAATTTTGATAGGTTAACTTGATAGTGGCATGCTTTAGGGCAGTGCTTAAATTGCCTGTCCACCCTGTTCCAGCTCTTTATCATGTCAGGCATTGATTATCCCATTGTAGAGCATAAACACTACACTGTGTGCTAAATCCAGCACAGACCATAAGGATAAAAAAACATATCTCTTCCACAAAATCAGGTGTCCTGACCTTCTTCTCACTGCATCCTCTAACTTGTAGGGGCATGTCACCTCAAGCAATTCCCGTGGCCTTCTTGTTATTTTTTGGCACTTTGCATGCTCACTGTGTTAATTCCAAAATAATTTAAAAAGATGTTTCTTGCATCTAGTTACTGACAAATTTACTGTCTTTTAGAAAGACTTTAATAAAGATGAAGAGGTGGAAATTTTATTAGTTGATTAAAATCTGTCTCACAAAATCTGGAATATTAAACTTTCATTTGCCTTTGTATTTTAATTAATTTTATTATTTATAACTGAGAAGCACTGCAATTTTTTTTCTAGTCTTGTTTAGTCTGCTGAGAATAGACTTTTATAAATCTGAAAAAAAAGGCCGTGTGCTACTGTTTTGTTTTCTCATTGCTATTGTCACTTCTTTAGTAGTAGTTAATTTTAACTCAGCACCAAAAGGTTGCAAACCTCAAACTGAACATGCTCAATGAGATAATTAATTTTCTCTAGTTTGTTTCTCACTGTGTATTAAGACAAAGCTCCAACTGTCCTACTGCTAAGCCTGACTTCAGGTTGTATTGGTAAGTATATACTTTGTGTTGCCTGTTTTTCAAAAGTGATGGTATCATTGAACTTGATAATGTTGGTTCTGCAGGTCAATACTAATTCTGTTCCTAAAATTGAGATGTATACTAAGCAAGTGCATTTCTTTCTCATTTCTGGAAATGAGGCTTCTTTTGTTTCATCATTTGAATAAGATCCTCTGAACTTGCTCTGCCTGCAAATTTATTCTCTAGAAAAGAGTCCGGAGACTTGCAAGTTCTCTTTGTCCTGATTGTTCTTATTGATCTAAACCTTTGGATTAACTTGTCTCCTTCCCTTAAATAAAAAATATTTGCATATATATATCTAAATTGACTACACAGCTGCTACTTTCCCTGAATCTTCTTTTTTTTTTTTTTTTTTCCCCAGAAGAAGTAAGTTCTTTGCTACAAATTTGTGCATCTGTAAGTGTTCAGACTTTAGTTGTTCCTTGCTGGCTTTCAGGGAATTTGTCACATGAGCTAGTCATTGACAGACCAGTATGTATCTGCAAAAATATACTTGGTTTTGCGAATCATAGCCATGTTCTGTAGCTGCATGACATTAGTGACATTAATGGAGTCATACTAACAAGGGCAATCCTTGCTGTTTAAACTTCTTTTACGATGTTGGTGGGGGCTTTATATGTCCATGGGACAGTACACATAAGAGTACACAGCAGTACAAACATAGTCTCTAGAACTAAAAGGTTATGTTGCTTTTGTGATCAAACTGCTGCTCCATCAATGTGTCTTATATGGGCATGTGGAACAGGAGGTCCTGTCGTGGTGATGTTCTGCTGTAAGGTCTACACAACTGCATCTTCCCTCTCAACTCCCTAGGAATTTTCTTGAAGAGTGCTTGAGCTTTCTGTCTGTCAACCCTGGAGACCATGAGGGCTGGTGACTCAAATACAGATTCACAGGAAAAATTTAGTTTGATTTTTCCTTAAGATTAAAGCTTATTTTTTTCCCCAGAAGTTTGAATCATCTATCTTTCATCCCCCAAATGGAAATATTTCAACCCCCGCTTTCAATCAGCTATACAATTTGATGTGCATGTTAGGCATTCAGTGGCTTTAATAAGCATGAGGGTCACTTTTTCAAAGATGCAGGTTTTCACCACTTTGAAGTCTGTGATGTTTAGCCAGCATCGACCTTCACACTGCAATTAATGAGAAGCTCAACAAAAGAAAGTGAGAAAAATTGTAGATGCTGAACAATTTTTTTCTTTTTATTTATCAGCCATTAGAGATGTAGAAATGTAATTTAGTTGAGAAACCATTGCACAGTCCATCTTAGCTCTTGCAGAAATTGCTTTCCCAGTTGATCCAATAGCAAGTGATTTCTTGGAGACACAAATCTGCAATTTCTCTTAGTCTGAGTGATTAAACCATACACTGGGCTTTCTGGGTTAATTTTCATCAGAACTAGGGCTTGCTCTAGAGACTGTCCTCTCTCTGAAGTCATACTATGTTTCTTGCGTTGTGGCTGGTTTGTTTGTTTGGCAGGGGGGAGAGTGGGGGGGAGGAGAGAAAGGAAAGGTTTTTTTGATCATGTTTCAAAATGTACCAAAAAGAAAATGTCTTCTGGTCTTCTTTTGTAACTAAGCACTTTGTAAGCCCAGGAAAATCAGAAACGTACATCATATCAGCAGCCTCACCAAATAAGTATGACAAGTATTTTCTCAGGTTCTGCTTCACTTTTAATGCTGGATTAGACATCAGGGCACGTGGTTCCTGCTTTTGTGAGGGATTAATGATGCTTGAAATCTTAAATGCCAGGAATCTTGGGGGCTTATGAGAGTCACTTGATTTTTGTACGTCAGCAAACAGCTTGCCATTGAGGAGACTGTTTTAGTGTAAACTAATTTAAATTCTCAATGGTACAAGTGAATGCACTGGGCACTGCAGTGTAGAAGATGATGTTTTGGGTTCAGACACAATACTGAACTACTTTCCTTTCTGCAGATCTGTTTATTTCCAGCGGACATAATTTACCTTTTTAATTTTGACATCTTTTCATTTCAGCCATAGCAATAATCTACACTTTCACTCCTTAGTGGGTGAATTCTAGAAGAAAAATAATTCCAACTTCTGAAAAAATGTCAGGTTTTTTTTTCATTTAGGATATAGTGATTGAAAAAAAATCTTGACATTAAAAAAAAAAGATACTGTTAATTGCAAGCCTTTATTGTAGGAAAAATCAGGAAAAGTAGTATAGTAAGAGCCTGACAGAAAAAAATTGAGTTCTGAGCTAAATGGCTATTATTTAATTCTAATTTTTGGTGGATTTAGACACCTTGTTAAATAGGAAATTGTTGCATTTTTATCAGCCTGAACAGAGAGTGAGGAAAGAACCTCTATATCAGTACAGAAATCTTAGATTAGCACTAAATACTACTTCTTAAGAGGCAATTGTTAATATTGCTGCCATAGTGTTCTTGAAAAATTGCCTTGGTAGCACATATATCTATGTTTAGTTATCATATGCATTGAATAAGAGACACTTGCACTTGCCACGATGGGAACTGCATACACACATTACTGCATCTGCAGTTTTCCCTGTGTAGCAATGTCTCTTTGTGGGTATAGTGAATTAATAATTATTCTCACTGTGTGTCTTCTTGAGGTTTTCCTTGAGCTTTTTTTTTACCTTTCTGTGGTCATGCTGTGCTAAAATGCCAACACCTGACAAGAGAGACAGCACAGGACAAAAAGGCACTGAGTGGTCAGGGCTCTCTGCTCAAATCAAGCAGCCAGCTCAGGATGGGAAACACACCACTCCCAGGGAAGGGTTCATGTTGAGCTCCTGTGCTGGGAAGAGGGAAGTAAGCAGCTTTTCAAGGGATCTCTTTATACCAGAAGTTTATAAAAAAACCCCAGAAATCAGAATCTGTCACTCATTTTGAGGAATGCATGCTTCTTTATTCTGAAATAAAGTGTATTTGAGTATATATTTCACACTAAAATAAAGTAGGGAAGGATGATCTAAGCACAGTGCACTGTGTTTGGAAGGTTTGCTCTTTGCTAGTGATTTCTATTCTCTTGGCTTTCATCTATTAATGTAAATATAACAATGTGCTCAGACACTGTGCAATGCCTGTTTGTATATGTATTTTCACATTTGTTTCATGACGAAGATGCAAACTCTAAACCAGGGAGTTCACAACTTTAATGAAAGTTAAGGAAAGGTGGAGTTAAACTGCAAGAGAAGCCGGAACTGGATCATGAAAGAAGACAGAAGAGAAGCAAAGTCTGAATTTCAGAACTGGTCTGTATCTTAGGGATGTGTGAAACTACACTAGGGCAGAAGAAAGGCTCCTGGCTTCTCATCAGCCTGAGGAAGTTTTAAGATTTAGTGTGTAGGTCATGTGCTAGTGATACAGATGAGAAGAATAGTGAATCATGGTTGGCTTGTACGGTCCTTTAAAAGGTCTTTGCCATCGAAAGGATGGCTCTGTTCCTTGAGCCAAAGGAAATAGCTGGTAAGTTGCCACTGCAGAGCAGGCCTCTTAAAAACAGAGAGCCCCATGCCCGTCCCGACAGAAACAAAATGTGTCTTTGGTTGTACTACTTCTTAGATGCCATCAAGAAAATTGCAAATAAAGTCAGCTATTTCTTGCTGGGAAATGATGTTGGAGCACACCTGCAGCAGAAAGATCTGTTTGTATATATATATGTATTGGTATATGGGTGGTTGGAAGACCCACCAGGCAGCAAATGTGTTCCTAACACTGGTGTTACAACTGGGCTGGAAAAATGGGGAATTGTCAATGTGAAGTGTCAATGTGAAGTTGTACTAGATGATTATTGTAGGTCCCTTCCAACCAAACCATGTTATGCCGTGCTATGATATTCTAAAGTAATATCTAGGGCTTTTCTGCTCAATATTAAAATATGACCAGCTTTCATTGAATTGCCTGGGATCATTAACAAAGTTAAAATATTCAAACACTGAAGACTGAATTGAAGACCAAGGAGCTGAATTATATAGCAAATTAGCAACATTTTATATGCAAAAAAAGAGATTCTCATGCACAAGCATTTTATGAAACAAATGAACAATATGCTCTTAATGTTTGTCTTTGCCATACTGACAGATAAGCTTGCAGAAATAAGACATGAAACATGTCATTGAAGTAACACTTTTAATCACTCATTTTTGATAATTGCGCTAATGAATGAAGACATGTTAAGCACTCTCTGTGGTTTAGCAAGAAATACTTGCACAGAATCACAGAATGAGTCACGTTGGAAGGGACCACAGCTGGTCATCCAGTTGAACCTCCCTGCTCAGTCAAGATCATCCTAGAGCACATTGCAAAGGATTGCTTCCAGACAGTTCTAGAATATCTCCAGTGAGGAAGAACCCACAACCTCTCTGGCCTCTGTTCCAGCACTCAGTCACTTGCATAGGAAAGAAATTCTTCCTCATATTTGGGTAGAACTTCCTGTACACCAGTTTCTGTCTGTTGCCTCTTTTCCCATTGCTTGGAAACACAGAAAAGAACCAGGCTCCATCCTGTTGACATTATCCCTTCAGATACTTACACACATTGATGATCTCCCCTCGTCTCTTCTTGAGGCTGAACAGGCCCAGCTCCCTCAGCCTTTCCTCATGAGAGAGATGCTCCAGGCCCTTAAACATCTGTGTAGCCCTCTGCTGGACCTGCTCCAGGAGCTCCACATCTCTCTTGTACTGAGGAGCCCAGAAGTGGACTCAGCACTCCAGACCTACACACCAGGGCTGAGTAGAATGGAGGGATCAGCTCCCTCAACCTGCTGCCAATGCTCCTCCTAATGTACCCCAAGATCCCATTGGCCTTCTTGGCCACAAGGGCACACTGCTGGCTCATGGACAGCTTGTTGTCCACCAGGACTTCCAGGTCCTTTTCTGCAGAGCTGATTTCTAGAAGGTCAGCCCCCAGCCTGTCCTGGTGCATGGGGTTATTCTTCCTCACATGCAGGATCCCGCATCTGCCTTCAATGAATTTGGGACAGTTCTTCTCTGCCCATCTCTCCAAACTATTGAGGTCCTTCTAAAGGGTTTCACAGCACTCTAGGGTGTCAGCCAGTCTTCCCAGAAAAAAGTATCTAGTAAGAACCTGCTAGATGGTTTGTTTGTTTTATTTCTTTACCCCAGTCTATTTGTAGATTATTGAATTACTCTTCTTTTCTGTCAGAAAGTTTCCACAGTCTTCTGCTGGTCATCAGTGCTTTGTGTAGTCTGCAGCTGGCAAATTTATGTGATTCACCAGGTCTGTACTTCTGACCCACCCTCTAATAAAATTCTAGGGGATGATTCATTACTGGAATTGGCTCTAATTAGAGACACATAAAAATGATGGTTACTACACCTCTTATTACTCTTTTACAGTTTAGGAGGCTATTTACAGCATCATCCAGTTAAGGTTATTAAGATATGTCTTTCTTAACTGCCTTATACTCTTTCTCAGCTTTCTACTCTAATGCAAGGAGGACCACAGATAGGTACTGAGAGTGACAAGAGATGATCTCAAACCATTTTGAAGGCTCAGATGAAAGGGTTGATAAACAAAAGTGCTAGTGTAGTGCAGTCATACTAAGTATGGCTGATCCTACCCTTTAACAGGGCACAGCTTGTGTGATATTTTGATGTCTTTTCACAGTCTTGCTTTTCTTTTTGAAAAAAAAAAAAAAATCAAATGTTGATTTGAAGATTATGGCCGTGATGTAAAAGAAAGTGTTCACTATGCCACAATTTACTGCAAAGCCTAACTTTTAGGTTTGCAGCTGTTCCCTTGAAAAGCAAGGGGACTGAACCATAGTTTACCACCACCTCATCCAGTTTTCTTTATTTAAGGACAAGAAGTAATGATGCCTTTTTTTTTTTTTTTTTTAAATTTCAATTAATTGCCTGTCTTTATTAAAGGCTAACTGGCTGGTAATGATATGGAGGTAATAGTGGGGACCTTGATGAGGCTCAGACAAGGCTACCTAGCACAGAGGTCAAAAGAAATAATTTTCTCAGTCTGAGAAATTAGAGAACATTTGTTATGTGATTCAAAAGGCCATGATCTTCCCTTTTGGTGATCCATGCCTTATCTCTTGCAGCAGTCTGCAAGAGATCTCTGTGGCCATGAAATATGCTAATGACAGCATAGGCAAGAAGTAGAGAGAAGAAGGATTTCATAAACAGGCCAAGAGCACCAATCCAAAGAAATGTTACGAAGAACAAATGTATTTTCATCCAATAGATAAAAATAGCTTCAGAAGGACATTGGAATTGAATTGCTTGAATGTAGTAGCGCTGGACAAGTTTGGTAGATTTGTATTAACCTCACTAACACTCATCTCTGAACCTGTTAAGATTAGAACAGATTAATACCCAAATGCATCTGAGCGTAACTAGCTCTTCTTACAGAAACATCTTTGGGGGCACGTGCAGGTTCTGCTGTTGGCCCCATTTATATATTTATTGATAAAATCAGTATCTTGCTGTTGTGAATTGCATGCAATTCCCTGCTGGTTTTGACATGGTGTAACTTGACCTACATGTCAAGGTAGTTCCAGTGGATGTGCTGGATGAAGGGGAGCTCTGGCATGATTGCCAGTGGTGCTGATGGCAGGCAGGGGCTGGCTCTTTCTGCCAGGGGCATTGTTATGGCTGCTTTTGAAGCCTAAGAGGCAGATATGTATCTGAAGCGACTTCTGCTCTCTCTCACCACTTCACAATTGAAAAAAATGGCATTGGACAGAAACAGGCCCTGGCATCTCTTTCTCTGCTGAAACCCTATTTCACTTCTTCTGTTCACTGATGTCTTTCTGTAACACTTTCTATCTCTTTTCCTGGAACCCAAAGAAATTTCTTGTTGAGTTCAGTGAAACAGGGGATTCTAGCATTTAATTTTTTCTTTACACCATGTAAGATGTTACATGAAGTATATAAAAAAGACCTCTTCCTAAGGATACATTTTAGTGTCCCTTTTGGAATGACCATGGACCTCAGTAGCACTGTCGATGGCTCCAGATCCAGGCTCCTTGACGTATGCCCAGCTGTCCTTGTTTCTATGCTGCAGGGAGACCTGTGAACCTGTACCCCAAGGCCCCCGTTCAACCTCTCTTCCTCTTTGCATCAGTGAAAAGAAAATGGTGGACTGAGAACAGAACAGGAGCTTCAGTGTATTCCTCAGGGTGCCCAGGTCAGGTCCGGTACTGTGTTGGTACAGCCTATAGCTAAATACCAGTTCAGGCTTTGTGATGCATACATTGCCATTTACTCTCACTGACAGTCCAGACATGACCTTTGTGACCTTGGAAGACACTGAGCGCCAACCTGTTGGCAGAGTTAGAGAATTTATTTAACTGAACAGTCAAGGGAGCTCAATACTAAAGTCATGAACATCTGAAAGGCAAGCCTATTCATTCAGGAGTCCTCCAGCTGGAAGGTGAAGGCATTCTTGGATTCTTCCCAAGGGAATCCAAAGATCTGCTCCTGTACCCCTTTACTTAAAATCCTCATAACTCACCTGCATGCCTTCACCCACTGCTACTTCATGTCCCTTTTGTTATTTGCTTGTCGAGCCATAACATTTATAGCTGTTTACTGCAGCAATATAATGATAAAATTCTTTTTTTTGGGGTGGGGTGGGGGATGGAAGTATTTTTCCATTTTATCATCTAATATAAAAAAAAATCATCTGTACCACTACCCATTTTGCAGGCAGGCAATTTTTCTGCAAGCTTTGTAAACAAGGGAGTTTCTTTGCATAGCATAGACACTTGTACCAAGATTTATGCCTGCAGTGTGGAACAAGAATCCAAAGGCTGATTCATAATTTTTATATGAGAATCTTGGCATTGCTCTAAGGAATAACAGCCAAACCATCCAGCCTGATGTGTGATTTATTTCTTGTAATTGGCTGGTCTACCAAGTCCTACCAGGTACATTGAGAACTTTTGTAAAGGCAGCTAAGCTGGTTGCCAAGAGCTCTGTTAAACTGAACATACAGAGAAATTTGTAAATGGAAAGAATAGAATAAATAGAATAATAAACAACATCAATAACAAAGCAATTTGCTGCAAGAGACGTAATTGGAAGTGGAAAGAGCACAACGTCTGCACAGTTCTTTCTAGATATAAGAACACCAAAAGAAGTAAAATTTTACCGTTAGGTATCTAATTTCCAAGGTCTGAAATGGGAAAATCAAAAACTATGCAAAAGATAACCAAAGATAACCAAAAAAATGCTTTCCATTAAAGAACAGGAAGAGAACTGCAGGTGACCCTTCTCTATACTTTTCTTTTGGGCATAGCAAAGAGCTATGAGCTCAGAATTGGCACACAGGTGAGATACAGCAGGGAGTGTGTGTGTTGGCTAGCTGTCATCCACTCAGACTGAACAGCTGCACTTGAGCATAGTTTGCTACCTCTTGTTTGTGATAATCTAAATTCTCTTTCCCATACTGGGGAGAAGGGATAGGCAAATTCCATCTCCTGACTATAACTGCATAATGCTTGAGGAGACATTTTACTCAAAATAATAAAGATGCTTTTCACTGTCACCTTTGCTGCAGGGACTATTTGTACATAAGAATATTTCATACAATGGTTTCAATGCATAAACTTTAGCTGAACACTGAAAACAAAATGGCACAGAATATAGCAGTAAAATTAGTGTTTGGTGGTGGTGACTCTTTAAAAAAAATATTATAGGCTAAAAATGAGCATTTGAAACTGTTATACACCGTGAAAAAAACTCAACCCACTAATTTGTGGAAAAGTGGTGATTTGGAGATGCAGAGAGTTTGTATACTGAATGGCATTTGACTAGCTGGTTAGTAACTAACATGGAGGGCATTTGGCAGTGTCAGGAAATGTGTGTGCTTTGTATTCACCAGTCTACACACAGAAGCAGGGACGATTTGTTAAAGACTTGCACTGATTTTACCACCTTTTGGTTAAGGCCCGGAAGGAACATCAGCTGCCTGACTGCTAGACCCACAGAGGAACTTTAGCCATCAGAATACTGAGTGCTGAGTTTAATATCTCTTAGGTCCCATGAAAC
Source organism: Pseudopipra pipra (assembly GCF_036250125.1). Classification (NCBI taxonomy): domain Eukaryota; kingdom Metazoa; phylum Chordata; class Aves; order Passeriformes; family Pipridae; genus Pseudopipra; species Pseudopipra pipra. Next base: position 54,449,199 of record NC_087549.1, read on the forward strand.
CTTGGGGAATTCACATACATTTTGGGGAGCCCTGGCTCCTGGCATGATACTGTGTGTTCCTTCCATTTCTACACTGAAATCTTGGTTCTAGCGAGGCAGAGAGAACACGACCATTTATTTGTTCTATTTTTTTTCATGCAAATTATTTGAATGTGTCTTCTATTGGCATGATGGGTTTGACTGCATGTTCCCTGAGATTTGTAACAGTCGGTTCTTATTTCTGAAAAAACCCAAAACTGAATATAATACAAATGCTTACAACAGTAATAAACCTCCCACTTCAATAAGAGTCTTCTGTTCTCACCCCTTTTGAAGCACAATTGCAGCATGAACTAGCAACAGCAAAGAAAAGAAAAAAATAAAAAAAGAAACAACTCTATGGCTTTGGAAAGGAGCATGCCTAGTACATCTCCCCCTTTAATATTATCGAATGGTCATAATGAATTTCAGATCAGAATCACTGTTCAGTTAGAAAGACAGGAGAAGACCACTAGATGGTGGTAAAAAACCAATCCTTTGCTACGAGATCTGTGGAAAGAGAAGTCCAGAGGGGCAAAGAAGGGGAGGAGGAGCCACAGTTTGAGTACTGAAGTCATTATTGCTTGGAGTCTATAAAAAGGCAGTTGCACGGTAAGTAATTTATACGCGATCAGCTTTGACTCTATGGATTTGCTCATTCCTTTCCCTCTATTTTTTTTTTCCATCTATTCCCACCAAGGAATCCCCAGCCCCAGATGTTGGGAGAGGAGGGGGGCTGAAACTTCAGCTCTCTGGAGGAAAGGTTGCAGGCGATGAAGAGGAAGAGCAGCTGAAGGAGCAGCTCTGATAAATAGGTACAGTTAATTCTTCACTGCAAATAAAAAGCTACTTTAAAAACTGAAAATTGTTTAGCATTATATGCTTTGAATTTTATTTGCAACAAGTCACTGACAAACAACTCTAAGTGTTCCCCTTATTAAGAATAGAATGGCTTACAACTTGTCCTAAATATTGTCATTAAAAAAAAAATTGAATAAAATATTAATGATCTGGAATAGAAAACTTATGCTACAACGACTTCTACCCACACTAATTCTGTAACCTTAGTGTATCCTGAAATGTATGGATTTGCCTTGGTTAGGTGTTTAATACCATTAATGCTTTTAAATGAGCACAGTAGTATTGCACAGATAAACTGTTTATAGCACAGTTCATGCAAACTTAAAAGTACAAAGGTCAGGAAAGCATTTAATTATATAACTGAAAATATTCAATTCTTAATTGTGACAATGATCAAAACTTCTATATATTGGATTCAAGTGAGCGATTTCTGCTGGACCTAATACTACATTCTCCTACATTTCTGGAGTCTGAGAGTCAGGACTGTGAAAACTGCTTGTTTGTTTTTTCAGCAGAATTTCCAGGAAAATCTGGGGGATTCTTCCAGGGGACCAAATAGAATAAACAAAAGAATAAATGAAGGGTGGGTGAATCTCTTCTTTAGTTTGTCGTTTTAATTTCCCAGTAAGGATGGGTAGAAAATCTCTGAGCTGACCAAAGGTTAATTTAGAATCAGACGGTGTTGAAGTGGCAGGACATGCATGAGCCAAATTAAATAGAAACAGGTGATATTTATTTTGTCAACTTCTGCCTGTACTCATTGTAATATTTTTTTTTTTTTTGGCAGGATCTTTTATCTTTTGGAAAATGCATTTATCACACTCCTTGGCAAGCCCCTCGGAAGGAATAGAATGTGTTAGCTTCCAGACATGAACACGTCCTCTCAATTGTATGTTTCTGAACTAAACTTGAGTGCCTTTGGTAGCAACTTTACTGGGCCTACTGTCAAGAGCAAGTCATCGCCATGTGAGCAAGTGGTCATTGCAGCTGAGGTGTTCCTAACTCTGGGCATCATAAGCCTGCTTGAAAACATCTTAGTTATATGTGCAATAGTTAAGAACAAGAACTTGCATTCACCAATGTATTTTTTTGTTTGCAGTTTAGCAGTGGCTGACATGCTGGTTAGTGTGTCTAATGCTTGGGAGACCATAACGATATACTTAATAAACAATAGACACATCATTATGGAAGATGCCTTTGTCCGTCATATAGACAATGTCTTTGATTCAATGATTTGCATATCTGTGGTGGCTTCCATGTGCAGTTTGTTGGCTATAGCAGTAGACAGATACATCACTATCTTCTATGCCCTGCGCTATCACAACATCATGACAGCGAAAAGATCAGGGCTTATTATTGCATGCATCTGGACTTTTTGCACAGGCTGTGGCATTATCTTCATTCTTTATTATGAATCAACTTACGTGGTCATTTGTCTCATCACTATGTTTTTTACCATGTTGTTCCTCATGGTCTCACTGTACATCCATATGTTCCTCCTGGCTCGTACTCATGTGAAGAAAATTGCTGCTTTGCCTGGGTACAACTCTGTCCGTCAAAGAACCAGCATGAAAGGAGCCATCACTCTGACTATGCTTCTTGGCATCTTCATTGTTTGCTGGGCTCCATTCTTCCTTCATCTCATCCTGATGATCTCCTGCCCTCAAAACCTCTACTGTGTTTGCTTTATGTCTCACTTCAACATGTACCTCATTCTCATTATGTGCAATTCAGTGATCGATCCCTTGATCTACGCCTTTCGTAGCCAGGAAATGAGGAAGACCTTCAAAGAGATAATTTGTTGCTATAGCCTGAGAGTGATCTGTGGTTTATCAGACAAGTATTGAGAAAGCAAAACCAAATCAAGAAAGAGAATAGAAATGCAACATCTTGCCTCATCTTATAACTCTGCTGAAATGCCTATGGAACATAGTTTCTCTGTTCAGCTGTGATGATTTCTGCAGCAATCAGAACCTATTTTTTAACATGTGGTTTTACATTTCTTTCCCTCCACACACCTCTGTCCTGCTGATGGTAGGAGCTACTCAGTGCGTCTGTATAATGGGGAAAAGAATATTTTGAATCTCATTTACTCTACCAAAGGCTGAATTTTTAAAAGGGATTATACAGAGAAAACCATACTTTTCTTTCTGCTAAATGCAATGAGTGAGACCTGCCATGTGAATGAACCCATCATCCTTTCAATATGTGTTTCTTTTGATATTATCTTTCTCTCTAGGGAAAAAAATTGTCTCTCTAGGTAAAAATAAGCCTGGCTTATTTTGATGTCCAGAATTACCAGGTGGTGTTTTTTTTGGTTTTTTTTTTTTTTTTTTTTTTTTTTTACTATTTCTTTCTAAAGATATAAAATCAGAGAAGTAGCTCCAATTATCAAGCTTCACATACCTTGGTCAACAATTATGACCAATATACATGCACATATCAGCAGTCTTGTATTCCAGTCATGACTGTTACTGTCATAAAATGTGTATTATATAAGAGGCCTATGTTACCATGAGATTTTCCAGGTTGGATACAGTACTTTGTCATATATGACTATCTGTGTTTTAATCACACTGATGTGTGATGTATCTTAGGTGGATTTTAAGGCTGAATATGAAGACTGAGCTGATTTGAGTTTGTCTGTTTTCTTTATTCACCAGGGCTAGAGAAGTAAAGGGTACATGACTCTAGATAGTCATGTAATGTTTTGTGAAGATCGAAAAACTTGGGTGAGTGCCTGCCTTTGAACAGACATCAGAAAAACCTTTTGGCTGTGAGGAGCCTCTGTTACTGGAGGAAGTTGTTCTGTAGATTGTATATTTCAAGCTGGGAGAGAAAAAACAAGTTTGATAATCAAAAACCATAGCGGGCAATGGCAAAAGAGGGATTTCAAAACCTCAGGCACGTGTTGCTATTACAAAGAGTCCTGACTTCTGCTCCCCAAAACAAACAGATTTTGTCTTCGTTGAGAGGATTCCAGGCTGAAACTCTCATGCCTTTTGTGTGAGTAATTTCCATCTAGTCATGCTTTCATAAACGTGCTGTTCTGCAACAGCTGTGTAATGTACAAAATGTTGGATTTATCACAGATGAAGGAAGTGGAAGTATGGCATTGATTTCTTGATGAGCATGGATGGTGCATATCTTGCACTGTGATTTAAGCTATGAAAATATTTCAAGTGGTGACAACCCACTAACTAGATATCGGAAAAAATGGAAAAATGAACTATTCCTTCTGAAATCTGAAAGAATAATGCTTGTTATACTTGGTTTACAGATGCAGTAAAACTCTTGTTCTCAATAGAAGGAATATGATTTATTCCATGGGTGTTAGGTTATACCTTCAAGGTGAAAGTCCTGATTCAGTTATAGGAAATTTTTTACAATAAGGGTGGTCAAACATAGGAACAGGCGCCCAGTTGTTGTGCAAACTCCATCCTTAAAGATATTCAAAACTTGACTGTACTCAGCCCTGAACAATCTGGTCAAAGTTGAAAGGTGATTGACTTTGAAGTTGGCCCTGCTTTGAATGATTAGGAATAGATTACCTCTATAGGTCTCTTCCAAACCAAGTTATTTGGTGTTTCTATGAAACAGTTTGCATATTATGATAAAATGATAATTTTTCCCTCCTAATTTTATCTTTTGTGTAAGAAAAATTGTAAGATATTCTCCTCCAAACATTTAAAAAGATAGAACACTTGTGTTTTCATTTGCTTTGGAGGTCTCTGACAGGAGAAGTAAGGTGTAGCTTTAGCACTAGAGTTATACATTTTGTCTGCTGCACCTTAAAAGATATTATTCCTCCAGCTCACACTTATCTCACTCTAACATGAGTGGGAATGTTATTCTCAGTGAAGATATCTTATTGTGCTGACTGATATAATGGTTATATCAGTGCACTAGGTTCTGGAATCTTCCTTCAGCTACATCTGAAAATGGGATTTCAGAGATATGTTTGTGGTCAGTAGTGAGAATCTTGTCTTGTTTCAGTCCATCTCTTGACCCCATCCATAAATAGCACCTAAATGTGGGCTCTTGCAACTAGGAATGTAAATGGCAAAAGGAGATAGCTCCATTGCATAGTGAAAGGCATCAGCTGATGTAAATAAATCATTCAATCCTCACCAGGTATTGCAAATAAGACAGTCTTGTACATAATTGCAAAACGACAAAGGGGAAGCCAAAAGTGTAAAAGCTTTGGGTGTTTTCTTGAATTGTATATTAATTTTTTTGTTTTGTTTTGTTTGAAGTTTGTTTGATGTATAAACACAGACATATGAAGAAACTATTAAACTGGATTGCTGGAAAACCCCCTGTTACTGGTTACTCATTGTAACTCGTCTGCTACCTTATAGATTATTCACAGAGGGAATATTGCATTACAGACTTTCATGTCTCAATTTAAACAGATGTCTTATTAAGAAACACATTCTGAACGAGAGTTACAGACTAATACAATGTATTTACATTCATACCCATGTTCCTCTGGGTGTCAGCATCACATCTTCATTATAAGCTTTAGGGGTGGGAAGCTGAAACAGCTTAAGGGTGAAATGAAAGTATTTGCAAGAATAGATTAGAACAGTTCCTGCAAAAAAGGCTGTTGCAACTATAGGAATGCATATAAAATACATATCTCTGGAAGACCATGACACGCTTTAATATGTTTCTTTCTCCTGTTTAGCTGCAGAATAAAAGGAACATTTAGCGTGCTCTCACTTCTCTCAGAGACTAGAAAACACTAAGTATTCTGATAGACTGGGGCAAGCAAGCATTGGGTAATTAGGAAATTTGCTGTCAAGGGACAGTCATGAAAAAATTAGTTGTTAGGCTATCATTGCACCATGTCCCTGCAATTAACAACACTACTCTTGCTTATACAACCAGTCATTTATGGTTTAGCTTTAGTAATTGGAAAAACCCCATCAAATCACACTATTTCTGTCCCAGATCTCCAAAACCAATTTATATTGCCCAGTGTTACTTTGATGACAGTTTTTAAATACACAAGTTAAAAACATTTCACTGTTTTTAACTTGTGTATTTAAAAGCTTTTGATAAGCAATTATTTGGATCTCACTTCTGTTGCAGGTGGGACTTCCACAAAGTCACCTGTATTTTAAGCAGGTTAGTATCAGCAGGAATATTAATAGAAAAAATCTGAATCTTTTCTCCAGGTCAAGGCCTCAATAAAGTACATGGAAATACCAGTTTTTCAAGAGCCTTAACATCTCCTCTAAAACAAAACAGTCATAACTGAATGGAGCAAAGAAGTTGTTTATGATCCTGGACTTTAAGATCCTGCTTCCCAAATGGGTACAAATCTGTCATAAAGGACTCTAATTGCTGAGTCCTACTTCCTCTGAGTTTGGACTGGGAGGGATGATTGCTTTCAGCTCTACAGCCTACACCCAGTGTGTAACCAGTGTTATGGTACAGACTAATACAGGCCTGCACCCAGTGTGCAACCAGTGTCCAGTGGTACAGACTAATACAGTGTGGAATCCTTTTGAGAGTGGGTTGTACTTTCATTCCCACTGCACAGGCTTTTCCTTTTAGAAAACCTTCTCTAAGTGTCTGTCTGGAGACTTGAGTTGCGTTTTTTGTGAGTCCTGAGCAAACAAGTGCAGAAACCACAGGAATTTCCTGCACACACAAACTTTAAGAAGGCAGAAAAGATTTGTAATCTTTGGGAAAAAAACTCCCCCACACAGTCGGCTCTCTGAAATCTTCAAGGACTTGGTTTTACAGCAAAGCCTTGTTGGGGATTCTCCTGCCTATCTTGCTGTAAATACTTCTGCTTCTCATCAGCTTCTTGCACAGAAGACCAACTCGTGGTGACCACTGCTGCGTTCAGGAATTGCAATGGATGGTCCCAGTCTTCAGCTGCGTTGCAGTGCAAGCACAGTTAGACAGAGTGGGTAAAGAAGACATGGGAACATAGATGTGGAAATGAGGATCCCCACATGAGGGACGGAAAGTCATGCAGGCTGTGGTGGAGCTGCCTGCATAAGTCCCTGTGCTAGGTTATCTCCAGGTGAGATGTTCTCCCTCCTTTTCTAATCTTATAATCTGTTACAACCTGAGCTGTGTGTATCTTGGATTCCACTTGTTTTTCATACAGGACAGAAAAGGAGAATCTGAGATATGTGTGTGTGTGTTTATACTTACATACATGCCTACATAAGTTCTTGCTCGCAAATATAAAGTACAATCACAGATGACATCAACAGATGAAATGTATGTGCGAATGTACAGTTTCTTTTTCTCTAACCTCCCTGCTCCTTGTCATTCCGTTATTTGTTACACTACTTTCTAACCTGCAGTGTGTTTTTCAGGTATTTCCTCTACCTGTGAACAAAGTAGCAACAGTTTAAATCTGAATAAGAAGGAAAAAACCTCAAGTACTTTTTACATCTCAAGCTTTTGAAAATTACAGCAAATCAGTGCGACAGAACAGAGTTCCCTTAGCACCTGTCACACTAAAGATCTAGTAAATTAGTTAAATTCTTGTGGTCCTTAAGCATTATTCCTACAACATTTTTTTTTTTTTGAGCTGCTTGCCTAAAAAGCCCTAAAAATGCATGACTAGCTGTGCCGAATACTGAGAGTGGAGGGTCTTCATCAAAATAAAGAACAGCTTTTTATGGACATAATAAAAAGTCTGGATACATGTCTGGTAACCCTCTGGAATGCTAGTAGAGCTTCCAGCAAGCTATGGTTTAGGGTATTGGGCAGGAGGTTATATTTACAGCTTTATAACTGGGCTCTCAATGAATGTGTCTTATATGAATTTATCTAATGACTTTTGTATCTCTTTATTTTAATCTGCAATATCTTGTTTCCAAGGTTAGACAGTTTGAGTGGAAAAATTATTTTTTTCCATTATGAAATATCTGCCTGGAAGTTTTCTTCAGTGCCCTATAGTCCTTATGTCGTAAAGAAAAGAAATAACTAGTCCCCATTCACTTTCCCTGTTCCATTCATTATCCTACTCACTTATATTCCTCTATAAAGTTTTCTTTTTTCCAGCGAAGGATCCTAGCCTATTTAATTTCTACTGGTATCTTCATATATTGTTGTTACATTGTTTTCCTAGATCTACTATATTCTTTTTGGCTTGAGGGAGGGCAAGACGGGGGGGGGGGGAGGCAGAGAAGCAAACGATAATCCAGATCTAGATGAAAACTACATTTCTACAGTGCCAGACGATGCTGTCTGTTTTGTTCTCTAGGCAGTACGTAACAATACACTTTCATTTAGTACAACATTCTCCATAATGTGGAAAATTTCAAGATCTCTAAAATGCTTATAGGAACAAATACTCTCTGTTCTCTAAACAGGCTTTAATTTTCAATGGTAAGGGCACATAAAATATATGCAAAAAAATACATTACTTAGGAGTGCTTCTGTGTTTCTAGGTGCAAATACCTGCCTTGGCTGTGCCCCAGCTCTGTAGCAGAACTCATCTGCTGGACACAGCTTTCATTTCCCTGCCTCTGATGAGATGAAAGCCTGGCCACTGAGGGTAGAAGGGCCTTTTAGTGTGTCCCAGCCGTGCTCCTGGGTGGCTGAGGATCAGGGACCCCAAGTTCAGATACAAACCTCTCCTAGAAGCTCATAATTTCTTTGAGAATATCATTTGTGCAGCTACCTCCAGATGGTGATTCATCACTCCAATCCTTTCAATTAGGCTGTTTTTACACCTGATTAAAGCAAGATGAGAAATGGAATGATGAGTTGTGTACGCTGGGTCCAGATGATTTTCAAAGGCATCAAAAGAACTTTTTTAACGCCCCATTGGATTAATGCCTTAATTAACAGCAACAAACCAAAACATAAACCCACAAAGAAAATGACATTAATTTTTCTCCCTAGTTTGCCAGTTTTTAGCAAGACACAGTTAGTTTTGGCAGGCAGTAAGCAGAGTTGCCTGTGAATTAGGTTTTTCATTGGTTTTCGTATTTTTCACAGAAACTTTGTGCCTGCTTCACCTACCCTGAAAATATGACCCTAGGAATGCCTATTATCTTTGTCTTATGCCTTTTCTTTGTCATAGGTTTGCTCTGAACTGCTTTCAGGAAAGCTTTGCACACAATTTGGGTCTGGACATAAGTCCCTGAACTTCTATTTTCCCACACTTCATAAGGCTGGGAGAGCCTTACACAGACCTTACTATTATTTATTCCTCACAGGTTTCTTGTGGTTTTTAAGTCAGGGGAATCTGTCCAGGATATTCATCCATTGAAAGAATACTAGGAAATATACTTTAATTTTGTTTTAAATCTATAGCAATATCATTATTAGTAGTGCCAACATTGACCTCAACTCAAAGATACTTCACTGAAACCAAAAGTAGCTCTTTCCCAAATGTTTTCCCCAGAGAACATGAAGAGATCTGACTATAACAAGGAGAGTAGATTCCTGGTCTCTGCTCACACAGTGGTAGATAAGTGGTGGAGCTTGGGCAAACAAGCATTTTAAATATTTGTTAAGTTCACACTTGACTCTTACAGAGAATGAAAATGAATTGCCTTTTCCTACTGTGAGGACCAGGCTGCACTAAAAAATGTCCTGGTAGACACACTTGTGCCAAATTCAGTTTCAGAGGAATAGAGTCAGTGGGTGCTGGAAACTTGGGTCAAAGTCTGTGTGCAAGACCCTCACCAGGCATGATTGAATCCCATTCCACTGGAGTGCTTTGTCAGACATCTTCTCCCCACAAAGATATATAGTAGGAACTCAGGGTGTGGTACGTCTCAAGCTCCTTCCTCTTCAGAAAGGAAAATAACAATATTTTAAACATTAGTTTAAATCAGAATGTCAAGATAAACATTTATTTCTCATGTTCCTTAGTCTAAGAACTCACTAGCTTTCCTCAGTGGGCCTTCTGGATCCTGTGGTCTGGCTGGGGGGCTCTGTAAAATCAGTCATATAGAACCTGCTTAACTCACTTGGAAAAAGTGGGTTAAACCTTTGACTTTTTCTGAGCTTAAGTGTCCTGCTTGGTGCTCGCAGTTTGAAAAGCAGGTGCTTAAAAAGCCCTCCTTTCAAATGGCAGAGAAAAGAGATGAATCACTTAAATTTCAAGTGTAGTTCCAATGACAGTTCATGTCCCTGCATAAAGTGCATAAAAATGAAGAGGTAGGAAGTAAGTCCTTGAATGAAATCCAGGTTTTTCATCTCACAGTGAAACTCTAAATATTCAGATTTTCACTATGAAAAGGGACACTGGCACGGCCAACTCTGAATCTGGAGGAAAACTTTGTGAGTTAAAAATTCACTTGTATTTGGTATGTAGCCTGCTGGGTTAGTTATACTCTAGAAAGTGTTTCACCATTTCCTTTGGTGAAACAAATCGAGAAGCATCTTTTTGGCTAATTTTGACAGAACTAATGTGTAAGATGGCATCTACAGTCTACGGCCCTCGGTGTCTCTGTTGCCCAAAGCAGAGGTTCTCAGTTTCCAGAAAAACTGAAAGGTGCAAGGACTTTAGGTACAACAAGGGACAGGTGAATTTGGGCTCCCAGCTCCTCATGCAGCTACTTTGTTTTGTTGGCCACATGCCTGATGCTTCAGTCATGTGCAATTAATAAATGAACCTAGCTGTGGCATTTTAAGCAACAGACTGGACTCTTATTTAGAGTGGGGGATATTGAAAATATGTCCAGCTTAATTAGGAGGGAATGGAAAAGAGGAAAGCCACCCTAGATCTACCACATGGGAGACAGCCCTGGCATACAGACAAGTGGGGGATCAAAGGCCTGTTGCGCAATGTAATGAGTAAATAGATGACAAATTCAACATTAGCTCTGGTGGACCTTTAGAGGGGAAGGCAGGCAATACAAGGAACACTGTGTGTATTTCAGATGACCTTTTGTTGAAAATGTCAGTCAGCAGACTGTACTGAATTTATAAAGAGGGTCAGAAATTACTGGGCTGAATAATGAAAGGTTTAATTCTCAGGAAAGAACCAGAGTGAAGATACAGGGAGGCTGGGCACCTGGAATTACACATCCTTTAAAACTTTGCTGAATAAATAATGGCCAGTGAAGTGCCAGAATTGTTAGTGCTGTGAAAAAATAAAAGCATCTAATGACATGGATGTGGCTAACAATAATGAAGGAAATCCGTGGCGAATTAACAGAGCTAATAAAGAAGAGGCCTTGCAGAGGCGGCTCCCGGACCTTGTCCTAAGTCACCACTGCCTGCAGCAGCTCCCCCTCATACACACTCCAGCCCTGGAAGGGGGTGTCCATGGGGCCCTGCCAGTCGTGCACTTCAGAAGAGATACTCTAAGCCTTCTCCACAGAGAAACAGGAAGGCACTAAACAATCTCCAAATTGATTTTTGTTTTGTTTTGTTCTGCAGTTTATTTTTCAATTATATTTTTGATCTTTCAGCTTGACTGGGTAAAATAACTTCTGATCAGAGCTAATTAAACAGATATTTAGAATTCAGTAGCATATCCCTTCTGAGAGCCTCAAAGTATTTTGCAAACACTAGTGAATGAAATTTCAAACTGTTGCTGCAAGAAAGCTTGCAGAAGCATACCATTGTCCTGAGGGTAAAGGTAGGGAGATAAAGACGAGGTATTCTTGAAAGTAGAGCTCTAAAATACTGGTTTCGTACCTCTGCGGTTAAGTAGCACTTAGCTTTTTATTTTTCTTCTCGTTTCTCAGCTATGGCTTGTTGCCTCTGAGTGGCATCTTTGTAGCAGGTCTGGAATCTTTTTGCAATGTGAAAAACTCTGAAGCAACAGCTATGATCTCTGAAGCTTGACTAAATAAATAAATACATTGCTGTTGGAGTCTGAAAATTCGGATACCAGAAAAAGAAACTGCTGGGTTTAAACAGAAACCTTGGGCTACAAAGGCTGGGGAAAAAACCTGCATTTGAGGACCAGACAGGATGTCACCTATTTGTAATGTCCTGCCAAGATACAGAGACGTTGTGCTGTGATGTTATCAAGCCTCTGCATAAACTCCATTGTTGTTTTCCCCCTCCCTGGGTATCCTATGTAGTCTGTAAACATCGGATATCTCTCCCCCAGGTAAATCCCCAAAAATGTAATCCTAAAATTAGGATTAGCACCCATGATGTAGGTGCTAAACCCAAAAGGTGTAACTTGGGTTTTTCCCTTACCTCATCCTTGTAAAACCTCCTGTTTTACAAGGCCACCCCCATTAATATGTAGACCCCAGACCCTTAAAATATCAGCCTGTATGTCCAATAAACTATTCCAGATTTCTGCCTCCACCTGGGTTGTCTTAGTGTTATCGAACTGCTATACATTGCTAAAATATATATCAAGGATAGGGAGTGGGACACTGACTTGCAGGACAAGAAAGTGTCTGGAGGCTTTTTAAAACCGAGAGCACTTTGCACGCTAGTAATCCCTCTTACTAATGCATCCTTATTCCTCTGAAATGCTTTTACTGATTGAGATTGTCCTTTGAAAACAAAGCAAATACAAACCATTTTCTTTATTAATTAACTGAAACAGTCACAGTTTATAGGATTTCAAGGCTTAAGGGTGTCATATTCGCTGTTACTGACTTGGATGTTAGCAATTGTCTTAGCTCTTAAGTAAGGGAAGGTTTCATTAAACTGGCATCCCTTTTCTAATAAGCCAGGCCACAAGGGATGCACACCTTAAAAGTTGTACTTGAGGGGTTTCTGTATTTTTTCTATGGATGTTTTAATTTAACTGTACTTTCAATGTAATATCTGCTTTCATTTAAAATACATTTCAAACAGGGAGACTTCGTAAGGCAGAGACAGGACCTCTAGCTTGAAGTGACCGGCGTAGTTCAACTTTACAAACTATTGATTCTTAAACTTAATAATTTTGCCACTGGAATTCCTGCCAGATACTGTATTTTGAATGTTTACGTTCACCTTCTTTCAGTTTTAGCCTGTAGTGTGGGGCTGAATAGTTCTAGGACGAGGCATGCTTAGGCTGTATTTCAAGGATTTAGAAAGGATGATGGTGGTCTAAAAACATTATTTGTAATGCAAATACCTTGGTAAAACCACAAACAAGGCAAAGACAGAACATTGTGTCAAATTCTCCCTGCTGTTTTCTGGGAGAATTTGAAAATTCTCTGTAAAAAAAGGGGAGTTAGAATATGAAATGCCATTTCTTGCTCTTGAAATGGGAAAATACATGGAAATTAGATAGAGATTTGTTAACAACACTCACAGTTTTAAGCTAATATTTTGCTACAACTTGAGGAAAAAATCCCAATGGAAATGATTTTTATTCCACAGTAATTATTTTTCTTGTATAGAGTAGAAATCACTTAAAAATCTCTTGTCTACTAAGGCACATTTGACTCCCAGTTTGTTGGGGTTATTAGGCCTATTGTTGGTTAGCTGTCAGTGAGCCTCTACCACTGTTGTATAGCTTGTATTGCAGAAAAGGCAGTTGCAATGGTTTTCTTTTCAGTTTTAGTCCTTCACCAATCTACTGCTGCAGTCTAGTAGTGTTGGAGGTCAACTGAGAACTTCTTCCTTGAGTAACCATGTACTTTAGTAGAAGTTAGTGATAAGCACTGCTAGTTGCTCCTACAGGAACACTTTGCTCTGCACTGCAGAAACAGACTAATTTTAAAATGGATTCATCCTGCAGGAAACAGAAAACCGGTGATGGATGAAAAAGAATAAGTCTGATGTCTTTGATTACTCACCTTATATGCAGCCATCTAGTTTAAAATCCCCTTAGCCTATCTGCAGTCATGTGGTTTGAGGTCATCTTTTTCAGTTTGCAGGTTTTCCTTTCAAAAGATCTCTAGTTAACTGGGACCTGCTGTTCATTAGCTTTATGGCAGCATTCTTGGTTTAGTCTCCAATTCAAGCCAATACACAACAACAGGCTGCTCTTCACAACTGCAAACTGTCTTCCTGAAATCTGCTGGACTGCCTACTCGATTATTCTAGGATAAGGGAACTGTGCTAGAGATCCCACTATTAGACCCGATATCCCTGCAGAACACAAGAAAATGTGGCACAAGGACTGACTTGAGGGTCCCAGGCAACCTAGCCATCTAAAATATGGTGTTGTCATTGGGTAAGTGTAACAGCCAGCTGCTGACAGCAGTGTCAGTGCCTGTTATACTTCCCACAATCTTGGCACCAGCTTGCTTAGAGCTTCTTTAAACGTGTCTTCATTGAGGCCTGGTGCAAGAGGTAGATGAACCCTGGGTAAATTGCTTAGCTGGATCAATGTCTTCATGTTCTGTACTTGACAAATTCAAATGCCTAAAGAAATTAGATGACTCATCGTGTAATTTGTTTTTGCAAAGTGTCATTAATCTCTGCCACTACTGCGTACGGTGTGCATATTTTATTTTGGAGCTAGAATGAAGCAAGAAAACAGAAGTAAAAGGACTATGTATGCACTATCAATGGAGTAATTTTTTCCGCAAACATGGAAATGTGACTTTTCATGTCTAGTGCCACTATTGTATTAAAATAATAAATCTAGAGGCTGTGAAAAAAAAAAGTGAGGAATTAATACACCAATCATCTCAGTGCAGAAATCAGAAGATGATATTTTTATGGTCTTTATTATGAAAGTGAGGCTGTTGGATTGTCTTAATCCATTCTGGTCTTAAAATGTTGAAATAAGTTTAATGATAAGATAACAAATATTCAGGACTCTTTCCCAAGAAATCTACTGAACAGTGATAACTCTGTTCTTCTTAAGGTGTAAATTACTACGGACCAAAAGAAATCTTCCTACATTTATAAATGTGAAGGTACATGCTAGAAGCTTTCATCAGTTCAGGTTAAGACCAGAGCATCAGAAATGTATGAAATCTAACGCAAAGAGTCAGAAATCAGAGTACAAGTGAACAACCTGAACTGTGAAATAGCTTTATACAAAATTCTGCTTGAACTGAGAAACAGTGATGGAATAATTAATTGATAAAAAATCCCATACAAAGAGAAAGAATAATTAAGATTGTGGAATAATTTATGTTAAAATTAGTTTATCCAGGTCTAGCAGTGACATGACCCACTTAATCCATCATTTAATTTCCTGGAAATTTTAGCCTTATTTGAATCAACAATGATTAACCTTATTTAGTTTTGCATTGATTATGGTTACTGCATCTCTAATCATCCATAGCTTTGGCTACTTGAGTATTTTTCTTGTTTCCAAAATATTTAATGTAGGTATCAAGGAATTAGAAAATTTGGAGGAGGTAAAATGCAAGGGAATAATAAATATCACCTTAAATTCATGTCTGCCAGTGTTCATGTTTAAATTTCCACAAGTGAAAGGATAAGACATCATCTTAGACATCAATTCAACCATTAGGATGAAAACTTGTGTAAATAAAATTGTAAAAGATAAATGAAAGCATAATTACTGATTTTGCTGGAAGAATTTCTTTGGGACAAATTTAGAAGTAAGTATTTAATTATGGATTCTAGAGCTGTTCTGAAGTTTTAAAGAATGTGTTTAAAATTTAACTTTGTTTGAGCAGAAATTCCTGTTTCATACTAACATCTATGATGTCTGGATCATGGCTAGGCTTCAAGAATGAAGATTTGGGAAGGGCTCTACCCACGTTTGTTGAAAGATGTCTGGATATCATTTTAGTATATATATATATAACCATAATCTAGTGGTTTAAGAATTATTTCCAAACAGGTGTCTTTACTTTCTAGTGCTTCTAGTGCTTCTTGTTTACTTAGATTTTCTTTTTTAGTGGGTCCTCTTAAAATTTATTTAAGTTCATCTGATGCAGACTGTTTGTCAGGTTTTCTGTCTGCAGGGCAGTGGTTACAGAGCCACTAGGAGTTACCAACTCCTTGATTTGTGGTATTGGCACAGGGAGGAGCAGTGTGGGGTGGTGTGATACAAAGACTGTGATTGAGATGTTAACTGGCAAAGGTATAAATATGCATCATGAATCTTTATGCAGCAGGCAGGATATTTGGAAGGAAAACACGTTTCAGATGTCATCTGATGGTTCTTTTTTTTTTTTCCTCTAGGCAAGATGAAAACCAGGGAGAACTGTAAAGAAACAGATTAATTGCAAGTTATATGAATGGTATTAGGCTGATCTCCATTTTACATACATCATTATACAAGCTACGAATAACCTCTAATAAGGTGACAAAATAAAAGGCAGTTTGGAGATATTTTCCTCTGTATGACTGTTTCTTTAAAATTCTTACTGTAATGTTGAATTATTCTGATCTAGATTTTATTTATCCTAATGAACTCAAAAGAGAATGAATAAAAAAATACCCATTATGCCTCAGCCTTTTTTCCCTCAGACTAAAAGTGAGTGGAAATGGGATAAATACAGAGTAGGAATTTCCTAAAGATGATCTCAGCTGTAGAATGACATTAGACATAAAATATCCTTCTTATGATGGGGGTCCCAGAGCTGGATGCAGCACTCCAGGTGGCATCTCTTCCATTCAAACCACAGCTGAATGAATATCTACAGGACAAACATGCTTTTATGAGATTTTTAAGGTTCTGATATTTATTGTGCTTAGTAGCCCACTTTTATGAAATGTGACTGTGTCATGGTTTCAGATTTAAATCTCAGGCCCTGCCTGGGATTCTGAAGTGGCATGGACCCCTTACCTTCACAAGCATTCCCATACAAAAGTAATTGAATCTAATGCACTTCACAGAATGATTTGCCTTTAGCAGTATAGGACAGTGCTGGAACAGCAAAAGCTTTTATTGAAAAAGGGTAAAAGGTGATAATTCAGTATATTTTCCATCATACTTTTTGCTTGAAATGTTCTTTCAGGAAGCTTCACTATTTTTTAAAATGGAAGGAGATATTTCTTCCTATTTCTTCCTGCTGATCCTTGGGTTGCCTTTTCATGAAATTTTATTGGGAAAGAAAAAATTTAGAAAAGAAAAAAAAGGGAAAAGTAACAATTTTCTTTCTTTGGTTTGAAGGAGGATATTATTTTGTTTGTTTGTTTTTTTGTTTCTTTTAAATAAAAGTTAAAATTTTGAGAGGGCTAAAAGTTCCTGTTATTTTCTCTGAATGAACTATCTTTTCTTTTACAAGCTCTACAAGATCCAAAATTGTTTCATCTGTAGCTTGGCAATTGATTTGGTCTCATATAGCAACTTGCTTCTTCATGAGTTGAAATTCTATTGCTGTAACTCAGGTTTTGATAAACACTTTCATAACTAAAAATCTCTATTTACCTCATAACAGTCACAGGAACATCTGAACAGTAGTTCCCAAAAGGAAAAAACACTGTGGATCTCTTTTTCTTACAGATTTGAACTCTGGATTCCATAACTGAATGGATTTTCAATAACCAATTAAATTGATGCAAAATGTCAGACTCACATCTTCCATGTTTAGTTATTTTCTTCTGTAAGTATCAGGAATAAAATATTTCCATCCGATAACTCTCTTATACCCTGCAAGTTACACAGGTGAACCTTCTGAAGATATGGGGGGGTTCTCTGTGTTTGTCTAACTCATCTCTTCTGTAGGAGAACAAATGATCAAGCTCTGTTTGTCTGAAAATGCATTTTAAAAGATGTTACCACTGAAGGAGTGTGGTCTTGTGTTTTATATTTCTTAGAAAAAATCAACGACAAGCCAGTTAAGATTTAATTTTTAAATTACGCCAAAGCTTTTTGGATCTAAAGGACTGGATTTAAAATATTTGTATGTATTTAGGACTATCATTTTGCTATCTCCTTTTACATTAATTGAAAAATGGCATCACTTGATATTTCACTGCTATTTTGTTACAGAGGAGGGAGCTAGGAGATTTTTCTGGAGAGGTAGATTTTGCAATGAAGATCAATCTTTCTTTAAAGAGCAGAAACAGAGTCAAAACATGAAACCCATCTGTTTCTTTTGAATAATTCTGCTTCAGTGACTAGCTAATACCTGTTAAATAACTCTCAAGAGGATGTAGTATAGATAATTTCCTACAAATGGCAACTTTGGAAAGGAATGTGGCTGCAGTGGAATATGGTAATACTTTAGATAGCTGTACGAATATCTGCTGTGGTGGACTTCTGCCAATGTATCTTAACCCAAATTTGCAAAAACACACTTTGTTCCAATGTTGATCCTGCTAGATTGGCTGAACTGTATTGACATCAATTCTCTTAAGGGTCACGACAGAAAGATGATACGATTAATTTCTCTTCTGTATGAGCTTTTGGGTGTCTTGCCTCAGAAACTACAGCTTCTTCCATTTGACAAATGAGGAAGTATAGGTCCTTGACTGTTCCTAATGTCCCAGCTGAAAGTGAGATACAGTACTGGGAGTCAAAACAGGAATACACATCCTGTTTCTCCACTTTCACTTAGTGAGGTTTCGTGCAAATTCACTTCAGTTAAATGCTGTCTTTGTAGGTCAGAACTGAGCATATGAAGAAAAGAGCATTTTTGCTCTCTCCTGTCTATTGCATTCTCAAGAAAACATCTATCTGTAACAATATATTTTTGTATAAAGAAACAGTAAGCACAAAAATAGAAACCTCCAAAAATCTGGAGGTTTTAACCTCCCCTCCTCCAAAAGGATGTGTCAATCTTATTTCTATCCCTTTGTGGGTCTCTTTTACGATAATGTACTTAATTCATGTAACATAAATTGTGTAACATAAATTATGTAACATAATGCTGTATTTGGTAACTAGTACAGTTGTACTCTCCAGTAGTACAGTATATATTAAAAATATATGTGAAAAATCCATAGATGACTTAGAATTTGAAGTTCCATCTTCAAAAGCAATGACGAAGCCAAATTCTGAATGGAAAATTAATGGCACATTTTCCCACATTTTCTCTTCCTTCAAGATGGCTTAGGTATTTTTTGAGACAGTTGACCCCATTGACCAAAGGGATTTTCCATACCATATGACATCATGCTCAGTGATAAAATACTCAAGGAAAGAAGGACAAAGGAAACATTCAGAGTGATGGTGTTTTTCTTCCCAAGTCACTGTTACATGTAATGAAGTTCTGCTTTCCCAGGGATACAATGTCTGAACACTTGCCTGTCGTGGGAAGGGGTGATTGAATTCCTTGTTTTGCTTTGCTTCTGTGTCCAAATTTTGCTTAATCTATTAAACTCTCTGTATCTTAACCCGCAAGTTTTCATACTTTTACCTTTCCATTCTCTCTCCTATGTCACTGTTGGGGGAGGGAGCGAGCAGTTGTGTGGGGCTGAGCTGCCACCTGGGGTTCACCCACACAACTGACTACTTAGAATGGGACTGACTTATATGTAACCAGCAGAGGTCTTTATTGCAAGCAAAACTCTGTGGAAGAATAATTATGCAAATTATGCTGCTACAGGTCTACATATTGCAGGGTGTTGAGTGCATATCTCTGCAAAACTCTGCTGAATTCTCTGGCTCTTTGTGGCATTCTGAGTCAAAAGAAGAGTTTCTGTTCTCCACAAAGCCTTTGTTGTGCAGTTGGAGGTAAGGAGATTATACAGTTCCAGAAATAAGTAGATAAAAAGCTGAATACAATTTCACTGCAATATGACTAAAACAGACAGAGGCACTTCACAGCTCGCAAGTGACCCATATTATTTTGAAAGCATGACACTGGAGTTCATTCTGACTTTGCATTCTTGCAAAAGCTGAAAGGAGGAAATTTCCCTCAAGCAGTTTTGATCTGCTTGAGCAATCCAAGTGGCAGAAAGCTCTGTGATGAAAGGTGAAGTTGTCAAAGATAATTCAAGAAGTTCAGGGAGAAGCAGAGAAAATAATGAGCTGACCAGGATGACAACATTCATGGAAGGATAGAGGGGCCATCATAAATGAACTAGACCCCTTTTCAGCTTCTCTCTTTTTCATTGTCCTGTTATGACATGGTCAATGAAGATTATATATTTAACACTTCAGAACTCTTCATATTTGAAAACCTAAGTTATCTCTTTATTAAGAAATCTCTGTCTCACAGAGCAGTTGCTAGCATCCCAGCACATGCAGACAGACTGACTTATTTTTCCACTTCTCTTCTGCAACCAACGCTGTCTTTGCCAAGTTCTTTATCACACCTCTTTACAATGGTTATTTTTGCTGAAGTGGGTTTTTTGTATTGAGGGGGACTAGATAATGTAAAGGGTATTAGCTCATCACAAAAAGTAGTTTAAGTCTCCTCTGGCTACTTTACTGCTACAGCATGTTAGATCTCGATGCTCTTTCAGGATGCAGTTCCCTGAATCATTCCTGTTTGTATCACTGCTGACTGCAGGGCAATGGCTGTTGCTACCAACTTCCCTTTGTTAACTTCAGGTTTCTTTCATGGCTCATGGTTTCTTCTACATGGAGCAAACTGGAGTTTTTTCCCTAGGTTCTGGTCTTATTTGACTCAGTGAGCCAAGTAGTTTCATGTGTTTATGCACAGCTCCTGTCAGGCTACTGGCAGTGTGGCTCTGACTCTCTAGTCAATCTGAATTTGGATCACTGTGATTGTTCTCCACTTGTGAATGCCACACTTTTAGATCTTTTCTTGAAAATGAAATCATCTTTCCTAAGTACTAGTATTTGTCCTTTCTTCCTTCCTTCCTTCCTTCTGTGCTCTTTTATTCCCTACTGCTGTGGATTGATAGAGTAGTGTAACTTTTTCCGCATGTGGACCAGGTGTTGTAAGCAAGGAATTCTTTGCTGGAGTACTGCCTAAAACCAGCTACCAATTGGGGCATATTAAAGCAGAATGACTGGACATTTATGGCCAATGTCATGCCGCTTATGAGCGAATGTGGCAGCTACTGCATAGACACAAGCTGGTGATGTCAGTTCCTTATGATCTAGAGGACACTACAAGATTATCACCTGTAAGTCACTTGTCTAGAAGATTCAAACCAGCAAGTAAAGATCACAATGGATTAAGACACTGTACTCTGAGCTTTGCTTTATGTGAATGCAAGAAAGGATGGACTCATATGGAAACACTCTTGCTGTGTTAGGGAGATACAGTACAAAGACAAGTCTGTCCACAGGGAAAGGACCCATCTCAGCAGGAAACATTTCCTGTCTCCTGTTGCACAATTGTTTGGGAAGGAAAGGAAGCTTGGTTTTACCTTTGCAGCACCAGCTGGGATAAGATCCCAGTAGTAACACACAGGTAAGAGACAGGGGAATAGGTACTGGTTGGGAAGTAGTGTCTCCTTGGTTTGGAGTTGCCAGGTCTTTAAATGTTGCTTCCCAATGACTCAAGACTGACTTCAAGCATCAAAGCTGGAGTGATTGCCGAGTGGGAGCATAGGCCTGTACACCGAAATCCCACTTGTGCCAAAAGAATTTGTCTCTTTAGATCATTAGTAGTGGGAAGAAATGTGAATGCAAACAGACTTAAAAGCACAATACATTATCTTTATGCTGTTGTGCCTAAACAAGACAAATCTAATGAGAAATAATAATAATAATAATAATAATAATAATAATAATAATCATCATCATCTGAAATATATCTCCCTGAAATACAGATATTTATCTCTGGCTGGGTAAGAGACTAATTAGTAACT
The DNA here is from genome assembly GCF_036250125.1 of Pseudopipra pipra. Classification (NCBI taxonomy): domain Eukaryota; kingdom Metazoa; phylum Chordata; class Aves; order Passeriformes; family Pipridae; genus Pseudopipra; species Pseudopipra pipra. Next base: position 54,470,589 of record NC_087549.1, read on the forward strand.
ATTCACTCTGGCTTCTGCAAATTTAGTCACTTTTTTTTTTTTTTGGCTGTACTATTAGGTTTGTTTTTTCTACTCTCTTTCAAAATCTTTAGTTACTCAACTACTAGAGATGGAGAGGACTGTGGTTACCAACCTTTGTCCCCATGATATCTACCTTCACATTATCAAAATGTCCTTTCCCTGTTCCATTTATCATCTTAAATAATATTTATAACTTTCTACTTCCTGAAAAAAGGTACTGATTTTGAACTGTTTCTGTTTGAAATATTTCAGTTTTACTGCAATCTTTTACAAATAAAATCAATAGAAGGCTTTTGCAAGAAAAGTAGTTTCCTTGCAAAACACTATTTTAGTTATATGGGGAAAAGTAAATTAATACAGAAGAAAATTAATCTATGAAGTTCTTTTTGAATGATTTAAATTTTTATTATACTATTTGTCAGAACAGGAGTTACAGTGGCTGGGAAAGCAATGAAGAACACTATGAATATATCTGCCATGGTGATAATGATGGTGTAAGCACTTAGATTCAATCTGACATGACTAGGTAGAGAAAGAGCTTTTTACTTTAATCAACATGGCAAAAAGGAAATGGAGAACTTATTGTTTTCTGATAGCTTTTGATTTAAGTAGATGTAACAAATCTTTCAATGAAAGATAAAGAAAAATACTTCATCTCTTACCAACGTGACACGTCTGTTAGTATGTCAGATTCAGATGTGTCTTTTAGAAGGGAATACATTACTCCCTTTAATGTAGATTCCATTATTGTTCCTTGGTTAATTACTGTAATTGTTTGATTTTTCCTCTGTTAGAGAGACAAATTTTTCATCTGTGCAGCTTTCAGAGGTCAGGCAAAATAATGACTTCTCTGCAAAATAGGCTAGGGATTTCTTTCAGTAGTCATTTCATTGGCTTTAAATCAAGTGCTGTCATGGCTGAGTGTATAAAATTATATTGTGCTTACCTTGAACTGCAAAATACTAATGCTTTTAAAACCAATGGCCACGGTAAGTGATTGTGAAACTCCTGTCTGTAAAAGAGACTAATAGAAGCAGCAAGCCCCTTACATTCTGACAAATAAAATAATGTGCCAAAATGAGGTGAAGATATAGCTTTACCCTTCTGTTTTGAGAAATTTTGGACCTTTCCTTGAACTGCAGTTCTGTCTTTGGCACCAACATGAAAGCTGTTTTCATTAATATAATAATTTATTACATTTACAAAATCTCTGTAAATAAAAGCTGTGTCTATAGTTACTTGTAAGAAGATTCTGATTCTATAATTCAACATTCTTTTTCTCTTCCAGTATTTGAATCAGTAATTCTTTATATTTTTTAGAGGTTTCCCTTCATCATTATGGATTTGAACCTCATCAGTGCTGTAGATGACAACACTATTTCTGTGTTTTGTTTCTGTTCCATTGTGTACTAAAGACAAGGATATGAAGTTCTTATTTCCCCTATAAGCCACTATCCCTTCATGTCCATTTGTTAGTGGGAAATAGTCATTGTCCTTAGTGCTTTGGTCATATTGACCCCATTACTTGGGCTGTTTGTTTGTCCTTCCCAAAAATGTATTTTTTCTTACTTCTCTGTCTCTGAGGCTTTCGTACTGCTTTACTGAGTGGCTAACTTTGCTTCTGAAGTGGCAAAAGAGCATAATAATGATGGAACATTATCTATCTATCTATCATCTATCTATCTATCTATCTATCTATCTATCTATCTATCTATCTATCTATCTATCTATCTATCTATCTATCCTTTTCTTTATTAATCTTACAAGCGATACATATTGGTGATTTAAATGCTAATGTCTCATCAAACACATCTGAATCTCCGGATCAAATTTTTTAGGTGGCTATTGTTAATCTTCCTATTTTGTCCACATGTGCAAACAACTCTGTGGAACTTCATCCCATGTCACAAATATGTACAAACTGCTGCCAGCCAAGAATATGTGGTTTAAAATCTCAGTCAGTGTTGTGGAGACAAAGTTCTGAGATGATTAGTGAAATGTCAGACTCACCCACTATTTCTTTTCAGTTGTTTTCAGGCTAGGTGGAGCTCACTCCCTTTAGATGAGGCAAGAGGAGTGCCCTCTGTAACATGCTCCCACGAGAGCCTCTGTTTAGACCAGAATCTGCATGGGTGTATGTTCCTCTGGCTCTTCCAATTCCTCCCTGCAGCAGCACAGACACTTGTGACCTTTCTAAGGGACCTAAAGCCATACTGGTGCAATAGCTCAATTCTTTTATAGGAAACTTGTGCAACCAGCAGAGAACTATAGTTGGGAAAGACATTTTTCCTAGAACAAAAGGGTACTGAACAACAGGCATCTGTATACAGATCCAAAGGTCATGGGCTGCAAAACTAAGGACAGACTTAATCTAGTTGTGAATCAGCATGAAAGACATGCAGTCCTTGTCAGTTGTTTCTCTTGTCCTGATGGGTTGTCAGTTTATAATTTCCTCATATCTTAAAGAAAGGGTCTACTTGCATTTCTCCTCCCTGTTGTTTGCTGCTGCCTGCTCAGCCTTGGGGGTGGGAACAATTGTGGTAATAGTGGTTTTGGTAACTGTTGCAGTCTGAAATTGGAAATTCGAATACCAGTAGAAAAGGAACTGCTAGGATTAAACAGGAAGCCTTGTGCCACAGGGGGTGGGGAAAAACCCACCATCTAAAAGACTAGACAAGATCATTGACATTCATTCGTGTGGACTGTCCTGTCTCCCCCAGCAGGATATGGAGAGACTCTGCTGTGATGCTATCAGTTCATGCAAAAGCTCCATTGTTTTCTCCCCTCCCTGTGTAATCCTTATTTCGGGAAGAGCCAGCCATTCTCCCCCAATGTAATACTGCTTACTGGAAATATCCATTCTTTTCCCCCAAATGTAAACACTGTATCCGAGAAACGTAAATCCCTTTTCCCCCTTATGTCATCCCTGCTACTGAAATTGTTAAAGGATTGTGGATTCCCCTGGCATAAACCAGCCTCCTTATTAGCATGTTAAGCCCCCAAGACCCTTAATTAAATGTTTAGCCTGTTCAATAAACCATTCTAGTTTCTACCCCCATCTGGGATCGTTTTAGTCTTTTTGGACCTGTTACAGGTAATTTGTCAAATGGCCTATAAAACATGCCAAAGACAATACACAAATTTATTTTAAGGCAAATCAGGACACGGATTTGAATCTTGAACATATGCACATACATTTGAAACGTAGACAGCAAGATGTGGCCAGGGAGTGTAGAGGAAGCAACGCTGGCTGAAGTGTGGGTACTGCCTTCTACATATTGTGGCTAATTTGCTCCCCTGGAAGCATATATTTGAAAGTGTATTTCAAGTATCTGTTATTTACCCTCACCATTATGCTTTGCTACAGCAGTTTTCCCCTGAAGGGATGCTACTATTCCTTAAGGAAACTAGTGTTCTGGTTGTTAAGTTCTACACAGTAAATCTACTGCTCTTGTTGTATCTCTTTGGTAAAAAGAAGAGTCAAAAAACAAGGGTTAGAACAAATCTTATTAGAAAGGCCCTGTGTTTCAAACAGGTGCCAAAATCCCATAAAAAACCATGAAGGTGTCAGTCTACACTATTAAGCACTAAAACTAGTTAATTCACTGCTCTGTTTATTGCAGGGATGATTTTTCTACCTTTAATGTCTTTCTTGCAAGGATGAACCATTTTGACTCACAGTAGTTTTCTTCCCTCCCCGGAATTCCATCAGCCTGTTACTTATCCCCTCTTTCCTTACCTCCTCCTCAGTAATAGAAGCTGGCTGCATTCTGGCCTGCATTTCCAGCTAATAATGATTTTGTCCTTTAATTTAATGCACTAATTCCTTTAAAGAACAGGTTTTTTTCAGCTGCAGAGACTTACTGTTTTGTGTGTTTGTGTACTGACAGCAGAGAGTTCCTATTTCTTGGGAACTTTCACCTACAGTGGTGAGGGTGGGATGACAAGTTTTGCCGATTTTCCTGTAATGAGGCTCAAATATTACTATTAATCAGGCTAACCTAGGCTTTTATGGAGGAAAACATGAGGGAGCTCCTACCCTTGCTATAAAAATATTTCCTCCTCAAAATATGTCCTCCTGACTTTTCAATGTGTTTATTACTTAATCATAGGACCTTCCCTCTAGCTAATATTATTGTAATAAATTTGAGTATTGTCATTCAAGAAAATACCCTGAGGTAACTAGTCTAGGAGAGCAATACTAAGGTTTCAACTTGGAACTGATTGAGAAAAGTGATGAATAGGTAATGAAAAAAGGTGTAGAAGAATAGGTCTTGAAAGTGCACTCTGATTTTTGAAAAAGTGATTTTTAAAGGGCACCAAAATGTCTCTAGTGTTGATGGATAAAAGCGATTCTAGTAAATGCAGGCTACAACAAATATTAGAATATCCTTCAAAAGTGAAATATTTAAAAAATCAGAGTGCACTTCAGATTATTCACAGATTGTTAGACTTGAAGCAGAAATGTTAGAATTAAATTCCTCTTTTACCAATTACATACTGTTTTAATTTTAGTTCCTAATATTCTGCCTTTAGTCCTTTCTCATTTCTTATTTCTTGATTATTGTGCCAAGGAACTTCTTGCAACCAACAGTATTGTGGCTGCAGTGGTGGTTGACATTTTTCTTTTGATAAATACAACACTATTTCTACTGTTGCTAGACAGCAACTACTAAAATGAAGCAGTTAGTTTCTTTGACTTTTCTTTCTCTGAAGGTTTGCCTGCTGACAACTCCTTTGCTCTGTGTCACCTATGCTGTAACTGGCTGCCTACATGCCAGCACTGTCACGCTTTGCTGCAGATGTCTGTGCACTTTGGAGAGTGTGGCTTCTCCACTTTCAGATCCTGGAGGGACTAACCCACTGTGCTGCAGGTACTAGCAAACATCAGATTTCTCTTTTGTGAGAAAAGCCTCTTCTCCTCACTGCTGCCTTAATTAATGAAGCTTTGTCCTGGGTACATAAAACTCACAGGCCAGGCAATTTGTGTTGCAATCTATTGTGGAGAAGTTGGTAACTGGTCAAGTGCACAAACCAGTCCAAGTATGCCTTTCTAGGACTTATTTAGCAGACCTGAGCAAATATATTTGTTGAAGAGATTCACCAGTGGATAAAAAAGTGTGCCTCAGCTTGAAATTAGTGTGAGCAAAATTAGTCTGATGTAAAACCACTTTAATTTTCTTATTGCTTCATCTGTGACCCAAAAATACTGATATGAAAGTATCATTAACCGAACAGATGCATTCTTCAACTGCCAAATTCTATTTATGACTCTTATTTTAGGTATTTGTTTCAAAACATTGCCAGTTGGTACAGCATATTCCTTAGGGAGGATGCTTTGTCCTCAATATAGCCAGAAGACTGGGAGAATAGACTGACTTAATTCAGAATACCTTTTGTTTCTCCCTCATTTCCTTTCTCATTCTTCCAGGAGAACATTTTCCAAACCCTTAAACTGAAAGCTTGGTCTTCTCCAAAGCTAACTGCAGGTAGTGATTTAATAAAGTTATGTCTCTTCTTTAGGGAAGAAGTTCTCCATTACAAGTTTACTGTAATACAGAGGGTCATCTGAGCTCATGTTCACATTTTCTGTTTCAAATATAAGAAGGCAAACATTTGAATAGACTAGTGAACATTAGTACAGATATTACATTAGGTAATTTTAATCATTTAAGAAAAATTCTGTGATCATACCTCAGTTGCTGGGAGGACAGTCAGCTGAGGAAAGGTGCTTACTTATAGAGTGGATATAAAGCATTTTGCAGATAAAATGCATGAAATATTTTTGAAACCTCAACATCTGAAATTCAAATGACTCTGCAATATGTTTTAAATTTTAAAGTACCAGGTTATTTTTGAAATACCAGAAGCACCACGCTTAATCTGACTCTATTATGACTGACCTCCAGACATGATACATTAACAGGGACCAGGATCATGGCAGGCAATTTTATGATGATAATTTAAGGAAGAAACTGAACAATTTCAAAAGGAAATGGAAAATAAATTAATAATTAAGCCATAAATCACAAACATTACCCTTGTTTACATTATAGATTCTTCAGGACCTGTTTTGAATTCCTTCCATGAGGTATGGTATCAGTTTATTTACACATATCCAAAGAAATAATACTTTAAATCAAATGGATGCAGGACTGAGACTGAAAGCCTATGGGATTGAGTTGAAAGAATCTGTATGTCTGTGAAGACACATATGATCCTTTGGATATGACATTGATTTAGATAGCCACAGCTTTGCCATTCCTTCTGGGCACCAGGCACTCCTTTCAACTTCTGCCACCACTGATATCCTTCCTCCTTGGCAGCAGTGATGGCTGATGGTGCTCAAGATAATTTTTCTCTCTTAGTCACCTCTTCACTGTGTGATAAACTGAGAAAATAATTCGAGTTGATTAAGAGGAAACAGTGAAGGGTCAATATGACCTGGAGAGAAAAGAAAAACAAGTCGTAAAACTTAATTGGGCCCCTATAAAGAGATAAAACAAGTTACCTCCCTTTTACCTTGTGTAGAATTTATAGTGAGACAATTTTGTTTAGTTAGATAGATAATAGGACCTTTCTTGAAATTTATAACTTTGTAGCAAGCAAACATCTGCAGAGTGTCTGATTTGACAATATATTATGGATGCTAGATAATAGGACCTTTCTTGAAAGTTATAACTTTGTAGCAGAAACATCTGTTGAATGTCTGACTCAACAATGTGTAATGTTTATGCTTATGTATAATGAATATTCATGAAGTAGCTGGAAATAAATGTAGGACAACTATCTTCTTTGGGTGTGACAGGCGTTGGGAGTTGTTGAACCCCTTCCCTGATCACCCAGCGCTGAATTTGCTTTTATCATATAATAAAATTCTGATTGGAAATTGCCCGATTGGGTTTCTATTTCTCACAACTGGAATTTCTGAATCAAGTGCTCTTTTTGTCATGTGGTACTGACTGTAATTCTGGCATATGTCGAACAGAAATAACTGCTTCATGGGCTATGTCACTTATGCCTGCTCTTTACATCTTGTTTAAGTATAGTCAGAAAATCTTGCCTTTGACATGCCGAGACTGGCACTGGTTCCAAAAAAGATTACAGGGTTCAAGCTTGAACAACGGTTAAATAAACAGCAAATATCTGGAGCATTTTGCAAACACTCCTGAGTAGCTGTCAGGGAATATTCTGTTTAAAAAGTTACTGCTCTGCATTTTCAATATAAAATATTATTCTTGAGTTCTTTTTAGCACTGTCAAGGCAACAGTGCTAAGCTCTGAGACCATTTTATTATCACCTCTCTGCTTAATTCAGTTTGCCTTCTAACAGAGTTTTCACCCAGTTTTCACCATCTGATGGCAGAAAGCCAGCAGATTGTACTCAGAGTACAAAGCCATGTATACCTGCAAAGTTTACTCCTGTCAGCTGGAATGAGAGGAGATTTTTTTGGTGTATCCCAGTGCTTCGAGGTAAAAGGATATCCAAGGCTTATGCATAAAACCCAGTTCATCATTATTATCTGTGGTTTATTTCTTGGTTAAAGTCAGCATTTTCCTGTCAGTGTAAGAGCACTTGAGGTTGCTTTAGGTTGGGATGTCTAAGAAAGTCAGTGCAAGTTCATTAAACTAGTCTAGTGCAAGCCACTTCCTTCACCTATGGTTTGCCCATCGTTGCAGTTCTTCTGCACCTGATCTCTAGACTAGAAATGTTAATTCTTATTTATAGGGTTGATTGTGGGGTCTTGACTTTGGCTGGCTGTCAGGTGCCTACCCAGCCTCCTCTCTCAATTCCCCTCCTAAACAGGACAGGGGGAGAAAACAAAACAAAAAAAGCTTGTTGGTCAAGATAAAGACAGAAAGATTGCTCACCAGTTATTGTCATAAACAAAACAGGCTCAACCTGGGGAAAAATTAATTTATTGCCAATTAAAACAGAGTAGGATGGTGAGAAACAAAGACAAAACAAAGACCTTTCCACCACCCTCCCCTTCTTCCCAGACTCAACTTCATTTCTTAATTTCTTAGTCTACATTGTCCTCTGCCCCCAGCACAATATAGAAGCAGAGTTGTGGTCAGTCCATAGCAGTTACTCTCTGCTGCTCCTTACACTTCATGATTTTTTTCTGCTCCAGGATGGGTCCTCTCCATGGGCTGCAGCCCTTTGGGGTAAACCTATTCAGCATGGGTTTTCCACAGGTTCCTTCAGGAAATATCCACCTGCTCTAACATGGAGTCTTCCATGGGCTGCCGTGTGAATAGCTGCTGTGGCCTGGTTGTCTCCAAGGGCTGCATAGAAATACCTGCTTCACCATGGTCATCTCCACAGGCTGTCAGGGAGTGCTGCTTCAGAACCTACAGCACCTTTTCACCTTCTTTTGTCTCTCACCTTGGTGTCTGTGGGGATGTTTCTCTTGCATTTTCCCCTACTCGTGTCTCATGGCTGCTGTGCACTGTCTTTACCTTTGCATAAGCCCATGTGCACAGAAGTGCCACTGTCTTGACTGCAGAGCTCAGCTGTGCCCTGTGGTGGGTCTGTTGAAGCTGGTGGAACCAGCTCGGTCCCATGGAGGAGTCCTGACTTCTTCTCATAGAGGGCACCCTGCAGTCTCCACTGCCAGTGCCTGGATATTTCTACCCGATACATCAATATAGAGTGGAAAATGCAAGTTGAAGAAATCCACCAATTATTGGTTGTTATTGCAAATCAAGAGCAAAAGCAGTGTTCTGGTCACCTTTGCTGCTTTCACTCATCTCTCAATATTTCTTTTGTTTGTCTGACCCTGAATGTTACTTCATTTCTTCTTCTCTCTCAGCTCTACACATTTCTTTCCAGCAATGCAGGATGAATATGGCCTCTCCACCTGTTTGTTTCTCTGTTCTACTTACTTCCATGCTGTGCCACCCAATCCTAGAAATCACTTGTTTCCCTGCCCCTGTCTCTCCTTACCTGACCCTGGCTTTGCTGGCAATGTTTCCAGCTTGGCAACCGAGGGACCCTCTGTGCGATGAGCTTTCTCGTGCCCCTGGTACTCCTGAGCCACCCAGAAAAAACCTTCAGTTTAGAAACAGGCTGAGCAAATGATTTAGTTCATTTAACACCATTATTTTAAAAAATGATTATTCTTCATCAACCATTTTCCCTCGGTCTGTTCCCAGGCTTCTAACTGCCCCTAGTGCCAGCTCCTCTAATGGGACATGCTGCCAGTCTCAGCCCCTTAATAACCATCCAGCTCTTACTTTCAAGGCTGTGCTTCTTTCATCTGCCTGCTCATCCAGTCTCTTTCAAAGGCTTTACTGTGATCTGAGGGGAAGCACAGATGAGAGCCTCGAAGCCACCGTCAGTTCCTCTCGGCTTGCCCTCTGACATGGACTGCTCCGTGCTGGGCTGAAGCACTTTTTTCCCCTCTTCCTTTTTTCCTTGTTGCGCAGACTGGCAGTTAAAGACAGGTTTAGCTGTAACACCAGATATGATTACCCAAATTGCTAGGCAGTGGTCTCATTTCTCAAGTAAATGAAAATGTAGGGCTGTAGACTGTAAGACTGAAAAGGTGCATCAGTGAAGCAACTCTGTAGATTGCTCTTTAAAATTCAAGTGAAAGTTCAAATGCATATTTATCATGGTGGATAATAACAATTAATTTTGAAAGTGAGTAGCTGCAGGAATCCCTGGACTGGTAAGCTAGTTTTGAATTGGAAGACATCTAACCTGTACTTTCAGTGCCACCAAACACTGAGACACAATTTAAATTGTCATGCACAATTACCCAGAAAAACATAAGTGATAGGATTTTAAAGGAGCTGAAGACATTTCTTGCTGGCTTTAGAGGCTGTACTTAACCTCATAGTGTTATGCTGACACCAAGACTCCTTGCAGAGCTGAATGCTCTCATGCCATGATGATGCAGAGGCTCCTGGGTGGCTTCAGACTCTGTGAAAATGTCTCTTAACTGCCTGACATTATAAGAGGCAGAGTCAGGGCATTGTGGGGGCCAGTGGCCATGGAGCTCCTCTGGGATCCATCAGGGCAATCTGTCTTTTTGTTCTGGAAATCTTTCTATACAGCTTACTACTGCTGCAATCTCCATACAAGTATCCACCCAGGTCACGTGCTCCATCTCTGCCATCCTTGGTCAGGTTGTCAGAGGGTGTGAAGTTGACGATGGAGTAACTCCTCTTGTTCTCAAGTGGTTTTTGACTAACTCTACCTTTATCCAGATAGTTCATACAAAGTTTAGGTGTAACTGTTGAGGTTGTAGCAAATGGTAGCATAAATGGAGCAATCAAACCCATCTCATAGTTGTAATGTAAAAAAAAATAATTATGGAAAGGGATAAATAATTTTAGTTACTCAGTAGACATTTGTACTCCAGATGGGTTATCCAGAATTACTTGATAGTTAATGGTCACTCATTAGACTATGTATGACAGCTCAACAGCCTGACCTTTGTCTTATAGAGGTGAGGGGATTTATGGACATGAGAAAACTGCTTTCAAATGGACATGAAAAGTTTTCTTAAGTGGTCACATTCTATTCTCCAGAATTGTACTTTGAGTCATCCTCTTTGAATCGGAAGCTCTTGACAGCATTGTATCTTTTGAAAAGATGCCCCTTCAAACGAAGGCATATTAAAGTGCTATTGAGTGATACAGATGCAATGGGTGCTATCTGCTGCAATTACCTTGGAGAGAATTAAAAAACATACCCTACTTAGCTACAATTCTATTTGAATAAATGTATCATTTTAAGAGTTTAATTTTGTTTGAGAAACTGAAATTTTGTTCAGCTAGTAGGAGTCTAAGGCACCTATTTTTCTGAAAGTCTTGCCCAGGACAATAATTCACTGAAACAAGATTTTTCAACTTTCAACTGTATTTTCTCACAAAACCCCTGTATTTGTCTTGCTAATTTGTGACCAAAATAAAACTGCTCTGCAAGTTTGTCTCTCACTGTCATCCCGACTGTTCCAGTGGAATTAATTCCCCTGGGTGTCTTTATCAGATTTGTTCACTTTATTTCTGAACATGAAGTTCAGTTCAAAACAACAAAAACAGAGGAGGAGCTTTTCTTATTTGTTTTTGCAGTAAGTGACTAGGAAATGTTTTGTTGCCAGAGGCTATGAAGTTCTGTGGATGCTTCCAAATGAAACATTGATTGTAGTGTTGATTGTGATTTTCAAAGGACTAGATGTTCCTTTCAGGCTTGTTAGCTTCTGGTAGGATCCAAATGAACTTTTTTCTTTCAAAGCTAAGGTACAGTTCTGCCTCCCAAACATTTGTAATTTAAAGATGGGCAGATGAAGGGAAGTCCCAAAATCTGAGGAAAGTGTTCACTGTTATACATTAATATATCAGAGGAGAATTTAAATAATAACTTCAGCACAATATGATTAAAGGTTCACAAATCATAGCTTAAAGAACCTGCTCAAAGAGCAATATATGAAGATATTAGTATGTGAGACAGAGAGACTTGCTTGGACACTGCAGAACAACTAAAATTCAAGTCAAATTTAGTCAGTTAGGAGATAATGTATGGAGATTTACCCATCTGCTGGCATGCAACAAATGTAGGCAGACTGAAAAAATATAATATTTCTAGAAGCTTTTTTATACAAGAATATTTTGTGCTCTTCCTGACTGTTTGTCTCCAGAAAGGAAATATTTTCAAGAGAATGCTTCATTTAATCATAACCAGTGCAACCTGAAGAAAAAGGTTTATATGTGTCTTTTGTATTTTATATTGGCTCTTACCATAATCCTTGGTTTCATCTTGAGATCTAATATTGTAGACACAGATTTCAGCTGTATTGCAGATGCAGAGAAGATCTATCTTTCTTACAAATTTACCCAGTAAAAACGGCAAATTCTGTTGTTTCTTAGACAAAAATGGAGAACAACAGGCAGTTCTTATTGTTTGCAACCTGGCTACCTTGCAGCTTTTTCCCAGTCTTGCTGGTTGTCTGGGCATTAGAGGCAGACTCTGACAGTAACAGCCATCAAGTGTCTATCATCAATTTACAGACATAATCACAAAGATTTAGGTGTTGCTCAGGCATCATGACAGGAACACATGCTCCGAGGTGTTGATCTGACTGTATCCACAGATTAGACCAGGTAGGCTACAAAGAACAGGCAGTTAATTTCTAGTGGGAACCAGTTCCTGACAGTGCTTGGATCTCATGGCAGTAGGAGATCCAGCGTGAGTAACTGTAGAAATACTTTTAAGTCAAAGAAAACGATGTGGAATAAAACCTGCAAAAAATTTTCTGCCCAAGTGTTGTCGCCTTGTTTTAACAAGCTAAATGGAAAAAAAATCTCACTGGGCCCTAACTTGCATAACCACGACTGCTCTGTGTTTTGCAGATAGATAGTGGCTGGAGGCTTGGTGATGGTGCTGGGAAAGACAGTGGGACAGTCAGGGAAGGAGTGGGCAGATGTTGGGTTACTGGAGGACAGTTTGCTGTGCCACTGAAGTAGGGCCAAGAGGAGTGCGATCAGAGGTGTGCTTGTAGGATGGATTTTGTTTGGTCAGGTAGAAGCCCAGGTCCTTGTTGCAAAGCAAAGAGATGGCAATGTAGTGATGGGAGATGGGCTCTGGCTCCAGGGTCTGTGAGTGACCACTACTCCTTGTCTTTGCCCTGGGCCTGGGAATGTTGCAAAAGGTGATTGGAACCAGCCAGCTTCTGAGACTTTTGTGTAGCTGAGGGTAGTCAGATGAGGGCTGAAGGCAGCTGGGTCCAAGGTGACCTGTTTCCTCCAGACCAAACCACACTTGTCTGATGACTACCCTGTCTGGTGTGGCAGAAGAAAGCAGTAGCAGGTGGCGCCATTTGAGGTCTGCTGTAGCCATGACCTTGTTCACCCCCAGCTTTCCTGTGGATACCCTTCTAAGACCTAACTGCCAGAGTCTCCACAAGAGAACGAGTCTTTAGCAAAGGACTTTAAATAGAATTTCAATGTTATGTTTTACTGCTGAATTTTGGATTTTGATATAAATCTGTCTTGGATGCTCCCCATTGCAGGGCTAAATGTATAGTGCTTTCTTTAATGATTATTTCTCTATGTTTAGATGTTATGACGTTAACATTTTATCATATAGTTGCATTATCATTTACATTTGGAGAATTCAGTCCAAAATATCCTTTTCTCTTGGACTTAACTCTGAAAATTGTTTTGAAACTTAGAGGTCACTAATTGCATGATTTTAAGGAGACTAGATGATAAAGAAGAGTCATGAGTTCACTCTTTCAGCAAAATCCATATTTTCTGCCTAATCATAGACTTTTATACAAATGCGCAGTTTAGAAATAAATATTCATTTCACTGCAATTTAAACAACAGAATTTTAAAGTAGTATACACCTTGAATTGAAATTATTGATATAGAGTGAGTTGGCTCATCTTTGTGGTAATGTAACACTGGATGCAGAAGATTTAATTTGAGTTTTCCTGAAATGACAAAAGATAGTTAAGACTGTATTTTTTTTTTTTAACTTTCATGAACATTGTCAACAGAATTAGCTTAGTAATATCTCTGGAGGTCTACTTGAAAAAGATTTGTAAGCATAGTTGGTTTTTATGTATTCTTTGGTCGTCTTCTGAAAAATCTCTGGTAATACACTGCAATATACAAAGTATTACTGTCGGCATACTTGTTGGTATTTTTGACTCCGCAAACAGATGTTGCACAGCACTCCACAGGTGCTTCTATAATCTTAATTTTTCACTAAGTGTTTACCAGTTCCAGTTCCAGTTTGACCTGGAACAGTAAAACATCTTCTTAAATGTACTCCTCAATTCTGGGCTTCGAAATGCAAAAATCATAGGGTCAATGATCGCATTGCACATTATGAGTGTCCCATTCACATGGAAAATGGACATGTAGCAAGCACAGTAAGGGTTATGTGGGCAAAACCTTGCTAAGAGGATGTGAAGAACAAAGGGGGCCCAACAGCAAAGGAAAACTCCAAGAAAAATAGTCAATGTAATTACTCCTTTCATGTTAGTTCTCTGGTGGACTGTGCTGGTGGGCAGTGAGGCAATCATTTTAGCATGAGATCGAGCCAGGAGGAACATATGGACATAGAGGCACAGTATAAAAAACATCATTAGAGGGAACAGGATAGTGAAGGGAATGACTGTTGCAGCTTCATAGGAGAAGAGGGCAATGGCAATGCTACTGCCAGCACAGAAGGTCCAAATGATTGCCAGGATAACCAAGGCCCTTCTCAGTGTCATGATATTATGGTACCGCAAAGCATAGAAGATAGTGATGTATCGATCTGCTGCAATAGCCAGTAAGCTGAAAATAGATCCCAGTAAAGACAGAATGAACATGGAATCCATGGCATCATCCAGTTTTTTCTCAAAGTCCCCATGACGTGTCAGGTATCCCATTTTGCACAAGATGATAAAGATGTTCTCCAGAGTTTTGTACAAGCTACCTAACATGTCTGAAATGGCTAAACTGCAAATGAAAAAGTACATGGGCAAATGCAAGTTCTTATTTCTAACAACAGCAATAAGGATAAGCAGATTTTCCAGTATCCCAGCAGCAGCAACAGTGAAAAAAACTTCCTCTGGCACCACAATCTGGATGCAGTCTGTGACATTTAAGGAAAAATCACTTATATTTTCAAGGGAAGGAATGCTTGTCTGCCCTGGGTGTTTGATTAAGTTGAAAGGCCTCTCAGTGCTCATCTCTTCTGGTTGTGGAAAGGTTCTGGATCACTGCTTTTTAGGTTTGGCTTTATTCTGAAGATGACCTGTGAGTCAGACCATTCTTCTTTTGATCAAGGTTTCCTCCTTCATGTGAAGCAATTTTAAGACTTAACTGAAAGATTTGGAATTTCTCCTACAATAAAACATGTAGAAACATAAATATCAAGAAGAAATTTACCACACAGATAAGGCAAAAATAGACCTACTATGGTGGAAAACACATATATTATCACTAAAAAGAGGCACAATTGGATTAGATAAAATAAGACCTGTTCAAGGCTTCACTGAACCTTAGAGAAAATCAAAGTGTAAATTATCTCTTAGCTTCAAAGTAATTTTAAAAAATAGTTATAGTTTTCTTTACCAATGGGCATACCACATTTACTGAACTAATCTGACAGACTTCAAGAGTTTGGCAATCTTTAGTGGCCCAGCTGTTTCCTTTGAGAAAGTCTGGCATTTCTCACATGATTTGCAGTTTAATAGGTGCAAATAAGACCAATGCCAAGATAAACTGTTGTCCAGAACAGGAACATGTTTACCACCACACTGTTGATGGTGCAATGAAGTACCCTTAATTTAGATGTGAACATTTGTAAATATCGATGTTTTTAGAGGTATGTTAGATAGTAGTGAGAGGTTTCCTTTTAATTTATATTGAAACTGTAATTTCATGAAATTTCATGAAAATATTTCTAAGATCCAAAGTACAATCTTTTCTTTTCTGTATTTTACAACCATCTATTAGACCGAATGTTTATTTCAGCATCAAGATGATATTTTCCTTTCTCCATAATGATCCTGATCTAAACTACCTCAAAGCATACAGGAATCTTTCAAAAAGAATAGGCTTTTTACTTTTTTCATTAATGTTTAAATAGATACAATATTAATTTAGCTCAGATATGACCCATAAATTATAAGACACATTTTTTCCTGTCATTTTTATAGCCCGTCTTGCAAAACACACATGCAGTTGCTATTTGGAAAACCCCCTTCTTTAAAGAACTGATATATTTTCACTGAAAGGATTGTCAGGCATTGGAACAAGCTGCCCAGTGTAGTGGTTGAGTCACCATCCCATGAGGTATTGAAATGATGTGTAGATGTGGCACTTGGGGGCATGGTTTAGTGGAGGACTTGGCAGTGCTGGGCTAACAGCTGAACTTGGTGATCTTAAAGGTTTTTTCCAACCTAAATTACTCAATGATTCTTCCTCTGTTTTCAAGTTTAAAACAGGTTTGTTTGACACTTTCATGCCAATAAGTCTTAAAATTCCTTTGGACATTTGTTCATCATCAGGGTTGTTGAATACCATAATACACTGTTACTATTCCAAGGGGAGAAGTCAAAATTTTAATTATTTTGCATGTAAACAATACTGTCTGCAAGTGTCAATATCTGTTACCAGGGCAGCTGAACTGCTATCTGGATGTGATTAGCCCTAATGGAGATGGATGTATTTGGTGTCTTTTCTGTGGAAAACAGGTTTCTAAGTTGTGTTTGCTAATGTCATCTGCTGAGATTTCCAGTAAGCTGTTACTTGTGGTATAAAATGCTGAGATTTGGACCACCTGCCTTCAGGAATTTGATTGAAACAAGCTCACGTAAGGAAAGTATTCAGGAGAGTATCCACACATATGTGAAAACACAGGCTGTGTAGTGGAGTAAGTGAACTGTATTGCACTGCAGCATGCATGAACATTCCAAAGAAAATTAGGTCAGCACCTGTCAGTATGTGAAGGAAGGAGTTACTAACAAGAATAAGAGACTTGACAATGTCTTTGTAATGATATGTTTTTCCTATTCTCACCTAGAGCTGCTGTCACAGTTAAGTTTTATGATTTCTAGCAATCTGTTTAACAATTTTCACTCTCTACAGAAAGACAACACAGACACTTCAGACAAAACCTCATTTCAATTGGATTTAAACAGGGAATCAGTCGGCAAAAATATGTTTATCTCACTGCTTTCTCAGAACTTTTTTCATAATGCTTCTCTCTTGACAGAGTCATATTGCTGAAATAATCTGCCTGAAAAACATGAAGCTTCCTTCACTCAAAACACATAATATTATGAATGGCATGATATATCACATCTGCTGCTTATAATTTTACAGTGACACTTTAGTAAGTACAACATTTGGGCAGAAGAGAAAACTTATAAGGACTTTAGTGTATTCACAGTAAACTGAATAATTACATCACTTAATGTTGTTTCCAAACAATAGAAAGCCAGAAAAAGACATTCTTGTTTCAGAGAGTCTCATTTCAGCATATTGCACACTGTTTTTTTAGGTTTCCATCAACCTAATTTCATTTAAGGCCTCATTTAAGGTCTAGGAATAAGTTTTTCTGACTAGCAAGAAATGTAAAACACTCAAAAAGCAACAAATGATAACAGAAGACCTTTACATCTGAAACACATTTGCAAATGCAGCTGTATAGCAAAGAAATGCAAAAACCTCTACCTATCGTTTTTCATGTTAACATCATGTCCTGGGGCAGAAATCATCAGGTCAGTAACATTGGATACTCAGAAATACTTTTTATCTGGAAAGAGGCAGTCTCCTGAGCAGGTATAATGAGCAATGAGCTGATGGCAACAGTGAAGTTACTAAAAATGCATAAATTTCTAATATTACCAACAATTTCTATTCAGTTTGTAGTTATCTAAAGCAAGACAAAGCAGCAAACTGGGAAAATGGAAGCCAGGACCAGAAATTGTACTGACAATATTATACAAACTTAGGAAACAAATCAAAGTCAAACTAGCTATCAATTGTATTCATCACCCTGATTACAGTGTGACTCTTTAAAACACTCTTGTCACTTGGAAAGCACGTTTGCACTGGTTTATATTACACAGCTAAGAGTCAGCAGTGGTACTTCTCCTGGTACAAGGTTGAGAATGCATCTGTGGATGCTGGGAGCTCCCAGTACTCCTCAGAATCAATCTTGGACAGAAAGCACAACTGTCTCCTGTCTGCCCAGTGCCTACTGATAACTAAAATACAATTTTTTCTATGGTAGAAATGCAATGAATTAGCATCTGAAAGGTCTGGGAATAATAGGTCTGCACTTGATTTTTTTTCTAATTGGACGAAAACTTATTCATTAAATAAATAAACAACACACTTTCCCTCAATCCCAAAATGTTAAATAAACTGACCTAGTCAGCTGTACTAGTAATAAAAGTAATTTCAGTTGCAAGCTATAATGATAAGATAAAGAAATTATATACCCTAAATACTGTATAAAATCCCAGGTATTTTTTTGCATCTATTATTTTTTTAATAGCAAACTATATATCCCTTTATCAGAGAGACCCCAAGGTGTACTTGTTCTTTAGATAGCTGGCAGTAAATAAAACCAGAAAGGGTACAGAGTAGTGTCTTCAGATTTTGGACCGCACAAAACAGCTGAGATAACTAGACAATTATGTAGATGCAATGATTTCTTTCCAGAACCATTAAAGGTAATAATTCTCTGTTCTATGCATATAAATGTTTTGAAAAATGTAATTCATTAGGAATGAAACAGAATAAGTGGTTTGTGTATCAAACACAGTATATATAGCATGTTTCACAATCCATTCAGTATATGCAGAGGTGTTTGCCACTTGAAATACCACACCTTTTTCTCAATCTTAAACTCTCCAATATATTAGCACTTGCCTCTGATGTCATTATCTCTAGCATTTAATCTCCAAAGCTATCCAGTGTATAAACTCTCACTGTTTTAAATGAAAGTACCTCTATCATTGGAGTACCTGGTTCCCCTTTCTAAAACTTGGTCCTAGTGGAACTGGCTGTGCTGCCTGGTGCTGCTTAGGATGACCTTCTTTGAAAATGCCAGCCAAAGTTCCATAGATGGGAACTATGTATTTTTTTCAGTCAAACCAAGCCAAAATGTTACAATTTTTTATCAAGATACATTTGAAAAAAAACTATGGACAATTACCTTTTCTCTTGTTTTCAGCTTTTCCAGGTGTACCAGGCATTTAGGAAGAAAACAAGCCTCTCAAAAATACGGATATGGAGGTTTAATTTTTAAGAAGCTGTTAAAAAAGCGAAATAACAACTTTTTTTTTTCCCCTTTTTTTCTTTTTTCTTCAGTAGGCAGGCAATGGCTTTCAAGGGGATAAAGGTGACTGGACCTTTTATAGGCAGGTGAGCTATGAGGACAGGAGGATCCTTACACTTGCTAATGGGCATTTCTTTTTGTCTACCAGCTGGGCTTAGCTCTGAACAAGAAAATAAGTGAAAAAACCACACAGAGCCCGATTCTGCCTTGTCCTGCACACTGTATAGAGCTTTACAGTTGTTAAAACTAACTGTGTAAGAAGAATTATTCTACGATATATAGACTGCTAAGGGTCCTGTTAGCTTCTCTACCTCCTGTAGCTTTTCTGGCCATAATTAAAGTGAGAGTCACTGGCTATCTCAGAGTACTTAAACTATCTCACTGAATTCTAGGTTGACTGTGCTTAAGGTACCTCAACCTGGCCTGTATAAAAAAACTTGAACAGAAACCTTTCTGCTTGAGGAACGGTAGCGGATTATAAATGAAACATCCTCAGCTTCAGTTGTTAAACTCTTGAAGGGAAGAGTTTCCTCAGATAACCTTGATTTTAAATCTCTCATCATTTATTAAAGAGACCCAAATAATACAGGAAGCATCCAAGAAAGTTGCTAAAATTTAGTGGAAGCACAGTTTTTCAATAGTGTATAAACATTCTTCCTTTTTGAAGCAATTTATGAACATTCTTTTTTTTTTCTTTCTGGAGGAGAGCTGACTGGTAACTTCATGAGAGGTTACGGTTTCACAGCAAGCTCTGAGCCACCTGAGCAACTCACTGTGCTGAAAGGCAAATTTCCTGCTCTCTCTTTCTACCTGCACTTCTTTCAGGTTATCTCCTGTTATCTCCCTGGAGCCTTCCAAACCTTTTCTTCTCTAAACAGCTATGGCAATTATTATGTGTATGTATCACATTTTCTCCTTACGCCAGGGTGTACCCTGAAAATGGGGTATGC
This sequence comes from Pseudopipra pipra, assembly GCF_036250125.1. NCBI lineage: Eukaryota > Metazoa > Chordata > Aves > Passeriformes > Pipridae > Pseudopipra > Pseudopipra pipra. Next base: position 54,490,364 of record NC_087549.1, read on the forward strand.
TGGTGGGGCTGACTTGTGCAGGGGCTGCAGCACACTGAACTGGCATAACTGCAAGCTACCACACCTACCAGTTTGTTCAGGGTAAACTAACTCTAACTTTGTGAGCATTATGCCAAAAACTATGTTTCTACCAGTGCCAAGACCACGCTATTTCTATCCAGCTCAGACATCCCTAGCAGCATAACAATCTATGTACAAACACCAGCATGAGTAGTTCCTTGCTAGTGAAACTCGGATGCCAGGGTTCCTCCTCTATGAAGTCTGATTAACCAGATCTTTCCTCTTAGGAAACTTTCCCAAAATTTCCTTTGGGAATCCTGCTGAAAGTATTGGTGTTTCTCATCAGGAACTGAGAGGGCAAAAAAAGTGTCCATTTGATAATTTTCTCTCAGGCAAAACTAAAAAAAAATCTATATTTCACAAACTTCGTTCAGCAGACACTGAATGAAACAGCAGCTGTGAATGGCAAGAGAGCAACAGTATTAATTGCCATCCTCTTCTGAATGTGAACAGTTTCAGTCACTGGCATTTAGGTGTAACAGAAAGATCTCTTTCCAAGGAAGGTCTTTCAGAAACTTGAGTTTCCCCTGCTTACTTACATGCTAGAAAAAAGTACCATGTAGTCAGAGAACAGTAAGGTAGTTGGACTCTTTGCTTATGTTTCATTTTTCAGATGCCAGAACCTGTATCTTTTCATCAAACTAAATATTGTTCATGTGAAAAACTAATTTAATACAGAATACAGTAATCGTAGTTTTGATCTAATATTTTTCTTTCTAAGTATTTAAAAAAAATGTTTATTCTTTAAAATTACAGTCTAGGTAAAACAATATTAAATAAGGGTGTGTGAGAACTGTTAGGAAAAATTAAGATACTATGATACCTGGTGTTGTTTTATCATATCATATTTGAAATTTTATGAACAACTGCAATTAGTATCCATAATGGATTAGATAATTTATTCTTTTGCTTTGATCTCCCTCTAGTGTTCTAGGGTTAGCCAGGTGTTAATGACTGATTACAGTTATTCTGATACCTCACATGTGTGGACATTATATTAAACATTTTGTTGCCTAAACTCAAGTTCATGTACCGTCATCAGACGTAAATAAATGCTTTTTGTACAAGCGTGTTCTCTGCCATGTATCTTGGAGATTTACTGCATCAGAATAATGAATATACATCCTGTATGATTTCAATGTCTACTACTTTCTTAGAAATAGCTTTACACTGATAGAGACGGTACTTTCTGAAGAAAAGAGCAGAGACAAAAAAAGGAAGAGTATACATACACAAGCTAATTACAAAAAAAATATTGTTGTCTATAAAGCTATACATATATCAATTGGGCTAATTGCTAGCAAAATATTACTCATATGATTAGAACTGTGGCTTCCCTATAAACAGCATTTCTAGAGTGAAATTAGGCTTCTAATTCTAAATTAGAAGAATTCTAAATTCTAATTTAGAATTACCGAAATTCTAAAGGTAAGATATGAGTGTATATGTTGACTGAGAATTCTATATAGTATGTTTTTCCCAAGTTTGAAAACTGTAAGAATTTTCTGACTAAATCATACAGTGGACAGACTGGAGGTCTTGCAAAGATTACAGCTGAAGAAAATTTAGAAGTTTGGTTTACTTCATATGAATACTTCTTTTACTTTTCCCCTTAAGATCAGCATTGAAATAACACAATTATGTGTTCATTAATGAAAAATGCCACTATCAGGAAAGATTTCCTTATTTGCATTTGAGGTTAGGTATATTCAATATGTCGTGATTTTGATGCCAACAATAGAAAATAAAATAAAATATCTAAGCTATGTAGAAAGTAACTGCCCAGGATTACTCTCCTCTGTATGGTAAGAGTGTAGCTTCATTAAAAACATGCATATCCCTGGGTACTTCAGCAAAGGTACTGAAAGCAAGAAAAGTAAAACTGATTAAGAAAAGATGGTCTGAGTTCTCAATATACTAAAAAAAAAATCTTTGCAGTAGCAGAGGGGAAAAGGAATTATTTAGGGTGTTTATGAATGAAATGTCAAGAACTATTAAAATGACAGAAAGAAAAAGAACTTAAAGCTGAAAAGTCAGGAAATGTTTTCTAACTGATTAACTCCTTGTAGCAGTATAATTTTTCACATACAATTGCTGCGACTGTAAGCTGCGCTGTTATCTCAAGTACCTGGAACTAAACAAACTGCATATAGTGTTGGAGGTTATATAAAGGCACTTGTTTTGTCATGAAGCATAAACACAGAATACTCACAAAGTCATTAGTGAAATAATCCTTTTCATATCAAGCATGTAGACAATTTATTGAATGTGAGAGATCTATAGAGAGATAAAACCAGGACCTGTAGAAAATTGAGGGTTGTAAATGAACTAATGTACTCCTGACTGGTGTTTTGCTTCCTTATCCAGTAGTTACGCTTCAGAGGGGTCTTTTCCCCAGCACAGACAGCACGTTGTGCCCTGCAGATGGGGAACTTTTTCAAGTCATTTAATACACAGCTATCAGGGAAGAGAATGAAATTCAGTGAAGATTTCCCGTCTTTGCTGCTGGACAGTATAAGTGATCATGAGAGTTGTTTTTTTCTTTCGCTCTCCATAAAGCTAGTGTTGCTTTGTAAAGTTGTGATACATTAAGAAATATAATTATTGTGATACACTAAGAAATATAATTATTAGTCTATTGCAATTTTGAACAACATACTCTATCTAAAAAAAAAAACAAACAAACAAACCTTGCTGTGCCTGATGCAAGTGATTGCTTTGGAAGTGATGCACTTATACCCTTTGCTAACACCCTTCACCCTAGTAGATCAGTCTCAAGCCACTAGAGTGACTTAGTGACAAGTTACAAATATATGTTTCTTTATTAAGATTGTAATGGGATGATTCATGTTTCTTTGAAATATTAGTTACTGTGCCCCAGACTTTGTAGTCTGCTTTTATTACACTATTCTTTCTTATTTGTTTGAGAATAAATGAATTTCAAGTCTATATATAGCTGTAACTTTCTACAAGGAATGAAAAATTATATTGAATTTGAATACAGGACAAATAGCTCTTTGGTTCACTGTAAAAATAAAGAGGCCTTCAAGTGACATTTCTGGAGGCCACTGCTCTGTTCTTACTCTTTCCAGTAAATCATTGTTTGCCAGTAATAATGCCATCACAGAAATGTTATCAACAAGTATCAAGGAAATCTCTTTTACACAAAAGCATTAACCATTTCTTGAAAAAGGAGTTCTGTGTTTCTGCTCTAAGAAAGCAGTACTCCTAGATTTTCCTTTAGGACCCATTCATCTTTTCTCTGGCTGTGTTTGCTTCAGTAGTTGCAAACAAAATAATAGTCAAAGTAGATGGTACCATTAGAATAATATTTAATATTTTTAAATGACAGAAAACAAGAATATGGATTTATAGCATTTAAGCACATTATCTTGCAAACCCAGGTATGTCTTATTGAAAAAAAATGCATAAAAGATAAAGTATCTTCTTTCCTGAGAATTACTTAAAAGTGCCATTGTGCTTTTTATCTTGCTACTGAACGAGTAAATTTATATCTCTTTATGCTAAAAAGTAAAAATAGTGAAAAGACAATGATTAAAAAATGAATTCGATAGATGGTTATTTTCTCTGGGAAATGTGTGGGCTGAGCAGGGTCAAGAAAATACCTCTTTGAGATGTATTTTTTCAGAGCCATCTTCATCCCATATGTCTGAGAGGGAGAATGAATAGAAATACAAAAGTGGAAAGACTCAAACCTGAATTTTGCAAGCCCATAAAAATCTGCTTGCATCTGGAGTAGTGGCCACATAAAACTTTACGCTGGTTGCATGTCTGCATTCAGTGATGGAACGGTTTCTGTTATAGGTAGAAGACATACAATCTCATTGAAAAAGGTGTGCTGTCACCCAAAGCCACCTCTGGAGAGGAGTGGGAGGTTTGTGAAGAGACCCTAAATTAGGTCATTCTAGCTTGTCTTTTCCATGCATTAACATATGGAGCCCCCATGGCAACGATGCTGTGGTAGAACAGGTATTTCTGCTTCTGCACAAGTACCACAGAATTACATGCATATATGGGCGTGTGTGTGCATGTGGTGAAATTTGGCTTCTGCTTCGAAAAAAGTAATGAGGAAAATCGGAGGATTAATATTAATTCAGGCATCTACAACAACATGTGTAAATTATAGGCATTTACTGTGCCCCAATTTTCTTTGTGGTTATCTGCTTCAAGGCAGAGACTACTGCTGTCCACTGCCTTCCTCTGCTGTGGATTAACTATCTCCAAGTATTGGCATTTAGAATGCATCAAAGCACACAGTCTACTGAGAAATCTATAACTATCAGGTAGATCAATGGAATTATTCAATGTTTACACTTGAGTAAGTGAGAACAGAATTTGGTCTCCCTGAGCAGACTGAATGCAACAAAACTATACCTGACAGCAGTAGCCCTCCTTAGATAATTCCCAGTCCAGATCCAGAAGAAGACTCATTGATGACCAGTTAAAAGGTTTCTCAGGGATGTGTGGCCTCTGGCTGATGCAGTGAAAAAAACAGATGAAGAAAAGCAGTGTACAAAAGATAAGAAACATTTCAGTAGAACCTTCTGTATAAATTAATTTCTTCAGGTGGTAAAGTAAAAAATCTTACTCAAGTTTCATACAAGAGGTATAAAACCTCTGCCAAAATTTTGCTTTAAAGAAGAACATAAGATGAAAGATTTTAGAGAGCATTAGAAATATGGCACTTTGTTTCACAAATAACATTGCATTTTTCACTAATTTATCCAAGGAGGCTTTCTGACAATAGATATATTTAGTAAACCTCCACTTACCTGCTAGAGAAATAATGTGTGAGTCAGTTTGCTGGTAACTCTGAGAGAAAGATTATTTATAAAGCAAATGAAACCAGCATAGTCTTTGCGTAAGGGAAAGATTGGAACATCTAAATCAAAGAGAACGACATTTGTTTCATTGGCATAACCTTGAATTAGGGTCACTTTAAAATAAATCATCTGCTGTCTCTTGAAACATTCATAAGAAAGAAAAACAAAATATGCCCAGTCAAAGGAAAAATATTTTGCTTCAAATGGATTACCCTTTCAGCCACTCCTGATCTTTATAACCTCCCCTCCTAATATTTGGCAGGAGGAGTCTGTAAATCAAGGAGACTATTCACAAAAGGACCATAATCCGTGTTATAAATAGTATTTAAATAGTCAGGTAGATAGCTGAGATGTCATATGATGTTCATTGCCCATTAAGATGACTGTCACTGTGTTTGTTTTTCAATCTAACACCTCTACTAAAAACCCAACTGGTGGCTGAACTGAAAAGTTAACCAGGTAGGGAGAGCTCCAAAAGTTCAACTGTATTAGTCTGAATAAGTTTAAGTGATAATTACAGATAACTGTAATTCAGGTCATGAAGGTAAAAATATGTACTGAGCTTTAACAATATTCTATAAAGAGCTGGTAGGCCCTACTACTGGAACAAATAGGAGGGAACAGCATAAGTGAGTTACCTTAGGGAAAGAATTCACAGTTGGATCTATTAATTAGCAATTAAATAGCAATGCCCAAAAGCAGAATTATATTCTTAACTGTATGAACTGATAAAATTTGTTTGCTTCGAGGGAATCAAAGGAAAGTTCAACTCTACTACAGAAAGGGTGAATTCAGGCTCAAGAACCAAGGATTGAATTCATCTGTGTGCAGAAGGACTGGTAAAAACACAAACCCTCTTCAATAAGCAGTTTGACAGCTCTAGTGAGAGTCATTTGGATCTCTGGAACTTAATTATTAGAGAAAAAAAGGCTTAGCAACACATTCGAAGGGAGGGGACCTGAAAAATAAAAAAAAGTTCATAAAATGTAAAATATATTCATTATCTTTGAGCATCCTTCAGATTGCCAAGGAGGAAAGAACTGTCTCACTCTTTCTGTCCTGAGTTGCACACAGGTTTCATCTTTGCTTTTAAATTCCTTTTCTTTAGAGAAGTTGGGCCTGCTGAGTGCCATTGTGATACACAAATGGGTCGTGGAAGAATAGGACAAAGTCAAGACAACTGATGTCACAAGAGTGCAGAACATTTTTTTTACTATTTGTTTTCACTTGCATTGTCCAACATTTAAAAAAACTCTTTCAAATGTACCTGGTTATGGTCCTAGCTCTTGAGTGTCAGCTTCAAGGGTACTCATGCTTTATTGTGTCAAGTGGTTTTTCTAATGTTAATGTTTGCGTTTTCTGTTTTGTGAAGGAAAGGTGTGTAAATATGAACGGACATGTCAGAGACAGGCTAAGAGTTATTTGATTTTTTTTTAATATCACTATGTAAAAACAGATGTACTATGAAGAATTACAATGAAAAAACAGCTAGAATTGCATGTCATAAATAAAAAATGAATCCCTGTTATTGCACTGCATAAAATATAGTGTTTCTATTAAAGGATCCATTAAATCAGTAGATAATTCTAGTTTGAAAGATGAAAAATGCAAAGTAATTAGAGAATGACCTTATCACTTGACAAACTTCTTACAGTGATTTTACCAGTTCCGTGCTTAAACGACTATGGCCAATCTAATAGTTGTATTGCATAAGTTTTCATCCCACTGTGTTTCATTTCCCAAGAGCACAGCAGGAAATAAACAGTATTTTCACAACATGTGAAGAGACAAAGAGATCTAGAAATTGTAGCAGTAAAAAGCTCTGTAAATAGTCCAGGCTTTCAAGGAGGAGACGTGATTGGTAAAGTTGACTAGAAGAAGTGTGAGTGAAAACTGGGGCCTCAGGCCAAGAGAAACACAGATACTATTTCCACAGTATACATTTTTTTCCATCTAGTAGACAGGGAATACATCAACTGTAGTTGATTATCAATATTAAATACTTAGCAAAGTCTCAGATTTTGTAGCCATGACCTTTAGCAAAAAAAGGAAGCATGGATTTAGCCTGCCATTTGATTCTTGCTTAAGAGCAGATCTGTTAGGTCCTTTTTCATTTCATGCCATTCTCAGCATGCTGTGTAAACTTGGAGCTTTGCATAAAAGGCAACTGTTAGGCTACTCTATCATCAGAAAGCAAATAATAATCTTCTAGAGACAAATGGCTTAAGGAAACATTAACAGGAGAAGAGGTTTCTCTTAAGCAGAGGACAGACTAATCGTGATTGTCTGGTAAATAAAAAATATGTAAATATTTGCAAAATTATTACTAATAATCCGGTATTTGCACAAAAATACTCATCATTTTTTGGTGACTTGTAGTGTGAAAAAAAAAATTAAGTTTTAGGGAATTTCTGGAGGTAGACTGGTAATAAACTCATCCCTGAGGCAGTGCCATATGGTCCAACAAAGCTCCAACAAGAAGGATTCAGCCAACTTTTTCAGATGTTAGCATGTTTTATCTTGCACACTGAAATACAGCAAGTGTGATGATAAAATCTGGTATTAAAATGCCAGTAGAGAATTTTTTTTGACGAATCTGGGTTAGATAGAGCAGCCCAAGATGCCATGCTGGTGTACCTCTGTCTCCAGCCATCACATCGTGCTTGGTTCCCAGCACCTCACAGCTGAACACTGTTGAGCATAAATGTATGCTTACAGCGCCACACCCCAGGGAATCTTGATTTATTCATTAGTAAATACTTGCAGTAACAGCAAAGCTACTGCTGTTATTTTCTTGCACTGTGTTGTTATATCTAGTGTATTGGAGTGAGAGGAAAAGAAGAGCTGGGGCCTTCCCAGCTGGTGTGCCCTTGTTTAATGATGTGTGGAAAGGGCAAGTCATGAACCAGCAGCCTGAGGGGGTGTGGGTAGTGGTGGCATGACCCCTTCACCAAGGCAGGCTGGAGGGAGTAGTAAAATAAGGTTGGGGGAGATAAGGTTGGCTATGTGACTATGGTCTCCTCCGGATTTCTTTAAAATGAAAACCTAGTTTTCTGATCCTCTTACCTTCCTCTGAGGTTATGAGCAGTCAGTTTCTGGTGTCAGCCCAAATGGGAAGCTGCAGTTAATTTTATCAGCCCAAATGTCACAAGAGTGCACTCTCGGCTTTTCATTTCAGAGGCCTTACATGTGTATTAATGCAAATTCTTGCAATAGAATTTTTTTTGCCCTCTTCAATTTTTCTAAAGGAAATTGTCTGTTAAACTTTGTTAAAACCAACAATATAGTCAAGGAGTGTATTAGACTCAGTACATGTAAGGGTTAACTGCAGTTTCATGGTCTACTTAAATGTTGACACTTATTTTTAAATACTTTGATTTTCTATTTTTATATTGTACTGTTACAAGTGTTTTGGGTATAATATTGCTATTCAGTGTGAAAGATTAGAAAGGTTTTAAAAGGAAAATCTGGCATTGCTTTTGCTGTGTGAGATGGTTTTCATGCACGTAGTGCAGTGGTCAGATACTTCTCAAATACTGGTGTTCAAGGGGACCAAACTATTTTCTGTAGATGTTCAGTAATTTCAATCAGAAAGTCATGTCAGGAAAATTTAGTAATCTTTAAAAAATACATTAATTTCTTCAAAAATGAGAACAAGAACAGTTAAAAGGAATATATATTTTATTAAGAGTCATTGACTGTCTAGGATAATTCTCCTTTTTGTCTTTCCTAATTACTGTTTGCTTTCTCCTCTTTTCCCCTTAATGGAGCTTTTGGGGGACATTCTAACAAAAGAAAACCTAGAGGGTACATTTGTTAAGTGTTTTCTGCATGATTATCCACTATCAAAATTAATATTTAATTATTTTCACTTTCAAAAGGCAAGAATTGTGATGCATAACAACAGGCTTTTCAGTTTATAAATTTGTTTGTATGAAGAACTTTATTTTCATGATTGTCTCCCATTTATTTAAATTCCTTAACTTCTTTTTGCTTTTTCTCACTAATTTTGCTTTTGCAGTACTGCCAACTATATAATTGCTCTTGCTGTAGTTTTCAGTGAAAGCTAGTTTAATTGACACAATTGCCTTTAAAAAATAAACATATCATTAATTTTTCTTTACACTTAGATAAATGACAACATTTGCATGTAGATTGGGATCATTATATTTTTTAAGAAGTATCTGTAAATATGGTAAAAAACTAGAGATATTCAGTATTATATGAACTTAAAACCAATACAGCCTTCAAGATAGATACAATTTAATTTTCTAACAGGTCTAGTCTTTCAAAGTTCAGGAGAAGCAAATACCTTAGAAAGGAAGTATCTAGGACTCAGCATTCTCCTCTTCCAGAACCTCCTACAAGGCAGGAGAACTTCCCTCTCCTCTTTCTATCCTTATTTATGATAAGCATTTGTAATGGCAGACTGTGGCACAGGTCAGGTAGTTTTGATTGGAAGTCTTCCTCAGGATTGCTTGTTTCTTTTATCATTCACTGCCTGATAGGGAAGCTGTGTTTTATTGCTTAATTGCAAAACATGCATCGCATTAAAGACAACAAAATGAAGTTTCATATAAAGTGATAATCTCTTGACTAGGTCTTCTAGTTTGCTATTAATGGGCAGAAATTTATTTTTAGTTGGTACAGTTAATTTAAAAAAACCCTCATAAACTTCAAAATAATTTGCATAGAGAAATAAAATGCAACATGAGAAGTTTCTTGATTTGAAATTTAACATTATATTTGACTTTTTATTTCTCATTTAAAAAAATTTCTGAAGAAATCTGAGAGTCTACATAAAGTTTTATATCTTTGTGTTTCCTCTTTAGATAGGAGAAGAAACATCAATGCCTTTTACATTAATTAAAGTTAACAAATAAAAATATGGAAAAGAGTAAGTGTAATGACAGGGATAAATATTATGAAAATACATTTTCAGGACAGTAAAATAATTTGTCCACTTGTTGAAATCTCTAGCTGATGATTTGAGATTGAGGAATTGCTTCATCTGTTATAATTTTTTTTTCTTATCTCTCTCTCAGAAAAAGCTTGAGCCTTGGAGTCCTCAGTGGAACTGTCTGAGGGCAAGAGCAGCACTAAGTCTGTTGTTGGTACTGAGCAGCAGGGAGGAGAAGGGTAATCCTTTGAAAAAGCAGGTCAAAGAACTCCTTTTATTTTCCTTGTTTCGTTTTGTGCAGAGGTTTCATGTTGGACTGAGACAGCGTCCTTTTAATCCTAGGTTTGTAGCTGCACTTAACCTGACCACGTGTACTACCTTTTGCTCTATAAAATTCTGATTTATCTTTATTCTTGAAGCTATGACAGTAGAGTAAGCTGAATGGGAGCAACAACTTTGGAGAGTGGAATAATGCAATTTAAAATATGACCTCCTAGTGTAGTGACTGATTAGGTGGAGGAGTATTCACTGGAATGGCAAAGACAGCTCTTGTAATCTTTATTTCACTTAAACCCAAAAAGATAGACAGCTGAAAGTGCTGTTAGTGCTGAAATCTTTTAATTTACTTTTTTCTGATGACCATTATGTGTTGCTGCCTGATAAAAAACCCACCATTGTCTAAATGGATTTTTAAAAAAAAAAAATCTGAATGGTCTCTAAAGGCATTGACCACTGTTGCGTCTCTTTTTTTTAACTTGGACTTTTTTTTTTTGACATCTAATTTTTCTTACATTCCATTTATGCCTTTATGAATCAGGTAGTTTTTTAAAATGCTATTTATATACTTTCATATTCTGTTTAGTGTGAAATTATCACTGTCTGAAATAACATACTTATACTTTTTGGCATGTAAAGAACAGACATAATCAATATAACAGCTTTGCCTATTGTTTTTCTCTGTTAAGACAATGTTATTCAGCTTTTTCTTTAGGTTTTTGGTAGAAATTGATAGAAAAAATATTTCTTCAGGCATTTTTAGCTTTTTTTTCTCTGACTATTAATTAGTCTACAGCATGCTTTTACTGAATGCTTCATTTGTTTAGTGTGACAGAAAATCAACAAAGACTTGCATTTTGTTCTCAGTCTAGTTTATACCTACCTGCCTGTTATTCTCACTAAATACATTTTCCATCGACAGTGTTTGGTTATCTGCTATGTATAATTGAAAAGCCTCTTATATTGTTCATTTGTCATTCCCAGCCATGCATGGGTATGGACACTTGGAGCAAAAAATTGAACGTGTTTGCATTTGTAAATTGAATTCTTTGTTCTTGTATTAATCTTCACAAGTGGCATTTAGGCTCGTTAAAAAAAAAAAAAAAAGGAAGAAAAAGGGAGAGACACTGTTCCTGCCACACCCTCTCTTCCCTCTAGCCCCCATTTTAAAAAAATCTTACTTTCATTCCAAAGCCAAAATATAGTTGGTCTTGGTAGGAAGTGGGGGCAGTAGAGCTTGTGGAAGATTGACTTTTACTGTTCAGTACTGACTGTTTAATTTTTGTAATACAGTCACATAACAAATCCAGTAATGAAGGTATGAGAAAAAATAGATTTACAGCACAAAGCTTCATCAAAATAAGAAGGTAGTACAAGAAGACAACGGACAGAAAATGAAGAAGGTTGGTTTAGACACATTGGTTTGGTCTCTATTGCTCCAATGTCTGAGTGCACCATCTTCAACATGTTTGTCTGCATAGTATCATTGAGGTAAGAAAAGTGTCTCAACTTATTTTTTCTAGTTGTTTCTGCCAATGGGTAATTGAGTCATGGAGAAGCCGAAAGGGACTTTACAGTATCTTTGCAGTAAGACAAAAGTTCCTTAGATCTAATTTTAGACTAGCTATTAATATTAGCTCAGCCTTTGTGAACAGCAAAAGCTGCCCAGAACTGTGCTAGAAACTGAGTTTATATGGGCAGATGAGCCCTTAGACCCCCTCACTGTATCCTGCTGCTGTGCATTTACAAGTCGCTTGCATGTGCCTGTACTGACTTCAACATTGGCTCCCTGCTGTTGCCATGTCCCAGGACAGAGCCACAGAAGTGTTTCTTTCTGGAGCTGGTTTGGCCACTTTCCTCTCTAAGACTACAACAAGGATCACCACAGGAAGAAGAGAGGGGGATGGTGATGAAACAGAAATTTCCAGGAACTATCAGGCAAAAACCAAAGGTCCAGCTAGCGAAATATTTTCCTTACAGCAGTAACCATTGGTGGATCAGTTCACTGGATGTTGTTTAGTAATTACAATTACTAAAGTGTACTTTAGTACTTTTTTGGTTGGGTTTTGGGGTTTTACTTTTTTTATAGTGTGGTTGTCTGGCCTCCCTTTGCACTCATGTAAACTTTTAGCCTTCAAAGAATCCTTTTGCAATGTGTTCCTCAGGTTTATGACCTGTGGGATAATTTTTTTCTGTAGGAAGGATGTTCCACTTTTATCGTATAGAACATGACTCGTTTCCGTTTTACGAAGGAGAAGTTGGGTTTTGGTGAGGAAGAAAGACAAGGATAAGGGCATATTAAATATCGGATGATGTCCCAGTTCAGGTTAATTCCCTTCCTATGATGAACAGTGAGCTTTTTTGTATTGTTCTCATGTACTGGGGTTCTGTTTTGTTTTTCTTTTTTTCCGAGAGCTGGACTTTTTTTCTGATTTCTGGCCAGGAATATCTTCTTCTCTAGCTTCAGCATAACTTTTCTAAGTGTTTCAAATTTTTGAGCTGCTTAAACATCCAGGAATTATGTACTATTTGAGCCTCCAAGAATAAGTAAAACCAAAGCTTAAAAAAATACAGATGCTATAAATGGTTTCCAATCCAAATATCCATGTCTGTAGACTGATGGCACAAAAGAAAAGGTGCATATCTGCACTAGACATTAAAAAAAGTGGGCTATGTTCTCTTGTCTCTTCTCCTCACCAGGAGGACTTTCAACTTCTGTCAGTCTCACTTATGGAGTGCAGGATCTTTACATCTCTGCACATGGTACCTTTTTTTCCATCTCTAACTCTCTCTCTCACTCCTGCAAAAAGCTACTTGCTTTTGGCTTCAACTCCTTTTTGCCAAATTACCTCCCTGCTGTTTAGTTTTATATATCTTTTGTCAAGGGATTCACCTTGCTGTCTTGTAGTCTCATGACTAGCAGGCAGTTTTCTTTGATGTAGTTTGGCAGTGTTGGTGTATTTTGTTGCCCAAGGGCTTGCTTTAATTTAAATGCAAGATTGTCAAGGCTTAATGAATAGAGTTGTTTATGGTCTCTTGTCAGCCCTTGGAACTGCATTCTAAATTTAATAAAAAAAACCCACAAAGAAAGTAAACATTAGAAATGTGGGGATTCTTCATTTTTAATTTGACCATTAAGATAGAATGAGTTTTCAATGCTAAGCAGTTTATAGGTGGCAAATGGAAAAATTTCCCAGATAATTACATGTGTTTAACTAGTTATAAACTACAGTAAAGATCCTATAACAGAAGATTCAAGCACTGCAAGTGGTGAGAAGGTCTCAAGGAATGCTTCTTGAAAAAAGCCACCATTGAATAGGGTCACAACAGCCTGGACTATTCCTGCTAAGTTGCCTGTCCGGGTCCAAGACAGCCTGCAAGGCAGAACCAGAAAGAAAAATGGCCCTGATGGACTTGCCCTGAAACGTGCTCCAGCCAAACTCCATATATGCTGATACCTCACAGTATTTACAGAAATGACGGCTCCAGAGGTGGAATTTCTTTCTTGCTTTCCCCTCTTCAGCCTCCTCCCCCCAGCCTTCCTGAACTTTCCATGAATCAGGAAGGCAAGTTCTGAAGACATCTTGCTCCATACAACAATATCTCATACCCATTCTCTGAGAGACAAGACCTAAAACCTTCCAGCACCTACAGCTGTGGCATTTCCTGATCATAAAGTTTGAGTTTTTAATTTCTGTTACATTTTGATGGGCTTTTCACTGATATTTAGTAGAAGAAGAGATGAAGAGACATCAGGTTTCTCAGCAAGAGGCCGTTACTGCCCCAGTCCTTTTCTCCTTTCTGTGATTTCAGCCATCAAGTTGAGTAAAAGGACCAGAAGAGAGACCAGGCTGTTTTCAGCAACCCTCTCTTTTCCACCAATGGGCAGTGCAATTGAATCACCCTAAAGGAACATAAGCAGATGCAATGTTCTGCACCACTGATTCATTGTGGTACAATTTGTATGCAGTGTGAACACAGAATGTATTTGTGAGGTGAGTCTGCCATAACGAGGGAAGCATTGGCACAAGTTGGCTGTGATCTTGAAGTTGTTGAATCAAACACTTTAAAAAAAATTCAGTTAAAAAAGATTTTTCGCACCAGGATTATTAAGTGAAATAGCTAAAATTGAAACAATTCTAAATACATCCAAGAAGCAGAAGAGTGAAGGCCTTGTAGCAATCACATTGATCTGGAAAGTTAACATAGAATCCTGCACTTTGACATTCATGTTTGGTCTTTGATGTTTTGTATCAAAGAAAGCTCTCTCCTTCATCTTTTTATTCAGAAAATGTTTTTCTTTAGCAAGCGATGTGTACTTTACCTTTTCATCTTATCCACTGTAGTTCAGGGCTGTTAAAGAACTACATTTGCTCTCAGTGGAACTCAAAATAGCTTGCTCTTTATTCAAAAAGAAGGTGCATAATTACACTAAGCCTGAACAATGAAATAGTTCAGAAAGTGTAATAATAAACACCTACACAAATAATTTTGTATGGTTTCACACATCCAGTGTACTGATTATGAAAGTTATTTTTATTTAGAGTTATTAATGATAATTCTACCACAGTAATTTGCTTATGGAATACAAGGTTAATGAGAGAAACGGCAAAATATGACAATAAGGAACAGTGCATAATTAATCAAAATGTTATTTAAATCTGAACTTTGAAATAATTTTAATTATCATCTTTTAGGATAATGATATGGCAAAAGGGAGAGGGAATGCATTTTGCCATCTGTGAGAGATTCATATTCTTGCAAATGCCCATGCACAGCTATAAATACATCTGAAAGTGATTTTGGTACTGGAGTGTTGATAACAACTGGAGTTGAAGAAGTTATTTTGTTTTTCCACTAAGAGGAGTCTGTGCCAGATGAGGAAATACAAGATGGTCAGCAAGAAAGAGCTCGAAAAAAGAAGTGAAATAGGCGGTCATTATGCTAAGAAAATATGAAGAGTGTCTTAAAAGAAAGATTTCTGTAGATTATGTCCATCTCTTTTACTATTTACAAACCTGTCTACTTTGTAAAAGCAGCATTGCAAAGGGCATGATTGTGCATGCAAGATATTGAATAAATGCAAAAGTTTTCATAAGCTGTCTGTACTTTATGGATTTTGGAATAAAAAGTGTTGCATGTAAACTCTAAGGCATCACCACTGCTAAATTGAAAATTTGGGAGATAAATCTTGTCATAAATGCAAACTATCCACTAGGAGCCATTAGGTTCTTTCGTAAAAGCAGTTGTGTGTTCAGAACAGCAACAGCAGTGCAAAGCTTGCTCAAGAAATGTGGAAACCCGTGGTTTGCAAATACGGCTGTTTGACAATTTGGCGCACAGTGCTACAAATAGGCATTACTTTCCAAACTGCCCTATGTGTCAAGCGTTTACCAAAATGTGCAATTTCTAAAGATATGTACAAAATATTCTTTAACTTCAGACTACTTACAAAGAGTTGAATGAATAACACAATGTAACACCAGATTCTAGCTCATTTATCCAGATGATGAGAGAGAGTTCAGGGGTGATCTTAATACAGCTTGTAGAAACATAAGTAGTAGTTTCAAAGTAAACGATTTTAAACATCTGAACAAAGTACAAAGGCCCAAAGTTGAAGATGGATATATTCAGATTCTCATTTTCTTTTTTATAGTTAATAAGAGGGGCAATGTGTGAAGGGTAATGTAGTGATAATTTAAATCTATGGCCTGCTTTGTGCAGGGGGCCAGAATGCATGGCCCTTGCAACATAGCTTAATTACTAGCTATTGCTCCAATCAGTGATATTAACCATAAACATCATATTCGCAGAGGTATTTAGTCACTGGTTTCAATGGAAGCCTGGGTGCATCCCACTTGACACGAAGTCCATTGTCAGAGTGTTCTTTGGACTTTTTGTAATTGGCATTTCTCCAGCAGCAACTCTTTATGTGACACAGAGCACTAGCAAGGTCTTGCTCTGCAGTGGTAATGTCTAGGAACCACCTACAGTCCTCACAGTATTTTTAAAAAATGTTTTCCAAATCAGCTGGCAATGTTTTAATATGAGGTAGCAAACTAGATATTTTACAGGTACAATTCATAATGGCTACATGCTGGACTAAATATTCTGGCTTTTCTTAGGGGATTTCTATTTGTATAGCAGTTCTGACTAGTTTTGGGTTTTTTCCTCCTCAAGGGCAGGAAAAAGGCTAGTTCACATGAACAGTGTTTGCAATGGGGCCTTTGTGTGAAATAAACTTTTTAGTTGACTGCTACCACTATAGTCAGTTTTATAAATTTCACTTTAATTATTAAGAAAAGACTAATTATTTCTTTGCTTATTCCCTAAATCTCTGCTTTAGGTAAAAGTTACCAAATTATATTAATAATAATTTAAAAATATTCTAGATATTTCCAATGGAATTCCAAATTCCAGTGGAATTTAAATAGCTCATTACAGACCTTTAAAAATAGATTTCTGAGAGGGTCTTTTCACGTTATGTTAATGTCTTCATTTACAAAAAGTGCAGTTCCCTAACATACAAGTTTGAAAATATGTAACCATTTTAGACTTTTGGCATTGTAGCTTTGATGAACACTTGTACATCAATTTTGCATTAAATGTCTTATTTTGACTTTGCTGCTCTCTAAACTGTCTCTTGAGCAATGTGGTAGCATTTATGAACAGTGATGAGGCTGGGTTGAAACTGATAGCAAAGTGCAATGACTTCATTCTGTCATGAATTGAGATGCCTGTATTAGCATTTGATGTGTGAAATGCATTTTTCAAGCTTCCTGGTACTTAAACATTTCTACTGCAAGTAAACTACCTCCAACCCATCTTGGGATCAATTATTAACTGCTTTATGGGATGAAGTCACAGTATTGTTAATGGCAAACTGCATGGATTGACTCTGAAAGATTCAGCAAGAAAAGAAGATTGCATTTCACATATTAGTTTTTATGCAAATAGAGAGAGCTGGGGAAGTTTTCTGTGGTACAGTAAATGAGAACAACTAACTAACTACATGGGGAGCGGTTGCTGATAATACTAGTTTTCTTCCCCCTCCACTACACTCTTGCTTCTTTGTCAATCAGATTTTTATTACAAACATCAGAGTTTTCCTGTTGGACTGTGTCTTTGAATTGCAGTATTTGTTTCATCTGACCCTTGTGTCTAAATGGATTTATGTGCTGATTGAAGAGACAACCCCTTTGATTACATTCTGTTGCAGAGAGAGGCATACAAAAAGTATGATTATGTGAACTCCTGTATCAGGCTGTAGCTGGTACATGAGATATGATTGCAGGCAGAAACAGGCTCACCGTCTCTCTGCATTCAAGTCTCCCTCTTGATTAGAAGCAAAAGGGATAGATTATCTGGATGCAGAACCTAAGCTAATAGCCTCACTTTGGAGTTGATTTACAGCTGATTGAATGGAAGAACAGGTAGAACTGGCCTCTGTTTGTCTGTAAGATGCTGCACAGATGTATTCACCATGATTCTTGCATCGAGATTCTTTCCTCCTTAATAGGTTAAAGCCTGTCCAGGCTTGATTAAAAAAACCCCAAACAACCACCCACCCACAACTCAAAACTCTAAGTAATGGAGAATTGCCGTCTGTTTTCTAGTTTTATAGTTTTTATATATGCAATTACACAAGGGGCAGGATCCCACCAGAGTCAAAGAATGCAGCTGTGGAACACAAACAAAATCCAAGTAGAATGTGCAAACAGAAAACTGTTTCTTCTTCTGTGTGTTTCTCCTCCTTGCTGAAACCTGTCATCCCCTCATTAGCTTCTGGTGAATTAATTGCCTTTAATCAATATCATAGGCTATTTTTTGTATATAGAATATTATATTTTTTTAGAAGTATAATTCTGGAAAGTCAGTTCAGAATAGCTGAGACTTCAGAATATACTGGGAGTGTAATGAAAAAACACCCCTTTTTCTAACTTCTCTTGGATCTGGTAGTCAAGATGTGATATTTCATAAGTGCCATTGTAAACATCTATAAATAGTTCCAAAAAGAAGAAAAAACCTCTTTGAAGTAGTGTCACAGTAGCTAAGTATGAAAAATAACAAACCTCAAGCAAATTAACATAATTAGATAATTACTGAATTTATAGTTTCTATAAGTCCTCTATCATTTGCACTAACACTGCATTAATTCTGTATTCTATTATAAGAGAGTGAGAGATTATAGATCTATTATTAAACACTTATTGCCTTAGGCCTTTCACAGACATTTTTTGTGGACTCTGCTGTATTAAGTTTAAAATAAGTATTACTGAGTTGCACCGACAGTTGGTTTGGCTAGCTCCAAAAACTAAAACTAGCTCTGTAAAACTACAAGAAATATTCAGAAAATAGGGTTAACTAGTCTATTCCCAAGGCAGAAAGACCTACACCTATTCTGATTTACACAGGTTACTTTTCTAACCTCTAATCAAAAACCTGTATTTCTGCATATGTCTCAACCTCCTTAAGTGTTGCTTTTCACTATTGTTGCTATGAGAAAGTGTTTCCTCATATGTGAATTATTTCCTTTGTTACAATCAGAGTGGTATGGAAATAGCATGAGTTGAAAACTGAAATTTTGTTTTGAAAGATTTGCTCTAACAGAATGATTACTTTTTCATATTAAGTGCCTACTTTTCCCTTTCATAAGAGGAAAATGAAAAACAAAGTAAAAGCAAACAATGAACTGTGAATTACTTTGATTTGGAGAGACTTGCAGCATTCTGTGAGAGTTTTAGGTCAGCCTTGCCCTGATCCTATTTTTTGTACGGGACAGGGTCTTCTTACATATAATATTCTTGTAATTCTTTGTAACTAATTGAATACCACACACTGTTTCTAGCCATTTTGCCTCTGCAATCCCATTCATTTAATTATCCAGGGATACTAGAAGAAGTCTTGTATCGGGACGAAGTTGGGATGTTACTTTTTGGTCTGTGTTTGGCCCTAGCCACCTGCAGTTAGTTTATGCTTTCTCCTGCCAAGTCTTCTGATAAAGCAGTGAACTTGGCCTTGGAGGGAGAGCTTCTGTGTAAACTGTTTTAATTGGTCTGTTGTGATTGGTCAATTGCTCGTCAGGGGCAGTTGGAGGACAAAGTGATGAGGAGGGTGATGAAGTAAGCCCACAGACTCATTTGGGAAGACCCCACTCAAATCACTGCACCTGCGTGGGGGACTTTCCAAGGTGCTCACGCACGCGCAGGAGGGGTGCACTTACATAACAGAAGGGGTGGGATTCAGAGCCCTGACGGGGCGGTGCTGGCCACACCTCTCCGGGGCAGGTGCTCTCAAAAAACTTTATAAAAAAGCAGAGACGCTTCTTGGGGGGCGGCTCTTCACGATGGACCAAGTTGCTTTCAGCGGGGACGCCTGCTTGAAGTGGGAGCCTGCCACCTCCCATGAACCCGCAGCTGCTGCAGGGGGATTTCATTATTGGTTAGGATGGGTAAGACTTGTTTACAGGTGATACCTTGGTGAGTATGGGGGGGAAGCCTTCTTCCTAGGGTCTTTTGGTGCACTTTTTCCTCCGCCCCAATCCTTCTCCCTCAGGCGCCTGTTTTGTTTTCTCCCTTTTCCCTGGTTGGCCACCTTTTCCTAATAAATAGCTATTATTTTTGCCAACTAGCAACGGTGTTTGGTTTATTCACGTACCAGTATCTCTCGAACCTGTGTTTTCCCTTTGGCTTAGTCCCTTCCCTGTTACAAGTCTAGAAACACAGGATGATAAAAAGACTACATATATCAAGTTCACTCCACTGCAGTAGATGGAAATCAAGGAGAGTACATCAGGAAGTCACGTATCAATTAATTTTTTGTCTCAGATTACAAAACGTTTGACATTCCTCTGACAGAGGGGATTTGACAGCTATGACTGAAAACACGACCGCTGAAAAATCTACCAGGGATGAGAGCAGAGAGCTCAGGGGATGAGAGCAGAGAGCTCAGGGGACACAGTCAGTGTGTTAGTACTGGTACACAGAAAAATAACAGTCCCAGAAAGCAGTTTATGCTCAAGGCTGCCAAAAACCAGCCAACCCAGCAGACATCCTCCATCCAACCTGTAGAAGTCAGATGTCTCATCTGACATGTGATGTTATCTGTGTGTGTGTGTGGGCAAGCTGGTGTGACGGATGCACTTGGCCCCCTTAACTAAACTAGCAGTAGTTCCGTAGAGGCTCCAAAGGAGGTAAAGACCTGAGCCACAGATGGGTAAGAATTTCCCTAGAAAACCCACAAAGGGCAAAGTGACTTGATAAACATATGAGCTTGGAACATGGATTTTGTGATTAACACATGAGTAGTGGATGGTTTTTCCAATACTCATTTATCAAGGAGAAAAGAAAATTGTGGGTACATGCAAACCCTTCCTGACATAACCACTTTAGCCCATAAATATGACAGCCTAAGAGAGTCTTCTTTGAGCTCTCCCTGCTAGGCAGCATGGCTGCACAGTGATCTCCCCTTTAGAGCTGGGATGCCTCTAAAGGTTGCTTCTCGAGGCAGAGAAAGCTTTCTACTAACAACAGATCTTCAGATGAGTGCAGTTTGAGTTCTCTGTAAATTGCAATTGGACTGCATGCCAGTGACTTTCCCCTTGAACTGGGACACCTTTCAAGGTCTGAGATTCCTTCCTTGAGACTAAGAGATTCTTCCTTACCCAAGGCAAGAGAGATCTCTCATTTGCAGCAAATCCTCAGTAAGTAGCTAATAGAATGCTAAATTAATACTAATGAACTCTATGTACTTAATTCCTTTAGATACAAACCTTTGCCCAGCTCCAAGACTAAGATTGGACTTAACCACACCTAACCTCCATGACGAGTTTAGAGAGTGAGCGGGTCCGCTCCGAATCTTGTGACTTAATAAGAGAGTCTCCCTTTCCCTTTTGCAATTTTGGTCTCTGTTTATATAATCCTAAATTGATTCTAGCTTAATTTTTTATATATGTTTGATCCACAAGGTAAGTAAGAAGGGCTTGGAAGAACAGCCTTAATCCATGTAGTAGGAAGCAGAAAGGGTAAGAAACAAATCAGGGAGAAAAGTAGATTATGAGAGAGAGCAAAGAATGAAAAAAGGAAGGAATAAAGGCTCAAAGGATAGCTTGGAGCTAGAGGGAGAAATAGTAATTCTGAAGCACTACAAGGTGCTTTGGGATTACTGCTACGAGGTGCTACAGTGATTGTTGCTTGGTGATGCTACGTCTGGAGACACACCATGCATGAACAGCTGTGAATAGATAACTGGCAAGGATGACCTGTGGCTTGGTGGGTCTGGAAGAGGAGCTCAAGAGGTGAAACGTGCACCTGACATATCAAACATCCCCAGGGAAGAAGGGTTGCACTTTGTATGCTTGCTATATGTCTGTGCCAGGGTTTACCTCTTTTCATGGAAAGACAGGATTCCTTCATGAAAAGGGCTATGAGTTTATAGGACTCTGCTCTGCTCTGTGAAATTTCCCAGATCACCCTCTGTGGAGGATTTTCCAGTTTGTGTGTGGGGTGGTACCTTGGAATGCCAGAAAGCCTATCGGGGTTCCTCATTATCTTCTGGGTTGAGAGGCACCATGATTTTGTGTGTTGATGGTGTGCAAGGATGTAGGACTTGGGCATAGGCACATGAGGGTGAAAAAAGGGAACAAATATAACATAAGCATATTGAGATTTCCAAGGCAGGGATCTGAGACTGATTACAACTACTGTTGCACCCTACAGCTGTCTCTTATGTGGTGCTGTATTGCTTTTAAGTGGCAAGGTTTTGGTCTCAGAAGAGATCAAGAGC
This sequence comes from Pseudopipra pipra, assembly GCF_036250125.1. NCBI lineage: Eukaryota > Metazoa > Chordata > Aves > Passeriformes > Pipridae > Pseudopipra > Pseudopipra pipra. The sequence continues at coordinate 54,512,228 of NC_087549.1, forward strand.
TGCCTGCCCCCATGTTGTACATAGCCAGTTCTGAATAGCTCCAAAATGGATCCATGGCTGGCCAAAGCTGAGCCCATCAGTAATGTTGGTGACACTGCTGTGAAAACATATTTAAAAAAGGGCAAAGAATGCTGTGCAGTAGTTGTGAGAAAGAGGAGTGAGAAAAATTTGAAAGAAACAGATTTTTTTTCTCTATGAAGTGCTGTTGATTCATCTTGCTCAAATCACCAAGGAGGAACTCCAAAGATTCCAGGATTAAGCAGCATGTGATCACTGATTCTTGAGAATATTGTTGTGGCCTGAACCATGACACAGTAAGAAGGACCTTTGAAGGAGAAACAGATGGCATATAATTTATCTGCCCCTTGATATTGCAAAGGATTAAATGGAGCTTACTAATTTCAGCTTGTGAATGGATTTGTATCTGTTATGAGTTTATATGAGGGTAAAGAGAAAATAAATATTGTTTCATCTTCTGCCTGTTATGCGGTATAATGATAAAATATTTGTTCAAATGACAGTGATTGTTAAATGTGTCAGAGTGAATTAAATCCTACCTTGTATGAGCCGTACTGCATACCAGGGATTTTTTATTTTTTTTTTCCCCTCTTTTTTCCCCTGGATTGCTTATACAGTGTAAAATCACTATTACCATATTTACAAATAAGGCTTTGGCCCCACAAAACATCCTTTATCCGTTTTAAAACTATGTGTTGAGGCAAACTAATTAATGACTCACGGAGAGCATCAAACCCCATGAAGCACTTCAAAAGTCATAATTTATGTAATAAAGTTATAAAATTAGACCGTGTTCTAACTAACAACATAATCATATATATGAGATGCTTGCCCACAGTTGTCATCACTAACACCAGAATACATTGTCTCTGATTATAACTCAAGTAAGCGTAAGAGGGGTTTTAATGTTAAACTGCAGTGGGCAAAAACTAGGTTAAACATTAGGATCAGGGTTTATGAAGTCCTAAACAATGCAGTGATCTGTTGGGACAACTTATACTAGCATCAGAATTAGGCATAAAGAAATATTATGACAGTTCTGGCTGCCTCTACTTCTGTAAGGTTCTGCGTTTTTTTTCTTCTTCCTTTTTTTTTTTTTTTTCCCCAGGAAAGTTCCACAACAGTTTCCTGCAGGTCATACAAATCTAAGCAACTATGAGCTGATCATTAGGTCAGATCCATAATTCAAAGTCAGAAATTATAAGAATAGCAACTGCTTGGAGCACAATTATCAGTTACTACGAGATTTGGCATAGTACTATTCCTTGTAGGAATAGTAGGAATAGCAGGAACCTGTATACTGAAGCAGAGGAACAGAGTTCTGATCTTTGTTCCAAAGAGCAAATGTATGTTTAGAAAAGAAAAGAAAAAAAACAGTCTAGGCCAAATAAAAATGAAAGAGAGGCCAACAGCCCTCTCTTTTTCCCAAAAATACAATAACTTTGCCTGGGAGGCAACAGTGGAGGTCATCTGAACTGGCCCCATGCTCAAAGCACTGTCAGCGTTAACCTGGTTCTACATTGCAACCTGCAGTTGCTCAAGGCTGTTTCCATCAGAGTTCTGAATAGCTCTGAGTGTGGAGACTTTACAACTCTTCCGGTTAACCTGTAGCAGCGTTTGACTGCTCCAGTTTAGACATGTTTATAATGTATGGTATCAAAAGTTCATGCAAGGGTTGCAGTAGTGCTTAACTATCTTGAGAACTAGTCTCAGGAAGTGTTTTAATCCTGTCGATGAGGTGATGAAATACAGTCTGATAAGCAAATAATTGCATTTTGGTGGTAATGAGATGAATTTTTTTTTAATTTATTCAGTATAGTGACTGTGAACTGAGTTGAAACAAAAGGAAGCACCAACAATTTTTTAAATAAATGCTTCTCTGATCTTCTTATAAAATTCTTTTTTGTTAACTTGATTAACTACAGAATGCTAATGACCAATGTTCAGGCACTTGACATCTAGCTGTGTGGATTTTGGTTCTAGCCACTTTGTTTATTACCACTAAATCCTAGCAAAGAATATAGATATGAGAACTTCTTTCGTAACATTATTTTCCCATGTAAATTGTTGCTGACATTTGTTAGGATTAATACTTCATTGTGAGTGGGTAAAGAAGAATGTTTAGGCACATACATATGCTTATTTCTTTGGGATAAGTTATAAACCTCACCATTGAAAGCATTCCGAGATGCCCAATTTCAATTCATTTTCAATGTCACAGAAAGCCAACTGAAATGATTATTTTTATATATGTAATCCTACAAAAAACTAGTTCCAGAAAAGCAGAAACAATAGCAGAGTTCAGATATTACAAAATTGTATTCACCCCAGCAACATATTAGTTTTGAAGTTAATTCCACTTAAATGCTAACACTTTAAAAAATAATAAATTGAGGACAGAAAAGTATTACTAGCTTCTTTATTGCCTTTAATCATAGATCTAACCTAAAAGTGGTTTCAAATAGGCATTAAAGCACAGATTGCAAAGATAAGTGTTTTGCAATAAAGCCATAAACCCTTGGCTCATGAATGGGAAACATTAGAAGCAACAAGTAATCTGACAGCTGCCGTTGCCATTGAGTGAAGATGAGCTGCCAGTTGGATACAGCAGTGGGCAAACAGGAACTGAGATGTCTCCTGGTCACAGATGGATGATCATCCACTTGGCTATGTGGCTTTCTCTGGATGTGTGCCATTTACTTGCACAAAGTGGAACGAAGATGCTGACAGGAGAGGCTCAGAGCAAATACAACACGGAATATAAAAAAGTCTAACCAGTTGCCAGATTGTTGTTCATATGTGGAAGAGGGTCTCCTGTGTCCTACCCTGCACTGTTGCATCAGTTAATCCCTGAACTTTGCTGCTGGTTAGCTGAACTGCTAACACCTGCTCCACAGGTTGCTGTGGAGAAGATCCCTGCTGTAAACAGCATTGCACAGGATGCTGGGTGAAGCAGCTGATTCTGTAGAATAGAACAGAATAGAACATTTCAGTTGGAAGGGACATGCAGCAATCATCTTGTCTGATCACTTCAGGGCTGACCAAAAGTTAAAGCATGTTTTTAAAGGCATTCCCTGAAAGGCCTTTAAATACTGACAGGCTTGAAGCATCAACCACTTTTTTAGGAAGCTGTTTGACCACCCTCTCACAAAGAAAAACTTCCTAATATCCAGTCTAAGGCTCCCCTGGTGGAGATTTGAGCCATTCACATGTGTCCTATCACTGGATACCAAGGAGAAAAGCTCAGTGTTTCCCACTCCACTTCTCCTCAGAAAGCTGCAGAAAGCAATGAGATCTCCCCTCAGCTTCTTTTTCTCCAAACTAGACAAGTATAAAGTCCTTAGCTACTTATCATGAGACATGCCTTCAAGCCCTTTCACCAGCTTTGCTGTCCTCCTGTGGATGCATTCAACTACCTGAACATCCTTATTAAATTATGAGGCCTGGAACTGTACATAATTCTAATCTAATCGTAGTGAGTATTGTCTCTGAAAGCCTTACGATAATTTCTATATTTTTAATTTATTAATTCCACGAATTGCTGTTTAAATGCTCCTGGGAACTAGTGCAATAATGTCAACTGCCTGGTCAGAAACTACAAACTAAACAAGACCTTTTGATATTGTTGCCTTGGTGGTTTTTTGATTTTTTTAATTTTTGTAGATTTTAGAAGTAGCTGTATTTGTTATATCCCTTACCATTTAGCACAACAGTTACACATACCCAACCCTATTACTCCATTCCATATAAATTCCTCCTAAATTCCAGTAGTATATTTAGTCTCTTTTCCAAGGTAGGCCTTCATTCTGTTTAAGAACATCTGCACCCTGGCCTGGACAACAAGATATCACCCAGGCAAAGCAATATTCAAACCCAGAACTTTGGAAAGCCTCCAAGGACTGTACATGCTCCAAGGAAGATGAAGATGAGGAAGAGGGGGTCCCAAAACCCCCCCAGACTCAATTCCCGAGGGGCGGGTTGGGGGGTGGAACGTGGCAAAGGCTGGAGGGTGGACAAACAGGGGTTGGATGGACATCATTATAAAAATTGTAACACCTGGGTCAGCACACGCACATGGTTTGTATTTCCAGAGCCTGAGAGGCTTCATTAAAACCTTCCCTTATCTTACCTCCTACTTAATTTGCCCTGGAGTTTTTTCTCCCTAGGTCTTTTAGGCAACAACATGATTTAAAATTTGTCTTTTCGGCTTATTGTTTCAAATTACAATCTTACCCACTCAGCCCATCAGGTGCAAAAGATTAAAAGAGAGTTGGTTAATGCGCTAGCCCAAGTTTCTAGATACTGTTTCCCTTTCCTTAGGAATAAACCTGAGTTTTGATATCACTGCTTTTATTACAAGGTCTAGCTGGTTATCATTCTCCAGCTGTTCCCAGCTTGAAGAGTCATAAGCTGTCAATTGACTTGGAAGCATTTTTCTTCAACGCATTACTCTTCTTCAAGTCTGAAATTTTCAATATTCTCCTACCAGGCAAAGGTAGCTGTAAGAGAGGGAAAAAAACATGCCAGTTAGAGAGTGGTTGTTATGCTTTAATTTTTGAAGATGTTCCCAAAGAGCAATCATTAGAAATGAACAAGTACAACTTATTTTAACCCTATAAACTATTAGTTTCTCTGGCATCTTTTTTTCAGAATAGCCTTTAAATTACAAGATAGCTCTAGTTTGGCAAGCTGCTGAAGGAAAACCAGTTGCCTAAACAGAGATGTCTAGTATTATTTTAGGTAGTTGTGTAAGATATCCCTTCAGGTCCCCAGTTACGACTCCAAAAGCAAGCAGATCGCAGTAGATCTTGTGTCCTATCTATCGTAACCACCACATCATCCATCAGATGTTGTGTGTAACTGTTGGAGTCTCAGATGATTGCAAGTGTTTAGGCAGCTGATTAATGCACTAAGATGCCAAAGTCCAAGCAGTGGGATCTAGTGAGCTATTTTACTCATCCTAACAAACATACCTACCTTTGGTCAGCTGAACATCACTCTGGGGTACACTAGACTAGCCACTGACTGTAGTGGAAGTGCAGACACATCGCCCATACCTGGACACCGATCTTCCAAACGCTTACCTATAATGAGGCTTACATGTATGGAGTGTCTCCCTGGTGACTGCAATCACTTTGATTGGGTTCCCTGTTCCCCATCCTTTGGGTAGGTTTGCACACATCTTATTCCTGCTTTCACTGATGGCTGTGTCAACAGACACACAGAGCCCCAACAGACTTCCTTGCCTGACCTAATCTGATACTTTCACTTTTTCTGGTTCAACAGCTGAAAATCCTATGATTCTTGAGATGAATTAAAGTTGCCTTTTGTGAACTAAAGAATCTGTTCTACCAGTAATAAAAGAAGAAAAGGCTTGAGTAAAGCCTATTTAAAGCAACTGAACTTTATTTCATATTCATAGCAGTTTTTCAATGTTGATGTATTTTCAGGGAGTGATATGTCTGAAATGACAGTACCTCTACATGAATGAGTCCTTCAGAGTGTACTTACTGATGAAGTAATACCTCACAGCCTGAGCTAATTAATTCTCAGTCCACCCTCTTCCCCTCTCTACTCCTTCTACTGGTTCTGAGACTCATCTTCTGCGCCAAAGTGGTTCAGCTAACCATATTGTTAGAAAATTAACATTGCAATAAAAATGAGTATCTTTATGCTAAATTAGGGAGCTGACTGCTGAGCAAAATAGCCACTCAGTACCTAAGCCAGTGCAGTGCGAGGAGAGGAGTGGGGTCCTGTGACTTGCATTGAGGAAGGGCAGGAAGGTGGTGAAGTAGGACATCAGGTAGGCTGCTATGTGCTGCCTCTTCTTGGAGACCCTACTAGATTCTTATTATTCTAGTTAATTTTAGTCAGGTATTAATAGGTAACATGCACCCTGCAGTTTTTCATGTAAAAATTACTCATTCTTTATCCCAGTGCTAAGATTCCCTTTGTTGTCAAGCTGTTCCTTAGAAAATCTGTCCCTAAATGTGTGCACTTACTGGAAGTGATAAAATAAATACGTACAGGAGAAAAGAAATGTTGGCATTTTAAATGTCATAGTAAATGCTATTTCATGTTAAAGACAGTGAAGCGATAGGATGGAGGCTTTCTGTAGGGTGAGAAAAGAAAGCAGGTAATTTATGAGCAAGTAATAAATGCAAGAACACAGTAATTTTCCTTTTAGATTTTCATACTTATCTATTTTATTTTCATGTGAGAATATAAGTAAGCCAAAATCATTTATTTAAAATGTGAACAAAAATGAAAGAACTTTTCCATTAGTCTCTCTGCCTCCTCTTTGTTTCCTTTTTCATATTTTAAATATTACCTTTTAAGAACCCAGCTCAAAGCTCACGTATGTTATAAAATCTCTGATTGTATTGTTGCACTGAACTTATTATATGTATAATAGAGGAGAGTCTTGTACCTATTTAAGGATTTTTTTACTGCAGGCTAATTAAATTACCTACTAGACTGACATAAATTGACAGGTACAGATTATGTCTACAAAGGTTGCCCCCCTGATTTATATTCACATAGCTTTAACAGCAAAACTTTGCAGATTGCTGTTATTCAAATGAGCAGTACCTCATTCAATCAGAAATCTTACAGAGTGGGGTATTGGTATAATTTTTCACAGTGTGCAGTACTGTAACGAAAGCAGTTTCTTACACTTTAAGAGACACAGTCGCAGACTGCTCTTATTAATATTGAATCAAATGTTCATCAAACACTTGTTTTCTCCTCATCAACACAAAACACATCTATTTCATGCAAAGACTGTGATTTAAACTGAGCAATCTCCATTATATTAATGCTTCTGGCATAATTTCTGCTAAAATTGCATCTGAAATGATTTCACACATAGAAAAGGAAAGTCTGTACCTATTGTTTAAAAAAACCCAACAGCAACAAACAATAGCAACAAAAACACAACAGAAAAAGTCTGTTAGAGACTTTTCTACTGCTAGAGACAGTTCTACTCTGTCCTTCAGCTGTGACAGAAATATAAATCAGCATCTTGCATGGGATGGCTTTTTGGGGTATATTCTCTTCAGCTAAGACCAGCAGAAAACTCTGTTTATCTTCTCTGTGAATGCTATTCAAAGATGCAGCTAGAAATCCTGTAAAAATGGGATATGAAACCAGAGTATGGATCCTGGCTTTTTATCCAACCAGCAACTTTAAATGAAGCAGGCATTAAGCATAGTGATGGAGTATTTTACAAAGATGTCTTAGATTTTCTGGGAAACTGTTTTCCTTCTCATGTGTTGCAAATGTCCAACATTAGCAACAATAGCATAAATAGCAATTGTAGAAGAAGAGTTACTGGAAAAAAATAAATGCACGTTGCATAGCAGTGGAGATAAGGAAAAGGCTGAAGAATCTGTTGGGGGTTTTTTTCTGTTTGTTTTTTTGGGGGGGCGGTGGGCATGGGTGTGGGATGGGGAAGGTGTGATGGTTTGGTTTTCTTTCCTTTTAAATTATATAAAGGAATTGTGATCAGTTGCTTGATGCAGTAGAATAGAAACACAGATGCACATGTCAGAATATGGGAGTACAAAACTTTGCAGATGGACCAAGTTGTGTCTATGACAGCAGCAGAACCTGCTGATGTTAACATTGTGGTGATACTGTGTCCGTTCTGATATCCCCAGCTTGTTCTTGGAGTACTGGTGAAGGTGTTTGGCAGGTCTGCCCTGGATGAGTGTGAGCTTAACAAGTCTTTTCAACCCAGCATGTTCTGCGAAACATGATCCTACAGGTAGTCTTAAATCCTATTTTCACTTGGATCTAGTAAAATCCCCTGCATTGAAACTAAATAGAAACATTCAGTTTCGTGGGATTTTTTCATGTGTTTTTGTTTGTTTGTATGTTTATTTTTTCCCAAACACATCCCCATAACATCACAGCACTGAAGACATCACCCTGGATGAGTTTTTGTCCCTTCATTTGAATCAAATTTATGTAAATGTGCTACTGAAATTATCTCTTACTACCTCATAGCATGTGATTTGGAGGATGTTCACAGAATTAAACAAAAACTGCTGGAAGTGTAATGAGGTACCTTTTTCTGTGAAACAAAATTGTTGAATCTCAAAGGACTTTGCTTCAGGAAAGACAATTTTCCTATGATATTATTTCATCAGTTCTAAAAGATGCCTCCCACTTTTACTGTGATTAACTACAGAATAAATTTTAAAAGTTTATCTGTTCAAAGAAAGATCTTTTGATATATTTGACATGCAATGAGGCTGTTCAGATGCAGATGTTTGTTTTCAGACCACTGAAAATATGTTTGGAGTATCAGTCAAGCCAAGTACTTCCTTCCTCTCAGGAATTTTCTTTAGCAATCTTTTCATAACAGCTTATTGCTTTTTAAATTATATAACATATTTAACAGAAGTCTATAGTCAATTTTTTTCCTATCTTTTACTGGATGTGTAATTTAATTTCATTAATAGATGCAACAGGGAACCTGAAATTCCCAAGAAAATAATATTTCATTTAAAAAAGATTCTATAGAAATTTGGTAGCAACCAATAAATCTAAATCTAAATCACAGAACAGAAGCAATATGAGAAGTAAACTATTTTTTCCTATTTTGCCAAAGTCCAAGTCTGAAAGATACAATTTCTTTTCTGTGTATTCATTTTTTCAGTGCCTTGCTCCACTGCTCTCCCATATCTTCAGCTGTTGATTGCCAACATTGAATGAATCCTCATTCTACTTACCATGATCAAGATTAACCTTTCTCCAATAAATTCACAATTCCGACACTCTGTTTAGCTCAAAAACATTTTCTTAATTATTTTTTACCCTTCATTTGCTTCAGGCTCTCCATGCCAATGCCTCCTCCTTTCTGCTCATGTTATTATACCTATCCGCTGCACCCAATGCATAAATAAAAAAGCAAATTTTGCGTGGCAATAGCTTGGTGATACACAGAACATAACTAGTGCTGCAGATGTCTGTGAAGATTAAGACTGCTCAGCTCTTTTGCTGCAAAAAATGCTCCATAATACTACTGATTATACCATTTGCTTCTTGCATTTTGTTTGCTTGAGATGGAAGACAGATAAGTAGCTGTAAATTTAAGGACTGAAGATAGAGAATCTCACCACTGCATTGTTTTTATTGTCTAGGCTAATTTATATGGCAACTTTATTGTCTAGGCTAATTTATATGGCAATTTATGTTCAATTTATGTTCTCTGAAGAAATCTGAAGTAAACCCCGGTGTTAACTCTGATTTCAGTGGAGATATAGCATCAAGGAAGATGACAAAAAAGTCACATTGTAGTGAATCTTTTGTTGCAAGGCTGCTCAGTGTTTACTGTGAATGCATGGTTTGTCTCTGAATGAATCCAGAAGCTGCCTGTGTTAAAATATCACTATTTACAGACATCCTAGTATTGATATATACCAGTTATATATACATAAATAAATAGGAGAAATGGAGAGAGAGATCAAAGAGAGAGAATGAGATGGTAATGTTAGAGAAATACTGAAGATAAGAACCAGGAAATTTTGGATCACTCTGCTGTACAGTCTGGCAGATTTAATGTCTCAGCACAGGACAACTGTGAAGGAATAGTCTGCAGAGGAAAGGTGGCTTGGAGATAATTTTTGTGGTTCTTGTTTGTGAGAGAGCAGAGTTTTGCATATCCTTACACGAGGTCCCTTGATGATCCCTTCTGGCAGAATTACTGAAGCCCATTCACTTCAGCCCACTTGAATCTCCTCTAATATTTTTAGGTGATACAGACATCGTTCAGGCTTGTTCTTCTGGGCTCAATTATCCAATATGATAGCACCAAACTTCTAACATTCCCTCTTTTCTGCCTCTGTCAAGCTGTCCCTCAAAATATTAATGTGTTGCTTTAAGAGAGTATGAATGAAGAGGCTGGTGTTTTTAGGCTAACTACGACTTTGCTGTGTGATGTGTTATTGGTAGGTATCAGAATTGTTTGAAAAGCATTTCATTATCAACTTTATATGAGTTCCTGCTAATAATGCAACTGGATTAAAACCTACCTCAGTAGCCAGAAGGATACTTTGACATAGGAAGATGTTTGGTAGTGTTTTCCTTTGTGGCTCCATGGAATTTCCCTGGACAGAATCTCTTCTCTTACAATATCTAGAAACACGGCACACTCTTGATTCCTGCCCCCTCAGAGTTAAGTAAGAAAGACAAATCCTTCTGTATCTCAGGTCTTTTATAGATTATTCATGCCTAAGAGTCACTGAATGCTGGTTCTGCTTGGAAGTTGGAAGGATGCAAGGTAATTGCTTCTTTCTTGCTTCAGTAATGGAAAGGTTTAAGGCTTCACTTTATGAGATTTCCCTTTCAGAATATATCAAAATATCAGAAAAATAAATTTAGGGTCTACAATTTGTGATTACATTTTCTTATCAGTAACAGTGTGACAGATTCATGGCTTAATGTAAAGCCACAAATTAGATTCAAAATAGCAAACTGAGGGAAAAAAGCTGCTCAAATAGACAACGCCCAGTCTAATGGAGGGCCAGATTTAGAACATGGTTATTAGATACTCCCAAAATGCAAATAACAACAGTAATATCTTCATAATAGAAAACACAGAAGTATTGTGAGAGATAAGATGGGTTTTAAATAAAATCTCAATTATGTTACGTCAGGTGTTAGCATTTGTCTGCTTTGTAGTGCACTTGGTGCTTTATGAATATTACATAATGAAAATTCCACTTTCATCTGCTGAGTAGCTATGAGTATAATTTTGAAAACCTCATTTTCATGAAGAGGCTCAATTGTATACTTACTGAGTAATGCAACCATGAGGGAAAGTTAATCATGAAAACACTTTTACTTCTTAAAAAAATCCCACTAAAACACAGAGAATATAATTTTCAAATAGCTAGTATTGGTTCATGTCAGTTTGAATCCCTTTTATCTTTTTGACATAACAGTCAGCATAAGCTAAAGCAAAATGTACCTATCTATCCATCCATACAAGAATTATGTCTAGCTGACTGTAGCTCTGTGCTACTATGTTTAAGGGTATAACTGTCAATATTATCTTTCTCCAAGTTATGTTCTGTGGTTCCACAGTCTGGTTTGAACTCCAGGACTTTATTTATATTAACATTGTTTGACTTCCTTTTTTGCGTGATACATTTATGAAAGGTAAGATGCAGCTCTTAGCTAATGGAGTGATGCCTCGGGTGTGAAGGACAGTGCAACAATGGCATAGCATCAAAGAATCACAGAGTGATCAAGGTTGGAAGGGACCTCTGGATGTCATCTGCTCTAACCTCCATGCTCAAGCAGGGATGCTTGCATCTATTGCCCGGGGTTTTTTAACATCTCAAAAAATGAAGACTCCACATCCTCCCTGGGTAACCTGTACCAGTGCTTGGACATCCTCACAGTAGAAAACAGTTCCCTAATATTCAGAGGGAACCTCCTGTATTTCAATTTCTTCTCATTGTCTCTTGTTCTGTTCACCAGCATCAACCATTCCTGCATTTTTCTTGCATCTAAGCCACCTGAGTTGGAGATATGAGCTGGCATATCTGGTTTGGTGACACATTTAAAGGCATCAGAAGATGATTTCTTCACTAAGTAATCATGTTCCACCATGGAACTTGTGTGCTGAACTGAGGAACAATCTGATACTCTTGAACCAAGTTTCAGTAAAATGAAAATGTTCACTTTTTTCTCTGCTTGTAGAAAGGAGACTTAAAACTACTGCAGAAACAAGAACAGCAAATAACTGTTATGTTCTTTGTTTATTGCAAAATTCCAGTTTAAGGGATAATTCAAGGAGTACATCTTTTTCAAAAAAAGCCCAAGATATTACTAGCTGATGTGAAAGCTTAACCCTAAAAGTAGAACTGGTCTTACTCTAAGTGAACAAATACAAGAATAAGACAAAACAACATACTATACCATCAAAGCACTGATTTATAATGCACTGTGAATCATCATAATTTTTTCCCTTCATCCATGTAGAATCGCTCAGCTGAGTCCCCCAACTTCCGATTCTAAATACATACATATAAATCCATACATAAGGTGATACATCTTTACTAAATCCCTTTTCAGTAGTTAAAAGCTTGTGCCTATACCCTTAAAATCCAGTGAAATTTTCCTAACATCGCTCACAACATGTGCTCCGCAACAGTAACCCTGCTAAAGCAGGTAAAGTTATATTTGCTAAATAGCAATCATAAAAATAAAATTTAAAAAACGGAAGGAAAAAAGTGTGTTTATATACAGCCAATATTCCTTGAAAATAAATATTTTAAAAGGTGCAGACTGTGGACAGACAACTAGTGAGCATCTGTGCCTATGGAACAACAAATAAGATATGCAATTTTGTGCTTAGAAAAAAGAATCTCTGAAAACTAAAATTGAAGGATGAGATAAAATGATCATATAATTTAGCCATATGCAGGACAATATCACTGTTGACTACCAGTGCGTGAGTTATATAGAGCAACCTTCAATGAAAACTCAATCACTTTCTCTGTGTCTGGCAGTTGTTATCATGGGAAAGGCAAAGACAAAAGGCTAATACAACAGTACTGTAGAAAAAAAGAAACTCTGACTGGATTGTCTTTTTTTTTTTTTCTGTGTGATGCACTGATGCTGGGAGATACAGAAGAAAATTATCATGCCAGCCATATGTGGGTGTTTGATTATTTGCAGTGATGACAGTAATTGCATTTTATTTGGGCTGGATAATGTTCATTTTCTTCACAGCCCTGAGTTGGAAGGACAGCATCTTCCTTGCACAGCAAGATATTTTTAATCTGACACTAATAATAAAGGAACCATTGCTAGTGCCCATGGTTGCTTGTTTGATTCTTCCTCTGTATAAATGTAACCCTTTAATCCTGAATGGCTTGGTAAATGACCAGAGGGTGTGCATAAATTTGAGATTCATCTCAGGGAGTCAGCAATTTCTTCCTTGATGAAAGAGAAATTTTGCTATCCAAAATAAAGAAGAACTCTATATGAAAGTAAATGAATGTCTTCTCTAACACACTTTGGACTTTCTTGGATAAATGATTTTAGTTTTATACAGCACTCGTGTGCAGGTAATTATTGTACATATTCCACATAAGACAGATCCAGACATACAAGATGCCTTAGAATTTTGCAAAAATTGCTGTGCTGTTCTAGAATGAGAGGTCTCCTAGCACAAATACCCTGTTTTCTTTAGCGACACAAATTGTGTTAAAGCAAGGCTCTTGACTTTAAAGATAATAGCAGAACTTATTCAAAGCATTTCAGTTTTTGTCTGTGGGAGGTTACAGTTCATAGACATCTGAAACATGTGAAAATGCACTTAATTAATGCTGTGTTCCATTACACTCAAAATCACGGTATGGACAAAAGGAATCAAAACTTGCTTATAGAGTTGAGATATTACTAGTTTAACTGTGTAATCAAAATAGAACGAGTTGTTATGAGTCCAGTTGCTATGATACTAACACTCATAGTCCAAATAAACCTAGGAAGGTCTTATTAGTAATACAGTGCAAAATGTTATTCCAGAACCTCCTAGCATCAACACCTTTTCTTCAGCTGAAGGCAAAGTTGACCCTCCAATATTGCTTTCATGATGTCTGTAAGCTGATATTTCTGACTACCCTAGGAAGACTAGGAGGGATGCTTTAGAAAGAGCTGGCAGTGTACTGGCATCTTCACAGGATAAACGGGATGTTAATCTCGTTTGTCTTTCAACCCAGTATCTAATCTGCTTGTTTGATTTCGTTTGCTTTTTTTTTTGTTGCTTTATTTTCCTTAAGACTGGCACCTCACATGCTCTCTTTGTTCACTGTTTCCCAGTTAATGTGTTTGCTTTCATTCTTCTTGTTGTCTTTGAAACCAGTTGTAACAAATTCACAAGGCTGTCCTCCCATAGTGACTGCGGTGTGACCACTGTGATTTGTGTTTGCAGTCTGAGACCTCCTGCCATCGAGTGTGTCTGCACTCTTCTCCTGCACATTGTGTTATAAAGTCATGGTTCCAGTCACCGCTTCTTATTGCGCTGCTTCTTGTTTCGATCAATTAAATAGATACTAATACAAATTTAAGCAAGTTACTTGACTGATAGAAAATTACTCTTGCAGCTAAATGAACCAAATGTTTTCAGGCCAAGACCAGCCCAAGCACGCCCTGAGACCCTGAGGCATGAGGTAACTGCAAAGCATATAGACATTTATTAGACATGGCAAAGTTGTATTTGCCAGGCTCTGAAGTTAAATCTGATGATCAGTATGTGCCATATCCTGATGGTTTAAGAGATCTTTTTAAAAACAGATGTTTCGGTAGAAAAAAGAAGTTTCCAAATTTTCTCTTGTTCACATTTTCCTGTCTCATGAATCAATTTAAAACAATGTAATAGAAGAGCCTGAAGTATCATTCTAATTTCTTTCTTCTCTTAATAAAGTATTTTTAAATTAAGCATTCATTTGTACTTACAGGTAATTCTAAACACTTTTCCCATTTCCCTGAAAATATTTCTCAATATATTAACTAATTTTTCTCTCTCATAACTTCATTTCTACTATCACCTTGCTTAGTTTTAGAAGTAAAATAAAGCTTAAGCTTTATTTCAGCTTAAGCTTTTATGTCTGTACAATTTTGGAATATTTTATAAAAGAAGTCTGAAATGCAATGCTTTTTTATTGTGTTTAAAGCAAACATGCATCATACTTTTTCATTTAATATTAACAACACTCTCTTCTCTCATTGAGAATGTTACAATGGCACGGTATTGCACTGTGAGATTTTTGCAAAGATTAATGGTGACCTTTAGGACTGACTCAGACTTTGTATTTTCTATGAATAGCTTTCAGTTCCCCAGGCTGATTGACCACCCCGAAAAACCACAATAGAACACAATAATGTTTATTCAGTGTTTGCTCAAACAGTGACAGCTAGCCCGGGACAGTCCTACATCTAATGCTATTATTAACAATAATTCAATATCTCAGGAAGGATTTGCTGTTCTATGAGTGATTGACTGTGTCATAGGTTTACTTGTTCTAAAAAACCAAGCAGGGAATTTTTCTTTCCCCTGCATCACTGTAAAAGAAAGATGTTGAAAGAGGGAGGGGAAAGGTGTTTGCCTAGGGTAATTGACACACACAAAGGAACTAACCAGCAGATCTGCATTCCAAGCTGATGGCCCTCTGAAGACTGTGGGGAGGGGTGATAAGTTTTTTTTCTCTCCTTGGAAATGGGAGGCACTGCACTTTTGCCTTAACTCAGGCAAGGTGTGTGTTGGAGGGGTCCCAGGCACTTTGTTTTTCAGCCTGGTCATCTGGCTGTTTTCTGACCCCTGTTTGCCTCCGTTTTTCCTGAGCTTTGTTCTGCCTCCAGCCCAGACCTGCTTGGACTTCATCGGAGAGGCTTGGCCCATCTGCAGAGGAACTTTTAGGGGAGGAGGTTGCCCTCTCCCTCCTCTGCTCCCGTATTGTCAGTGGTGTGTGTCCATCGATGAAAGGGGGGAATTCCTGGCCACAGCCAGCTGCAGATAGTGTGAGTTTTGTGGGAAGAGCCCCCTTTTTCCCCTTTTCCCCTTCCCCTTCTTGGTGGGGGGGGAAGACCTCCATTATTTGGCTTCTCCCACACACCAGGGCCCTACGCGGCAATCGCCAGAGCCCAACAGTGCCCCCTGCTGACCACACAGAGCAACTGCAGGCTCTGCTCCTTATTTTTTGCCAAAAAATTGTGCCAAAAGGCAGAAAGTATTGAACTGTTTCCTTTTTGAAGGGGACTTTCAGGTACAGGATTATTGTTTAGTTGTTTTTTTGTTCTTTTGTTGTTCTGCCAATACACATATATCCTTTGATAAAGAGCTGTTATTTTTTCTTTCTCCGTACTTCCTCAATTGGAACCTCTTAATTTTGGATTTACAACTGCTTTGAGAGAGGAGTTTGGTGTTCTTCATAACTCATCCTCCTTAGTGAAACACTTTAGTTTCATTAAACTGAGACAGACTGTCAGTTGTTTGTTGTTGGGGTTGACAGCAGGTCTGTCAGCAGCCTGGCACTTATTGATGAATCAATAGAAGCAAACCAGATAACAGTATACCCCTGAAAGGAGGAGAACGCACAGCATGAAGAGAAATGTAGGCAACTTTCAGAAAGGAAAAAGATGGAAGACAGAAATAGACTTCCTGTACTTTCTGCAAGTCACTGTGACTGCTCTAGCTGGGTCATGATGACTCGACAAAAGCTGTGTCAGAATGAGTTTGCTATTTTGAAGCCAATCCTGATGTATGTGTACATGAAGGTACCAATAGTAGGTTGACATGTGTATGGCCTGATGTATGTTTACATGAAGGCACCAATAGTAAGTTGATATGTGTGTTATGTGAAAAATATGTCTGCAACCTGTTGCAATAAAGATCTTCCAGTCTTTTTGCTATCCTGTCTCTACTTTGGAAGAAGATTCTATGTTGCTTTGGCCGTCTCAACATAACAGCAACAGTTTTTGACCCCTCACAAACCCTGCCTGAGAATGATTTGAGAGAAGTGTGAATTTGTACAGTCCAGATGGTACCAGACGCTGTAAGCATAATTAAGACAGAGATATCTCAGTTGTAGCATCTGGAGGGGTTTCTTGTCCCCCTTTACTTATGCATATAGAAGTAATTTTATACTTCATAATTTCATTCCTTCTGTTTTATGGAAGTAATTTAAAGGCAGTTACCACACCAATACTCCTGTTTAATCCCTTTCCTACAGTACTGTGTATTTGCTTGACTGCTTCTGGTAAAAGTCCGGAGCCCATGAATCTTCCAGGTCTTTCAAATCTAAGTTTCAGGTTTCATGACTTCTCTCTCACTTTTGAACACTGTAATTGTGGCACTCTTGATTCTTCAGGTCCTGTCATCTGAGCAGCCATGTAGGTTTTTTGTGTGTAAAATGTCAGTCTCAAGGTAGCAGCACACAGAAAAGTGCAATTTAGTTAACAACCTTCATCAGGGCTTTTCTTGACAGGATTAATCTTGCACCTCATATTTATTCCATACAAATCGCACATTAATAACTTTTCTGGGTGTCTTAGGAAAAGCCTACTCCTGTTAAAAGTACTCGTACTTACAATCCCTTGTCTGTGCTAATTGCAATCAAATAAAAAAACTGCTAGGAATTGAATTTCTCATTATCTGGGAGGTATTTAAGTTGCAGTATGGAGTGCACTATGCAGTATTCAGTTCTGCCTAAAAAAATATAAATGTAAGAAAATTAACTGTTTGGTAATAATAACAATTATACTCAGTATGCATCTCAGCTGAAAGTGAAGTCTTTGTTTTTCTTTCCCTCACATGACTTTCCTTTCAGTGAGAGCTGAATCCCACCCTGCTACATGGACATCAAAAGTTCTGCAATTGCATTCAATGGAACATTTAAAGTTTTGTTGACTCCTTGGAGACAGAGCTTGCATCAATATGTATGGTGAGAAGATGCCTCGAAAACAAATGGGAACTGAATATTTTCATAGCTGCTTTTAAAGCATTACCCTGCTACCATTACTGTTGCAATCTCCAGTGTAAGGGCATTGTGTACTTAATCTCCATAATCTAATTCTGTTTGGTGAGTAACATTTTGTATTCTGATATAACTGTTTGGTAAATTAGAAATCGAATATTCTATATTGAAGTGTTGCAAAGTTAAAATGTAGATAAAGACATCTACTTAGGCTTCTGTGTGATTTTTCTTTTAAGTTGGGCCAATCTGTTTTATTCCGTCCATGACAGAGGTGAATACTAAATGTGTCAGCATAAGACACAAAGGTTTTCTCCAAATGTCCAGTTATATGAAATCTTCCTCTCAAGACAGTTTGTCACTAAGTTTGAAAAGGTTTACTTTCTTTCTGATATAGAAGAATTAAGAAGAGGTTAAGGAGGATTTTAAAATTTGAACAATAACTCTTAAACTCAGAATTGTAATCACTTTTGATGTGAAGTTGAATCAAAACTACAATCTCCTTGAAATTTTACATTCTTATTTCGCATCTACATATCTAATTTTATCACATTTAAACTGCATAGGACAGAAAAATATATCCAGCTATGTACTTCAAGGTTTTTCCTGGTCCTCTATTAAATGAAGAAAGCCCTTTCTGGTTCTCCTGTTATCCTGTATAACGTTATCATTGCTCCTTTTATGTCTTCTCTGTAATCTAAACAATACAAACCTTTTTTATTTTGTACTATACAGAAATCCTGCAAATTTATTTCTCTCTGGAAGAAATGGGCTGAATATTAGAACTGTTTATCTCTTTGAACATCTGACTTTATACTTCATAATGCCTTCAAAGGTCAGACACTCTCCTGACACTGCCAAATGACATTAGGTAAAAAAGATCAAGATTATATACCATCACCTTTTTTGATAATGCATGCATTGTGACACTTCTTGAATCTGTGTCAGACAACCCCAAATCTCACAGTTTTAACATAAAAATCAAGATATGCAGACATATGGGTAGAGGGGTACAGAACATCAACCAGAAACTCATATAGGTGAAACCTAAACTGTTTTAAAGGTAAGTAAGCTCTTTTTGGTTTAGCCTTGTGAAACTTGTTAGTAAAGAACATGCTAAAATTTCTAACAGTTTATTTCCAAGGACACACAGTGGGCCAAATTCTTCAACTGAGCTAAGGAAGACATTAAATAAATCAGTTAGCAAAGCAAATATTCAGTGTTCAAGAACAAGCTAATTGGGTTCTTTTCATAATTGGTAGTTTATTGCAGATTTGTATTCAAAACTGTTCCCACTGAACACGCTGAGTTGTGGAAAAGAGACACAGTGCTTTTATATTACATGCTTTTCTTAGCTGTCAAGCCTAAATAAAGAATCCCTTATTTTTATTTAGAAAAGACCTTCACAATATCTTCAGCAACAAGGAATAGGCTTTTACAGGTTAATGCTTGAATTGGTGCTGTGTCAATATTACTGTCCCATTCAGAGAGAGTGCAAGAACCTCCCAGGCTTTATGTTCATCCCTTCTACCTGAGCATCCCATCTTGAAGTATTACTTGGAGCTAAAGCTTTTTTTGGGCAGTAGCCTACAACTCACTGCATCTTTCCTCAGCCTTCTCTTTTCAGGTCACTTAGGCTGTATCTCAGGAGCAGGGGTAGAGCAATTTCTTTATTCCTGTTTTCAAATTGCATGTCTCAGAGTACTAGGCACACGGGTCTTCAGTAAAATTCCCCATCAATGATACGGAAGAAGAAGAGAAACAACCATCAACGACTTATATACTTATTCTGTTGGGTATATTAATGTCTACAAATAGTCAGATACAGATTACTTTTGCAAAAAAAGCTAATCTGTGCTGCTGACTAATTTGTCCTTGGATATTTCCCAAGTATAGTAGACGTAAAGGCTAAGTAAAAAAAAAAATCTGTGTTGTTCACGAATGTAATTTATTTCATGAAGCTGACAAAGAAAACTGCTGAAGCCTGGAACCCAGCTCATGCTATTTAACATATTCCATGTGTCTAGAAGAAGTTCATTGATCTCTAGACACAAAAAGAATTTAAGATTAAAACTAAGAAATTACCACACCCAAAGAGTGTTTTCCCTCCGAGTTGCTCATCTCTGCACTCTAAACATCTTGGCATTATGTTAATTTTTATGAATTAATCTTCACAAGCCAATAATATTTTCCTAAATTCCATTTAGCTGCTTTATGGACAGAGCTTGTTGCTTTGCAAAATATATCGGTTTGGGGCATCTTTGTTAGATGTAGCTGTGCAACAAGAGAAACTATCCAGACTGCAGTTTACTTATTAGGAGAAAACACATACAGGTTTCAATTAGAGATCATGGGGAAAACACATTATTAAATAGAAAATTCTTTTTAATAGCCTTTGTTACAAATAGAATTTAACCAAAGTGAACTTAACTATCAAAGAAGTATTTATGCTTGCATATAAAGTCAACATCTTGAGTAGCTAGAATATATTTTTCAGGTTCAATGGATTTTAAAGGAGAAACATTTGCCTTCTCAGATTTGTTATATAAATAAATAAAAGACTTCAGAAAGCAGGAGCTGCGTTTTCATCCATGGTGAAAGAAAGACAAAGTCAGTTCCATTTAGGTACGATTACTTGATAAGATGCAGTTTGGCAACAGTTTCCAACAATATTATCCACAAATCCAGACTCTTCTTAAAATCTTAGGTCTGTACACCTTTGTGTGGATCTCTGTCAGCCCATTATTCCCATCCACAGAAGTATCTATTTGTCTTGTTTATGTGTGCCACAAACCCAGCTTTTGTTGGCCATCTCCAGATATCACAAGACCATCACTTGTTAAAGATGTGGAGAAGCAGCAGGGAAGAGGATGGTGTGAATCTGATCTCTGCTGTGTAGAAGTTTATAGGAAAATCTCTCTATGTGACTGTAGTTCTTTCAGATATGGTCACATTTCAGTTTTCACAGAATCTCTATTCTCTTGCATGTTTTATTTTAGTTTGATGAGCACTGTTATGTTTGTTCTCTGGCCTCTGTATCTCAAGTATTAAACTGAAAAAATCCCAGTGATTATGAAAGACATTTTCCTGATCAAAGCATAATCTTTCTGCCCCTGGGTATTGCATTCACAAGAAAGACCCACGTATTAACCTTTTCTTTATGGACTCATTAGTTCAAACTTACAGCTATGGATCACAAGAACATAAAGGCAACAGCCTTTCATTACTCTCTCGAGCAGCACCTTATGAAAGAGATTTTATATATTCTCACACAAAATACCAGGGGATTGTTAGAAATTTTCTAGTCCTATAACTCACTCAAGAACAAAAATGAGCTTCAGGAATAAAGTGAGGATGAAAGGGTACTGCAATTGCCTTGCTCAGTCGGCAAGACAATACCAACTGCACAAATTTTTCAGAATATCAGCTCAAATAACTTTGCCCAAAGAACAAAACTGGCAAAACTACAGATGACACACATGAAACTGGAAACCGTACACAGGATCAGACACAATCCTGTGGCCTCTTCTTTACTGATGGAGATCACTTAACATTTATCTGAAAGGGTCAGAATAAGGATCTCAAAATCTGGCCTCAATAGAGTTGGTGAAAAAGAGAAGGAAACTAATGCATCTTGCTGCTGAATCTTATAGTGGGAAGAACATATGCAGTTTAGTAAGATGAGATTTTGAAGTGAAACTCGAAGAAGATCAAAATACTGCCATCTCACAGTGACGAATAATATTTGTGTGAAGCAGAAGGACTGTGTATATATCAGTGTGCATGCTTGGTAAGAAGAAAAGAAGATAGAAATAGGGTCACAAAGGTGCATTGAAATAAATGTAAAGGCACACCTCTAGACTCTAAAGTAAGCCTGGATCTTGAGCCTATTTTCACACTGAGCCATGTCTGATTCACATCATTTAATCTCAGATGATTCAGAGGAGCTTTAGACCTCTTTTGGAAGGATTTTAAACAAACAAATGTAAGTTTCTTATGACCCAGGTAACAAGATGATGGTTTATCTTGGATCTTTCTGAGCAATATCTTCAGGAGTCTGGGCACCAGCAAGGTGACCGGATAATCTGTAGGACCTCTGAGCTCTGTGTAGGTTTTCAGCAAGACTTTGCAGTCTCAATCTAGTCAGAATATCCTAGAGGTGTAAAGCAGCCCCACTCCAGTGTCTGATATGTCTCCTCTCTAATCGTAGTTGAGGGAGAGAGACAGAAGGAAGAACCCTCAAATCTCAGTGCTGTTATCCATGAATGACTAAAGAATTATTGATGTTGAACCTTTTCAATAGGGAGGTTTGCAATGCATTACAATAACTCACTTAGCAATCACTGATAGTTCTGGTCTAACAAAATTTATGTTCTATACATGAAATAATGAGAATTGGAACCCAATTGTTGATTCCAATGACGAGAACATGATTTAGACCTTGGCAGTAAAATAGTTAAATTACACTTCAGAAATCAAGATATAGTTGCCTTCTTCCTTTGAAAATTTGAAAGGTAGCCTCAAGCTGGGTTTAACAAAGTAGTTATGCATAGGAAAAACAGCACATCCCTGCAACAAAATGTCAGCCAATATTGTGTTGTTTGGTGGAAGGATGTGAGGACTGACTGTGCTGTGGTGTGTCAGGAGAGATCAACATTTATTTAAACTGTTCAGAACACACAGGATAACTTTCAATGATTGTTAATGGGATGTGGAGCTCTTTCATTGTTCACCACCTCTAAGTGCCCTCTCCTACATTACTTCAATATAAAAGTGACACATGAGAATTTGAACATTTTCAAGTATAAAAACCTCATTGAAAGTCATCTATTTATCAAGTTTTTAAAAATTTTGGGCAGGAAGTCTGTTTTTATACCAGACTGACTTTTCTGTTGAAATTATGTCCTCTTCTCTATGTGCTCTGCCAGTGCTTATTCTGTCTGCTGCAATCACTGTCTTCTGCTATGGGCTATCAGACTGCTGCACTTGTGTGGCCAGAAGTCCTTGCTTACAAAGAGAAGCTAGGCTGTGTTTTACTTTGCTGACAAATGAGAAATTTAACTACTACAGGGGATGTCTTGGCAAAGGCCATACTGGTGTTAAGGTGAAGCATTCTGCATTTACTCCCCTTGTATGTCTTCAAGGTCAAGACTGCTGAATCTGAGTCTGGAGTAACCAGATGTTGCTCTCTTTAGTTGTTACTACAGTCTCTCGAGTCCCCATTCTCTCTAGTTCATCCACATCTTCAGTAAACATTAGCCTGTCTTAATTTTTAGATATACTGTTTCTCCTTTTTATGTTACTGCCATTCTTTCTCTGCAACTATATAGGCTGATTTCATTGAAAGAATGATCAGCTAGACAGTTTTCAAATGGTATAATAGGCATCTTTTACCAATAATTGTAAAAAACAGGTATCTCTCACTCGGTATGACTGCAACAGAGAATTGGTGAATATAAACCTAGGAAATACACATTTTGAAACTAGACTCTGATAGCCAGTCACAAATTAAATTTTAAAAATGGTTAGAATTTTTACATTTGTTCTTGAGATCTAGCTGTGTGGAAACACATTGGGCTCACAGAAATACAGCGATCCAGATCTAGGCTTTCAAAGTTCAAGCTTGCCTTTAAAATGTGCAAATGAAAGTTTGCAGAACAGAGTAATCACAGTGCAATATGATATATCAGTTAACTCCCATTACAGGACAGGCAGATAACTGGTATGGTGCTGTTTGTTATGTGTGAACAGTGTGCTCGGGATCCTGTGGAGCACAGATGTGCATTATCCCTGTCCTTGAGAGATTACAGTGAAACAAAATAAAATGAGAAAGCCATATGTAAAATATTTATACTATGAGAGTTATTTAAGATGTCATTTAGGGGGAGGGAACAAGGAAAACCTAGCATGCTAGATTTACACTGCATTTTACAAATTTGCTTTTTTAAAAATTTATTTTGGAAGATAGAGTGCTGTGTGTTCGTCTTATTCAGAAATCCTACTGAGATATAACTGAAACAGTGACAAGTCGTATTCACCTACTGTCTTGCTGTTTGGAAAAATCTGCACACACATTAGCAATAGAAAATTATTGTTTGAGAACCACTCTTGATGTTTTACTTTTGAATGTGCGGTATGTAATGAAAGAGCTGCCAACAGAAACCTCCTGTCCTTCCGTAAAATGAAAAATAAAGTTAATTGATGGTACACAGTCACAAACTTAGCATATTATATGGTATAGCATTTTGTGGATAGTAATTATCTATGAAGAAAAAGATTTTTTCAGAAACAACAAAGATTGATATTAAATACAGGCTATAAAATATCATTAAATATTCATGGCTTTCATTAAAATATATTTGAATGAGTAAGATACTTGTAATTGTCCTACCTGAAGAGTTTGATTCCAACTCTAAAATGTAATTCAGACCCAGGGGAAGACAGGTATTATTTCTTTCTGTGAAAGTGAAAGAAATTTGAAACTTGATAGCAGTACAATGTAAAAAGCTGTCCTAATAAAAGCTTCTAAAGGAATATTTTCAGTTAGCATAGCCCTGACATGGTCAGTCCTAGTCCAGTCAGGTCCATGTTAATCTTTGGTGAAGCCTGCACAACCCCTGCTTTAAGTAACTGTGTTCAGGTCAGGGATGATTTGCTGTCTGTTAGGCAGACACAGGTCTATATTTTCAGTCTATGTGGTACAAATACCTGCTGTAAATATTTAGCATAAACTTTACCAAAAAAAAGAAGAAAAAGAAATCTTTCTGAGTAAAGTTAAGATCAAGACTAAAGACTCTAGGTTGAGGCAAGAGATAGAAAAAGCCTGCAGAAAAAAATCACACATGACTAATCAGTGACTGAAAGTGTGTTGCTAAGATCGAAGCCCTCGCTTACCTTCCTGGTAGTCTGAATCTTCATGCACTGTTGGAAAACAAATCATGTCTGTCTCCCCCATGTCAGTTTCTGATACCCTACAAGTCTTTAGAAATTGTGTTGAAAGTAATGCTAGCTAGGATGGTATACTAAAAAGCAAACGTATTACGCATCTTCAAGCGTGAATGCTTAATTAAAAAGAAAATAGATATATAATAATTATTCTATGCAATTTTCCAGTGACTTATAATTAGGGTGTGTTATTATTTCTAAGGAGATTTACTAGACATTGAGTGCTTGAGGTTTTATGATAAGGAGATTTTCATATCAGTTAAAAACCACTTAGTTTTTATGGATTTAAAATTCTTATGTATTCTTATGTATATGTGAACACATCCATATATATATTCACCATTGCTGAAATGGACTTAAGTCATCTTTGTTACAATGTCTGTCTCGAAAATCCTATTTTAGATCACACAGCTCTATGAAACACCTGTTTTAGTTTTTTCAGGAGGTCAAATTGTGCCCATATGAATGGTGTTGTCCCCTACCACAAAGAAATCAGCTAGTGGATTTCCCTGCATGCTCTAATTTCTGAATTGTTTACTTGGAATAGCCTAGTGAGAGTGGTTTTAATCAGAATTCACTACAGGTATTATATAAGAGAAAAATAGAATGGAAAAAAGTATTGAACAAAACAGATTATGCCTAAAATAGTTAATGAATGCTAGTAATTTTTTTTCCAACTAGAAATAGTCACATTTATAAAATGAATGAAAGCAAAAAATGATCTTTCAGACTTAACAGAAGGAGCAATTAAGTTTCTTGATTTAGTAAAGATGGTGGGAAAGATGTGGAGAGGAAAGGGCCTGAGGTATTTGGTGATATGCCAAATAAGATCTCAATAATGCAGTGTTTTTTCAGCTGTAAATGTAGGTGTTTGCAGAAGTGGTGCAGTTGTTCATCCTTTTGGATGTACAGTTCCCTTTAGTGACGTATCTCAATAAAGATTCTTTTATCAGCTGTTTATCTCTAACAGGCCCAGAGAAGCAGGGCTTTCAATACATTTCCACATCCTGTCCTTCACTCTTAATCAAGGATATTTAAGAATAGAATAAATCCTGCTTTATAGCTTGTCTACAGCCCAAGAAGGAAAATCCTCCAAAGGCAAGAAACTTTTGTTTAAATTATTTCCAACATGACAGTGGCTATCTCTCTATCACCTTGTTCAGCCTATGTAAACCGGCATGCAATAAAAAATAAGACTCAGTTCTCCACAGACATGAAGGAAATTTTAGTGCATGTGTGCATACACTGGGGAAGATTCGATAATGCGCATGGAAATATAAAAGTGAGGAAGAATTTATTCCCATCTTCACTCCTGCTTTCAAACACTGTTCTCTTTTCCATCTCTCTCAGAGACACGCAGTATTGCCTACAGGCAATTTTCCTAGATCTTACCTTTAATTGTCACCTGCCATTAAGAAAAAATTAAAATTAAATAAAACAACGACCCAAAACAAAAAAAACCCAACCAAACAAAAAACCCAACTACACAAGAGACTGAGGAAGTATGGTATTGTCACAGTTGTACAGAAAACCTTGAAAACAGGACTAAAGGTAACACTGGATGTTACCATTCACATGGTAATACTGCTTGATGTCTGAAAAGAACTGGTTTGAGTTATAAGCTGACTGATGCAGTTTGTTATGTACTAGCTTTGACAATGGCAATGATGCATTCAGCACCACTGTTCCTGTTTTTCTAGTTACTATAACAAGTAGGAAAACAGGAGCAATATTTTATTTTCACTGACTTTTTAAGGTTAGTTCCTCCAGCACCTTGTTTTGCTGGAACTATGAACGTCCATTTTCCCCAGCTTAAAGAATTTAAGAGAAAAGAGCCAGATGATCCACTAGGGCTGCAAAACCTGGGAGGCCATATGTGTGAACACTCTGTGGGGTGGTGTTTCAGAGACCACGTAGGACTTTTGCCAGGTTCAGAACCACTAAAAGAGTAACAGCTGAGTTAATTACTCACATAAATATTCCAAACATGCAGAAAACGTTGCAGGTGGTTGAGCCTTTTAGCTGCAATTAGATTAGCATACAAAAATTTCCTAGCATATTTTCAGGGAAAGAGAACATCATTGAAACACGCTGTTCCAAAACAAGAACGCTTTTCAGAACAATTGTTTTGGAGTGAACTCTCCTCCAGGACTAAAGAGGAGCTTTGTAGTCTATGGTGTGGGAGCTAGATGACTTAAGACATCTAGATTGTCTTGTTTTTCCCCATCAGAGTGGTAGAATAAAAGAACAAATGGGGCTGACAAGTTGTAGACATCTGCCCTTGGGCACTATGGGTACCCAGGAAGCAGAGATACTTGCTAGCAGATCCCTACCATTACTGCAGACACCTTTGGAAGCGTGCTCATTGTCATTTCCTAACAGGTTGCCCTGGATCCTGAAAGCTAAATATATAATCTTCAAGGGAAGTTAAGTTCTGTACAGGCTCACTATTTTACATCTTTTTTTGAGAGCCTTTAGCTTGCTCTTTCTAAAAATGGTGGTCCATACATCTTCTGGTTTCTGTGAAGGCATTGGCCAAGAAGTATTAGCCTGCAGTGAGGATTGTCTCCCCCACTCCACTGTCCTGAACAGTGAATTGAAACATTTTTTCAGCTCTTTTCAGAACCTTTCAGAACCCTTTTCAGTTACACTTTTGCAGTGTTAGCTGCATACAGAAAGGCAGACTTAAGGCAGTTTAAGGGGTGTTACAATCCAGCATTACAAGGCTGACTGAGCATCTCAGATGAAGGATTTCTAGTTCATTGGGATTTCAATAGTTTCAGTGGGGTTCAACATCCACATATGTCACTGTTGGGAACTTCCATATCTCAACCACTTGAAAACTAATGTGCTAATACTCTCAATTTTTTTAGTGATGCAACATTTTTGTCCTTGACACCTTCAAGGGACCACTGTCCTCTTTCTTGTTTATGTCCTACATTAGGGCTTCAAACAATCTCTACTTCAGATGGGAATATGGAGAAAATGCCAGACTGTTATCTACTGTGCTCCTTGGAGTGAAATCTTACCTCTTTTGTTTCTTCTTCAATTTTTCTTTCTGATTTTCTTCTTATTTGAATGTATAGTTTCATCACTTCTCTTGCTCCTGTCTGTTTCATGACTTTGGTGTGCTGGTGGCATTTTCTATAGTAATTTTTTTTCATATCTAAATAGTCTAAATGTCCCCTGGAGGCCTTTTTTTGCCCTTTATTTTTTTTTAATGATATTTTGACCTGATGTTCCTTCCTGTATTTTCTTTGTTAATTTCTTGCCTTTTGTCTCTCTTGATCTTCTATCATTGTCTGGTCCCCTAACAGACTTTATTCTTTTCAACATTTACATGCAGAACAGAAATATTCTGTAGTGTTCACAGCTGTATGATAAGCTCTGATTTTAATATTCTTGTCCCGAGTACAAAGACTTGCTTACACAAGGGAATGACTCATTCTCCTCTGCATTTAAATCTGGCAAATTTAAATTACACCAATGGCTTAGCTGGAGATCAACTACTTGTAAAGGAATCAGAATTGGCTCCCTAGCAGCTTTTCAAAATTACTTTCTGAGATAGTAAGTTTTCTATTTAAGATCAGATAGTAAAATCTTCACAGAAAGGTAGTGTATCTGGTCCTGTACTGTGATTGATGCCTGAGACTCTGAAGTTTAATTATTCTTATCATACTGCCTTGGAAACTGCAAGTGTTAATAAAACAAGCTTTATCGGTTCCAGAGCTGCCAGCCATATCATGCACTGACTGAAGCACAGCTTATTCCCTAATTTCTTTGTTCCTTACCACTCCTTCCTCCCACCCCCAATAAGTATTTATACATATTGATAATGTGCTCTTGAGACTTCTCTTCTGCAATCTAAGCACCTCTAGCTCTCTCAACTTCTATTACATGGGATGCTCCAAGTCTTATCTTACTCATCTTTGTGGCCCTTCACTGGACTCTTTCCACATCTCTTTTGTTCTAAGGAGCCTAGAATTAGATCCAGATGTTTAGACTAAAGACATGTCTTACTGGTTGTCCTGGTTCTGGCCAGGACAGGGTTAATTTTTTGCGGTAGCTGGGAGGGGGCAGGCTAGGGCACAGAGGTTATTCTATACCACCTCACATCAGCATTGGGGGCAGGGGAAAGGGACTTTCTTCTGGGAAGAAGAAGTTCCTTCCAGTTGATAAAACATGGTGGAGGGAGCTGTCCAGTATGGTCTATTATCGGGTGTTTTTTCTGTGTGAATAATTTCTTTTCATATACCTTTTGATATTAATATTGTTGCTGTTATTGTTTACTTTCTTATTTCATTGCTTTTTTTCCAGTAAATTGTTCTTATCTCGACCTGTGATCTCTGCCCTTTGTGCTGCCAATTGGAAGGTCAGAGGGTGTTTTTTTTAGTGGCAGTACTAAACTGGAGAATACCATTCCTAAACCACAACACTGGTGCTGAGCAGAAGGGAAGAACCACCTCCCTTGCCCTGTTGGCAATGCCCTTACTTTGCCTTCATTGCCATGAATGTGCATTGCTGGTTCATGATCAGGTTGTTGTCCAACAGCACCTTCTGGTCTGTGTCTGCAAAAGTGCTTTCTACAAGATCACACTTATCCTAACACAGTGGTCCAGCTTATCAAATTGGACCTCATTGGACATGGGCACAGCTCAGATGTTGCCTAAACAAGTTAGGAGTAGTTTACTACAGTGTATTTATGATCCTTTTCCGGGATAAGGATTCCAGATCAAAACCTTGCAACAAATAAATCTACTGGCATCATTATAGAGATCAGACCATTTGATGTGACAATGCTTTGATGCAGCTGTGAAAGTCCAGACATGTCTAAGGATCATTTAAACTAAAACAAATCCTTATCATGAGGGAAAGAAATTGGATGTATCAAAGATCTGATAATTTTTTTTACTTTAAAATTTTTAATTATTTTCAACTAACAAGCCTAGGAATTTTATCCCTGAAAAATTTCATTAGTAAGTTGTTAATTTTTCTATTATGTTATGGAGTGGATCTAATTACTCTTATTCCAGATCCAAGCTGAGGTTAGGAAAATACTTTTAAAATTTGAATGGATGATTTTTCACTTGGAGGCTACCATTGTAATCTTCCATCTTTGTTTGTAAGACAATGAGATGGCAGTTGCATTTTTCTTGTTAAAACATACCTTTATACGCATTACATTTTAGAACCCGCACTTATCTTACACAATTCTTGAAAAGTGAA